>NC_044559.1:44033016-44343015 GCF_007565055.1 Rhinopithecus roxellana
CACCTGTAATCCCAGCACTTTGGGAGGCCAAGGCGGGTGGATCATGAGGTCAGGAGATCGAGACCATCCTGGCTAACACAGTGAAACCCCATCTCTACTAAAAATACAAAAACAAAAAAAAATTAGACAGGCGTGGTGGCGGGCGCCTGTAGTCCCAGCAACTCAGGAGGCTGAGGCAGGAGAATGGTGTGAATCTGGGAGGCGGAGCTTGCAGTGAGCCGAGACCGCACCACTGTACTCCAGCCTGGGTGACGGAGTGAGACTCCATCTCAAAAAAAAAAAAAAAAATGGGATTAGGCCCTTGTAAAAGCGACCCCAGAGAGCTCTCTTCTCCTATTTCCCCGATGTGAGGACACAGGGAGAAGTCAGCAGTCTACAGCTTGGAAGAGGGCCCCCCGCAGAACTCAACCATGGCACCCTGGCTTGGGACTTCCAGCCTCCAGAAGTGTGAGAAATAAATTTCTATTGTCTATTGTAAGTGCTAGAATAATCTATAGTGCTTGGTTATGGCAGCTCGAAGGACTAGGACACCATGCTGTCTGTCCTGGTTTGTGCTGCAGCCCCAGAGCCTAGCACAGTGCCTGGCACCAAGTCAGTGCTCAGGAGATGCCCCAGTCCAGGAGTCGAAGGCAACACCAGTCCACGGCAGTGGGTGACTCGGGGCCCCAGGCGCAAGCCCACTTCCCAGGGCTGGAGGAAGCCGACTCGTGTTTCCTCTCCTGGTGCTATAGTGACCTACCTGGAAGCCCCGGCGCTTTGACCAAACACACAGCACGTCTGGAGTCTGCCTTATGGAGACACTTTGAAATTTTCCCAATACTATCGTAAAAATTAAAAATTCATCTCGTGAAAAATAAAAGGCAAGTGTAACTAACAGGGGAAATTTGGCTCCATTGCCTGAAGGCTGATGAGGAACAGCTTAATGTGCCACTGGAGAACGTTTCCGCCGTCGTGTTGTGCAGAGAACACACTGACTGCAAAAGCCTCTTACCTGAAGCTCTCAGATCGATGCATTTATTCGTGTCCTTCCCCTGGAGAATAGCCCTCCGTGGAGACCTGGCCTTTCTCCTCAATTGCGGGGATGCTTTCAACTCAGTTTGAATGGGGAGAAGTCCCTCAATCCTCATTTTCATTCCAACTTCTCTTCTGTGGCCTCTAAGTAATAGATTGCTGGGCTCCCTGTAATAGATTGGAAAGTTAATCCTTTTTGGCTGCACCCACCCCCTTCTTACAAGCTAGTGATAGGATAAAAAAAATTCCATACCTTAGAGGTGATGGATACGTGGAGAGGTGTCGTGTGGTTTATCGGCTTCTCTACCTGGGGCAGATTTTATAACTTTGCACTAAAATACCCACAGTGCTAACAGTCCTGCAGCCCTGGGCATTTCTCTCCTGTGACCCCCATCCATCATTTCACGAAAACAATTTTATCATGCTCATCTGGGAGTGGCCTGATCATTGAACCAAAGGCATAAATGCACACAGGGTTGTTTCACACACACTGAGACACATAACAACACACTTTGAAGCCCTCAGAACCCCCATGACACCCGAAGCCTCACATCCTGAGTGAGTTGCGGCAGATGGAGTTCCCGGTCCCAGCTTGTCCGGAGCCGTGAGGCCCGGAAATTGCCGTGGCCTCTGTTGCTTAAGCTCCACATTGTGGAGACAAGATGGCGCACTTCCTGGTTCTTCATCATCAACTTTTCCCGCGCGGACGAACTTTTCCCGCGCGCGTAGATAACTTCCCGTGCCCGGGAAAGACTAAGTCTACCGAGCATGCGCCTGGTAACGTCTCTCATTATTCTCCTCCCTGCCTGCTCTGCCGCCCTTCCTCTTTCTTACCAGCCTATATGAGCTGTACCAACGCCCTCAATAAACGAGACTTGATCAGGATACTGTCTTGTCTCCATTTCTTGTGTCTCTTGTCTCTCTAAATTCCCACCCCCTCCTCCAAGGTCTGTGTTAACGATCCCGCTGGACGGGACACCAGCTCTCTACTACATGATAGCCTCATGCTGAGCAGAGCATGCTTCCCTGACCCTTGACTTTGGTCTTGGACATGAGACTTGCTTTGGCCAATGGGCTGCTGTTTTCAGTCCCAGCATGCACAGAGCCTGGAGTGTACTTGGACAGTAAGGTCTGCTCTCTCATGCTGGTGATCTACAGGGAGAACATGCTCCAGAAGCTGCTCTTCCTTCAGCCAGGGCTCCAAAAGGAGACACATGGAGCTGACCACGTGCCCTGGGGGGGCTGCTGATCAAAGAAGGATATGTGACATGTGGGTCACTCCTGATCCCAACCTACAGCCTGGACCCTGGAGTCCAGAGTCTGGAGCCAAAAGTCCAGGCTAGCCCAGTGGAGTTGCAGCAGACCCCAAAACCAATGGGACAGAGAAGAAGCCATTGTCGTTTCAGGTTTGAAGTGGTTTCTTACGCAGTGTTACTGTAGCAATAGCTGACTGATACAATATTCAAGCTCATACAAAGTCTACTCATATGCTCAGGGCACACACAGGCACTCATGGAACACTACCCCCGCCTCCACACACACCTTTGTAGTGAGCATATAAGGTCATTGTCCCAAGAGCTAGAATGGTCCCTCTCCCCTGCCCACCTGTGGCCCGCTTTCCCCAGTGCTGCCTGCCAGAGCCACTGTGCAGGCACTGCCTGGTCTTCCAGAGGCCAATTGTGTCTTTAGCATCCATCACTGTGCAGCTCAGAGCTCCACGCCCTTTATCTTGTCAAGTTGTTTTCACGTCCTTTCTGTCAAGAAAGTGTTGCTTTTGAAGCCCTGGCAGCTTGATCCTTTTTTCCTTTCTACTCTAGTTGTTGAATGCCCATCAGATTTGTGACATCCCATTCTCCCAAGGGGAAAAATTACAGCTGGGATATATGCAAACGAATTCTCAGAACACGAATCTTTCATGTCCTTGCTGTTGGCAGCGCCTCTGCCGGCCCTGCTTCTCCTATTGCAGTTGCTGCTGCTCCAGCAATGAGCTGGAAACGGATCCATCCTTTCATCTGAGGGTAATCGGTAACCCCTGCTCTTGGTTGCAGCCAGCAAGGGAAAAAAGTCGGGACTGGAACACACTCAGCCTTTCCCTCATCTCAGAGCGTGGAGTAAGGGGGCTGGGGCCTGGGCAAGCTGGCTTGGGATGAGCAGCCTCACCAGCTTCCTAAGGTCAGAGCTCCAGCAGGCGGAAGCAGTGTCAGCTCAGGCAGGCTTTGGAGGGGCCTGAGAAGCCCATCAGCCTTACTGTGACCCCTTCTTAGGTCCCCCTCCTGCTAAGGAGGACTTGATGCTGTCTACAGAGTGGACTGTGTCCTGGCACACTCTGGAAGCAGAGGAAGTGCTGGAGGAAACAGGCCGAGAGGTTCTGCATGGTGGAGGCCGTCACAGTGCCCTGTGCAACATTGTGAGGACAGCAAGCATGGCTGGGTGTGCTCCCCCACCCCAGGAAGTTCAGGGAGGGTATCCCTGGCAGAGAAGGTTTAACCTGAGTCTTGACGATGAGTAAAAACTCCTGGATGAACGGTGAGAGAAAGGCATGCAGGGAGAGGGAACAGCATATGCAGACAGCACAGAGGATGCACGAGTCTGACTTAGAGACTGTTAGAGAACTAGGAGGAATGCAGGGGCCCCTGAGCTCCGGATGACCTGGGGAAGGTGGAGGGAAATGGGGCTCAGAAGTCAGCTGAGACTGGATCCCTAAAGAGCCAGACTGATGGATTTGGGTGTTTGCAGCCAGCAATAGGAAGCCATGGAAAGATTCAAGGCGGGAGAAGCAGGCCCAGGCTCGCTTTCACATCCCATCCAGCTAACCACAGACTGGAAGCGGATCAGAGAGAGGCAGGCCTGGGCGAGGCAGGCAGCTGCAAGGGCTCCGGGAGGAGGTGGCCAGGTTCAGCCTAACAAGGTGGCCTCGGCTGTGGAGGGAGCAGATAGAGCCGCCTTCCCTCCTCCCTCAGCCTCTGCCTGCCTTGGTTCGCTCACCCCCAGTCACAGCTCTCGCCGCTTGTGAAGACAAGCAGGTGCCTGCTGCCTGCTGAACTATGAAATCGGCTCAGCCTTATCCTCAGCATCACAAGCGCCACATCCAGAGAATTGCCAGTTCAATACCTCTGAGATTTGTCTCTCCCCTCCCTTGGCTGACACCTTCACTGGGCCCCTCATAAGCGCCCATCGTCCCTGTCTGGGGTGACTGACTCAGGCCCCTGGGGTTCCCACTTACTCCTGGAACCTGATTCTTTTTCCTTCCGTCAGTCAGCAACTATTTTTTGAGCGGCCACAGCCTGCCAGGGCCTAGGGTGCTACAGCTGGAAATAGCAACCAACAGAGAATGAGGCTATGTCCCCCGGAACCTCCCTCTAGGGAAAGGCGGGTGGTAAACACGTTGCTGCACAACTCTGCATGCAGCCCCCCTAGAAGGGAGGGTGACAGAGGAATGCAGCACATCAGGCCGAGCTGCATGGCACCAGGCAGGGTGAGGAGCGGCATGCAGAAGGCTCTGCATGGAAGATCATAGAGAAGAAGGAAGGGCACCGAAGATAAGTCTGGGGGCCGAGACACGAACGGCATTGGGGCCATGCCGGGGATTGGAAATCTGCCTAAAAGCAAAGAAAAGTCACCAAAAGGCTTTAACCACGTGGTGTGTCCGAGGGCCCAGGCAACACGTGCAGGCATTCCACCTACCACTGGGTGTTAGGCCAGTCACCCCAAGCCTGCCCCCAGGAAGCAGAGAGCCCTCCGTGGGTCTGAGGCAGGACACTGTGACTTAGGAAAGATCTGGCACCTCCTGCCCAGGTGCTCAGGGTTGGGAGGGCAGAGCAGGCACCGGGCACCTCGCTTGCTCGCCCATCCTCAGGTGGGGACAGGCAGCCATGGGGAGCAGTGATGTGTGTCTGGCCAGTGAGGACACAGGACAGCCCAGTGCCCTCCAGCCCCAAAGGGGATCAGAGAAAGGCAGTAATCAGGGAGAGGTGTGATTGACCCTGAGCCACTCCAGGGTTAGGAAAGGCCAGGACGAAAGCAGAGACAGGTGCACCACCCAGAGGAATTGAAATGAGCCAGCTCCCAACACAGAGCCCCCGCCCCACCCCAAGGATGCAGACCTTGATCCCTCAGGCACCCAGTGTCCACAGTGGATCGCAGTCTGGAAATCAGTCCCCAGGGTCCTCCCATGCAGGCCCCGCAGCCAGGAATTCTCAGTCACCCACCTGCTGTCCAGTCTTCCCTCAGGACAGGGACAAGGGAGAGCCAGGGAGTCTGGAGGCCTTAGCCAGACCAGCCAAGACCTCTTCTAGCCTCAGTTTCCCCATCTGGGAGGTGACACAGGCATGCTGCCATGTCCTTGTGGAGGCACAGTTTGCTCTGACCCTCCTGCCTCTCCTTCCTGGCTCTCCCTTCCCTGGAGCCTAGATCCCAGCATCTCACGCCCCACAGCCGCACTGTCAATGCCCACTCCTGGCTCCCAGACCACAAACTTGAGATTCTTTAGAGTCTGGTCATTTTCATAGTTGGAAATTATTGAATTCAACAGTGTAATTATTTTAAAAATATAAACAGACCAACCACAAACATGTGGCGGCAGCAGTATATTTTCCCCTGCCCCTCGTTTCCTGGAAAGCCTTCATTACCATTGCTAAAAATATTTGCCCAGGGTTCATTAAGGGTCCAAGAAAGAGTGGGGCCTGGGTCCCCAGGCCTGAGTCCCCCCACTGAGCAGTGCCCTCACTCTGTCCTAGAGTTGCCAAAGGTGACAGGGACATGGAGTCTGCTTTAATGACCTGCTGATGAGGCCACTGGCACTGGGCTGGCAGTGGAGTTGGGATGAGTTGCAGTCCAGACGGTCCCTGCACTCACAACAGCTGAGATGCTGCCCAGGAAGGGACCTGCCCAGGACGCTGTCATTGGAGCCATGCCTTAGAATGTCATTGCAGTTTCTCTTGCACTCCGTCCTCTCATGAAAGCCAGTCTGGCCCCACAGAAACAGAGGCCCCTGCCCTTCTGGGGACCTCTGCTAATAGCTGGGAAGGCCTCGCTACTCCCCTACTGCCCAGGGGGCACCCCTTGTCTCATCTTGCCTGAATCAACCTAAGAGTCTTCCAGAGCCCCTCTGTGAGGCCTGAGTGATCCATTCCCATGGGAGGGGCTCTGGGACTGAGGGATGCTGGCAAGGACATCCTCCAAGGGGGTCCCAGGAGGTGTTGCCTTCGCTCCCCCCTCCCCAGTTTTAGGGTTGAAGCTTTGGATGATACATAACACTCCCCCCATTCCCAGGCCACTGTCTCCTATGTCTAGCCTCCCCTCCCCCAGCCTGGCATCCTGCCCCAACCCGGCCTCTTCCCCTCCCCACCATCCCTAGCACAGGGGCCACTCAGCTTGTCCCTTCCCCTGGCTCCCTCCCAGTCCCCCATGCCCTGCCCCCAGGACCGCCTGTGACTGATCTCCAGCACCCACTTCCTGTGCACGCAGCCACAGGCAGCCTGACTGTCCCAGGACCTCACCTATGCCGACACACACCATCTAATTATAGCAGCCCTGCTGTGAACGCCTGTCCCGTGCCAGACACCTTCCATGCATCATTTCTAACCCCCTCAACAGCCCTCACAGGTGGACGCCCTTATTATCCCCATTCTACAGGTGAAGAAACTGAGGTCTACAAAGGTGAATTCACTCTCAAAGCCGCCAGCTACGAAGCGATGGGGTCAGGATGCAAACTTCAGACTTCGTGGCTGCGGGGCTGGTTCCACTTTGCTCTGCTGCCTCTTGGACAGCCTGGCCTGGTAGGTGGGTGTGTGTGCACACAGGTGTGTGCATGCCCCTGAGAATGGGACCTTGGGAATGACACTGGGACTTCTGCTTGTGCCTGAGGCCTCTGCAGCACCAGGATACAGCTCATCTCAGGACAGCCAGCAGAAACCAGGCTGCCCACTCCCAGGCAAAGTGTAAATCCTAAATGTCAGCTGCTCTGGTGTAACAGAGGGCAATGGAGCAGGCCCCGCCTCCCTGAGCCTTCATCCTGCCATTCACCAGGCCAGGGTTTGCTCAATTTCACCCACAGCTCCAAAAGCCCAAATGCCTGGAGAAGCAAAGCAAAGATGATTTTGCTCCGGCTACAAGGTCAGAGCCCAGCCCTCAACTGTCAGGCAGCTCAGGGGCCTTTTGCTCACAAGGAGAGGTAGAAAGGCGGTTTCTAGTCCATCACTTCATCCACAGTGACTGATGGAGGAAACAAAGCAGACATGTTCTCACTGAGAGTGTCCTTTCAGATAACTTGTGGTTAGGATGTTGTTTTAGGCCAGGGCAGCATAAATCTCAGGCATTACATTTTTATTCCTGTCTGTGAGCAAGAATCCTCCTTGAAGGTTCGATGCATCTGCAGCTGCCCAGGTGTCTGTGCTTCTCAATCTGTCCGGAGCGAGTGGGCAGGAGGGACCATGCTAACTCCAGAACAGCTCTTTCTGCAGGGCTCCTTGGCTGCAGGGGAGAGTCGGAGGCCAGGAGGCTTGGTGCTCACAGCTGGGGGTGCTTCTCAGATCCATGGGTGGGCATCAGAGCAGACACAGTCACAGGGAGATCGTCCTGTGCTGGAGGAGAAAGTCCACTATGGCCTCATGGGTGAGCCACCACTGCTGGTCCCATGGCGATATGCAGGTCATGGGAGCATGGATTGAGCACCTACTATGTGCAAGTTCTTTGTGTACATTCTGTTAATTAATCCTCACAATAACTTGGGAGACTGTTACCATTTTACAGACAGAAAAGCTGAATTCAGAATGGTGATGTAACTGCCCCAAGGCCTTGAGGCCAGTAAGTGATGCTGTTGGTCAGGTTTGCATCCAGCTGCAAAGGAAAAGTCCAGCCCACAGTGGCTTAAAAAATAGAGGGCACATAAGTCTCAAATAAGCCTAAAGATAGCTGGTGGCATGTGGCAGAAAGGCTGGAGAATGTCAGTGCCGTGGGAGGAAGTTTCTAGGATTCTAGGCCAGGGCTGAATCTGCTTCCCCGTGAGAGGAAGAGTCCTCCGTACAAGACCTAAATAAAGCTGGAGTGTTTCAAACGGCAGTGGTGCCCCATGACGGGCTCCATGTGAGTCACACTGAGGCAAAATCCACCCCAAAGGGGCAACCACTGTGGGGCGGAAAGGATGTCACTTACCCCGCACTTGGCAGACATTTCCCACCACCGTTCCTTGAGACCTGTCCATCAGTCAAAGACATCTGCTCTTCAATTGCCCTGATATGCCCAGTTCTGCCACAGCCCCTCTCCAATCCGCTTTCTCCTCTACAGCAAACAAACATAGCCTGACACGTACTAGAGTTCCTCCTGGAAGGGTCTGCCTCCTTTCTAGAGTACACCCTCCTGGAAGTCAAGCATGGAGTCACACCTCTCGCCACACCCCAACAAGGCTCAGTAGACAGATGTGTAAACAGCTGGCCCCATTAATTGTTGATTTTTAAAGCAGTCTCACTAAAAAGGCAGTTCAAACGTTTGACTTACAATGCTGACCTCTGGGGAAGCACTATGGTAATCAGGGCACACTTTTTTACCTCTTTAAAAAGGTTTCACGTGTACTGTCTGGTAATTACTGAAATATTAAAATAAAAGCAAAAAAACAGAATTCCATTGTTTACATTTTTATACATAGATTTCCAGTCTGTCTTTCACACATATACAGACAGAGATTTTCTGTCTTAGTTTATTTTCTGTTACAACAGGATACCTGAAACTGGGTAATTTATAAAGAAAAGGAATGTATATCCTATAAAGACTGAGAAGTCCAAGGTTGAGGGGCTGCATCTGATCGGGACCTTCTTGCTGTGGGAGCTTTCTTGCTGGTGAGGGCTCTCTGCAGAATCCGCAGGTGGTGCAGGGTGTTACATAGTGAAAGGGCTGAGTGTGCTAGCTCAGGTCTCTCTTCCTCTTCTTATAAAGCCACCCGTCCCCCTCCTGTGATAACCCATTAGTCCGTTAACCCATTAATCCATTCATAAGGACAGGGCCCTCATGACGCAGTCACCTCTCAAAGGTTGAAATCTCTCAATGCTGCCAAATTGGGGATTACATTTCAACATGAATTTGGGAAGAAACACATATTCAAGCAATAGCAATTTTTAAAAAAGAAAACAGATCCTACTGCCTATTCCGTTTTGCCACTTTACAAAAACATAAAATGCATCCTAAGCATCTTTCCATATTAGTAATTGTTCTCCTTCAACAACATTTTGGGTGACTGGATAGGACTCTATTGTACACATGCTCTATAATTTATGTGACCCACTCACAATTGTTGGTTTTCAATATATTTTTAATGTCTCACTATTATAAACCATACTTGAACAAATGGCCTTGTACATGCTTCTCTGAACCCATCTTGAATTCTTTCTTTTGGATGTTTCTAGAGGCAGAATTGTTAGATCAGAGGGTAAGTACCTTTTAAAGACTTCAGTAAGTGTTTTCAAACTGCCCTCCAGAAAAATGAAAATAGCTTCTCCTCCTACCAGCAGTAGACAAGATGGGGAAAGACATCTATTTAAATACTAGCCACCTTCTTGGTTCTTTCCTCTTTAAAAAACAGATGAAAAATAAAACAGAATTTACTCTCCAGGAGCCCTAGAAGGTTAATTAATTTATATTTATTTATTTATTTATTTATTTATTTATTTATTTATTTATTTATTTTTGAGATGGAGTCTCGCTCTGTCGCCCAGGCTGGAGTGCAGTGGCACGATCTCTGCTCCACTGCAAGCACTGTCTCCCGGGTTCACGCCATTCTCCTGCCTCAGCCTCCTGGTAGCTGGGACTAAAGGCACCCACCACCACACCTGGCTAATTTTTTGTATTTTTAGTAGAGATGGGGTTTCATTGTGTTAGCCAGGATGGTCTCGATCTCCTGACCTCATGATCCGCCCGCCTCGTCCTCCCAAAGTGCTGGGATTACAGGTGTGAGCCACCATGCCCGGCCTAATGAATTTATTAATTTTGTGTAAATTACTTGCAAAATCAAAACATCACTGAGAATATTGTAATGTGCTCAGAATTGGGCTGAGGAGTGGTCCTGGTAGACAGTGGGTGGGTGAGATCAGGGATCAAAGGCACAGCACTTCTCCCATAGACCTGTTCACATTTAGGAGGAGATTAAAGGTGGGATATGGGGACTGTTGCAACTTGGGGGCTTCCCTGGGGATCTCCCAAGTTTCTACAATGTTGGTCATATCTGTGGACCTAACTAATAGAGGCCTCCTCTGGCCCTACCTGTGCTCCAAGATTATGATCCAATGATTGGATCGACCTACCAAGGGGCAAGGGGTCTAACTTCAGAACTCCAGAAAAAAGTACCTGGAGATGACAGACAAGGCTGCTCTTTTGTGTACAGTCCTGGGCAAATATTATTTGGGCTTCTGTGTATATAAACAATTTAAGTCACCCAAAACCAGTGGCCCAATCTCACACAGTCCTACAAAAGAAATGCCATGCCAGCCAATAGGAACAATCCCCTTATCAGGCTTCCCTCCTGGAACCAGGCCCTGGGCCCCACAGATGACCTCATAGGTGGGACTCCTATAGTTCCTTGGGACATCTGGTCCACCCAGCACATGGGTGACAGAGCAGAGGGTAAATAGTTGAAGCATACCTCAAAGGGAAGAAACAGGGTTCAGGGCCCAGGGCCCACATGGTTCCCTATCCAGGCTTTAGGCTCCCTGCACAAACAGTACGCACAGCCCCAGGTGTTCCCAAGCATTGGAGGGAAATATATAAAATGTTGAAGAAGGCTCTCTGAAACTCTAGACCCAGGCAGGGTCCCTGCTTGTACAAGTCTAAGGACAATGTGAATGACAGACTTCCCTAGCAGGCCCATGGTGGGTAAACCAACCCTCCTTTATATATAATAGGCAAACACAGACATAAGCATAACTAATTACCATGTGGTGGATGTTTTCCTGGTGCCCCCCCATTCTGTCCCCACCTCTGTGCCCCAGGAGGCTGGCCTCTGTGGTGTGCATTAACCAAGCACCTTTGTTCCAAGATGTCCCCTTCCAACAGAGACGGTAGATATTGGCTGTGTTTTTTCCAAAGTTGTAAATTCCCAAGACCCTTGAGCCAGAGAAAGCAATCAGGGGCCATGCAGAGTGGGAAGGGAGGGGCTAGCAGCTGCAGCCAAGAAGAAATCAGACCCCATTTCATCAGAATCACCATCATTTTTCCATTAGTGACTCCCTTGTTGATGCAGACAGCTTGGTCATTTCTGATGGGGTGGGGAGTGAGGTCTGCAGCTCTGGCTGTCAGAGGGTTCCCTCATCATACAAAGGTTGAGAGCAGGAAGACACCAGCCACCAGTGCTGCCAGGAGGGCTGGCTCACATCCAGCCAAGGACTGCAACTGTCGAGGCACTCTGAGAAATTGGCCAACTCGTCCACCTGGGACCCCATCACCATCTCTCCATCACATGGAGAGATTCTTTCCATGACCTACTGACTCAAGTTGAGTAAATCCCAGAATCTGACACTAGAAGAGTTTGGAGGGGTATAAAAGGTCCATACTATATAGTCTAACCTCCCCACCCACCCCAATTTACAGAGGGGAGGCTTTGCCCCAGCCCCCTCCAGGGCTTTCTCTCCTCACCCAGTTATTGCTGTGTTCTCACTTTCTGCCTTGGCCATAGTGTCAATGGCCACCAGAGCCTTAGTGCTCCATACCAGGTACTATGCTAAGGGCACTACACAATAACTCTGGAAGGTAGGTCACCTTACCTCTGGTGCACTCAAGAAATGTGAAGCTAAGTAACTGAGGCTCAGAAAGGCTACCCAACTTGCCCGAGATCACACAGCTACTCCTTGTTGCTACTGGGATTTGAGCTTTGCTTCAATGCCCACATTGCTTTCAATATGTGATACTTAGTGTTTTCACATTGACTGTGACTCAGCACAGTGGGTTTCTAGAGAAGTGAGTCACTTGCTCTAGAATACTATCCCTGTATCTAACCCAAATCCCCTCCTGGGCCAAGTGAAACCCATCTCCTTTTGGGCCCTCGGCTGACATTAGATCTGCTAAGTAATCAACACGGACCATGGTACGCTTCCCTGCACACACATGTGCTCAGCCTTGGCCTCCAAAGTGTTGCTGTTCCATATCCTCGCCACTGTCCAGGCCTCCTCCACCCTCGGTCAGAACCTGTTACTAGCAACCAGTCCTGACTCTGCACTTCTGCAGGTAGGGTTCCATTCTACATGCCCCGCAGGTGAGACAGCATGCCGCCATGAGGACACGGTTTCCGCCTTCCTTTCCTTGGCGTCTGAGGACCCCCAGTCCCTGCAAGCTAGCTGTCCCGTCCAATTCCCTATCTTTCCCTGTGGTCCTGAATTTGCTTACTTCCTCTTGCCTGGGCCCAGCTTCAGGGGCTCACTCTCCTAACCTGGGGACCTTTCCTAGCAGCCCTTGGGGAACAAGGTAGGACACACGTTTGAGTGCATGGGCACATGTTAGTCGCCTGCCAGCTGCTGCTCTGCCAGGTGTGATTTGCTTTTGGAATTTGGGTGAGTGACTTGACCTCCCCAAGCTTGAGTTCATGCTCCTAGCCACACAGAGCTGTTGTGATGGATAAATGAAATAGCACATGTGACAGGGCTTTGGCGCAGGGCAGGGACTCACCACGTTGAACTGTTGTTTCCTTTAATACGTGTCTCAGAGGAATGCAAAGAGGATTAAATGGAATCATAAAGTGCCTAGCACAGTTCCCAGGTCCAGCAGATACTCCATAAACAGAACTTCCTGCTTTCTCTCTACCACCTCCTCCTCCGTTCTGGTGTTTGTTTTAGAGCAATATGGTGGAGCTATTTACTAACGAGCGCCAGCCAGTCTTAGAAGCTGGGGTGGGAGCAGGTGACGGAGGTTTGGGCTGGGCAGATCAGGGCTTCAACCCAGCTGGGATTCTGTGCATCTGGGCTCGGGGTGGCTCTGAGGTCAGGCCGGAGGCATTGGAGCAGTGGCCACCAGCCCATTTTCCATCTCTGTCTGTCCTCTGAGAAGCCTCCCAAATTTACCTCCACCCTGTGCTGCTCTTTAACTAAAGACTGTTTAGTGGATTCGGTAATCATGTACTCTCACTAAAAATAAACCGGGCTACACAGTCCCTGAGAAAGGAGAGCTCGGATTAGAGGTCAAATTCCTTCCCTCCTCATAGGGTCCAGAGTACCCAGGGAGAGCAGCAGGGCAGGGAGTCCCCGTCAATCTCGCTCGTTGGGGAGGGGGCTCCAGGAGGAGCAGTGGACAGGCTCCCCACAGCCCACTGGCTTCCCATGAACGTCCATAGCAAAGCAGTGGTGTTTTCTTCTCAGGGCTAGCTCTATCTCATGGCTGCTTTTCATGTCCCCACAGTCAGCTGCCATGAAAGACCTTTTTGCTTTGGCCCAGTCCCTGCAACATAAAACCCTTGATGGATATTGCAATGGTCACCTCACTTGGGATCCCATCGTTTTTTTCAATTTTCCGAGGGGCCACCTCTAGCACATCATGGTGCAGAGGACAGAAGCCACATAGGGGCATCTGAGCAGTGTATGTTCAGCACTGATATTTGTCATCATCCAGTTCTGGTCTCTCACAGCTAGGTGCACTTCTTCCTGAAGGCAGTTGACCAAAGAAGTTGAGCACGTGGGTTTGGGAATGAAACGAAACTGAATGTGAGTCCGGCTCTGACATTTAGACATGGTACCATGGGCACCTGCCCCTCTGGCCTTAATTCTGCCATCTGTCAAATGAGAATTCTAGAGTAAAGACATAGAGAACCTACCTCAAGGGGTAACATACATGTCAGATGAGCGAATACATGCAAAAGCTCATCATGGCTCTGGCACTGGATGAAGATGGCAGTGTGCATTCATTATCACTGCGAAGACTCTTACTGTTATAAAGTGGTTTTGAGCAGGGCTTGAGGGAGAGCATTCCTTTTGTTTTTGGATCCCGATTAGGAAGTTACTCCTTAGGCAAGGGGGATCAGCCCCCGACCCCACTCCTGTCTTCCTACCTTGCATCCCTGTTGCATGGGGTTTCAGAAGGGAAATAAGAAGACATTTCCAGCAACATGTGCAGGTGGCAGACACCACGCAGGGAGCACTGGAGCATAGCAGAGATGCTTGTGATGGTCACATCATTCGTGATGGGGCTCCCACAAGAGAATAACCTCCTGCACCTGAAGGCAAGGTCCCAGGACAGGACAGGACATGGGGACGTGCGGGGAGAAGTTTCTGAAAACAACACAGCCAGAGGAGGGGCAGGGGCCTGAAGGAAGGAGGAACCTGGCAGAGCAGTGAGGGCCTGAGGGACACAGAGCAGGATGGGCATGACCCACGTGAGGGAGGACGTGGAGTATCTTAGTTGGAGCCCAGGTGCTGGAGGCAGACCGCCCTCATCAACTCTCAGCTCCACCACCTACCGGCAGGACGGTTGGGGCACCAGTGTGAGCCTCCACTCTTTTTCTATGACAGGGTGTGATAATAGAGCCTTTCTCATGGGACTGTGGTCAGGATACAGGGTGCACAGCCACGGAAAGCCCCACAGCACCAGGCATGGTGGTGAGTGGAGCCACGGGTACATCCAGGTGTGAAAAGCCACCAGCCACGGCCTCTTCTGCCTTTGATGGCAACCTCCTCCTGCACCCCCAGGCTGCCTCCGTTGGGCTCGCCTGCTCTTCCTCTGTACCTCACTCCCTTCCTCCCAGCCTCACCCAGGAGGTCAAGGATGCAGTGAGCTGTGCTTGTGCCACTGCACTCCAGGCTGGGTGATAGAGTGAGACCTTGCTTCAAAAAAACAAAAACAAAAACAAAAAAATTACCCAGCCTCAGGTATTTCTTTATAGTGATGCAAAAACAGACTAACATAATTAGTAAATATATCCTTCAAATAAAGACACAGAGAAAGAATAAGCAGAGGCGATAACAGAGAAAAAGGCTCAGAAGTGAGGGGACCTGATATACCCAAATAATAGAGAGAATTTCCATCGGAGTGGCTCTAAGAATACAGCCATGACAGCTCAGTCAAGAAGTGTGGCCGGGTCAATTCATCCTGGCTCAAGTAAGCCTGGGAAGCCATTGGGCGTTTGCTATGAGCCCTGAGAGCCCTGAGGGTTGCTGGCAGATGGGTGTCAGATCTGGTGGTGTTCAGAAAGAGCACTGAGTACCAGGTGGAAGGCACATTGCGGGAGCCACAGTGTCAGCTGGAGAGGAGCGGGACAGTGAGCCTCTGCCGCAGTACAGGCAGAAGACAGGGCTGCGTGGATGAGGATGATGGCCCAGGGAAGGGGAGCAGTACCCGAGCCCAGCAACATGTGACAAAGAAACGTACAATTTGCTGCCGGCTGCTGCCACACAGAGCAAATCAGATTGCTGCTGAACAGCCAGGCCTGGGCCCAGGGACAGACAGCGCTCGGCCTTCACTCTCCAGCCAGCACTTCCCACGGGGGCTGCTTAGCCCTGCCCTGCTCAGGCACAGTCCATTCTAGTGGGTGGGGCTGGAGCCGCCTGCCTTGACGGGATCTCCCTCTAGTTCCCCAACTCCAATGTTGCTTCCCAGGGCCCCAGGTTGGAGCTGACAATTTTAATGGAAAGGATTGTAGATTGCAACTGTGAGCTGCAATGCACAAACAGCCATAGGTGCTTTGTGTTCCGGATCCGTTTGGAAAGGGAGCAGGCAGAGGAGGCCCAGTAATGAACAGGTTTTCAGCCGCTTTCTGACACCATACT
This sequence comes from Rhinopithecus roxellana, assembly GCF_007565055.1. Lineage (NCBI taxonomy): Eukaryota > Metazoa > Chordata > Mammalia > Primates > Cercopithecidae > Rhinopithecus > Rhinopithecus roxellana. The sequence continues at coordinate 44,048,757 of NC_044559.1, forward strand.
GACACCTCTCCTCCTGGATCAGGAGTCCATAGAACTAGGCCTCGATTTACCCTGGGGGTCTCTGCTGTGAGCCCGCTGCCTTCTCTAAATCTCAGCTGCCTTAAAATGAATCTCCAAGGTCCCATCCTGAGTGAATGACCCACAACTCTCACCTAAGGGACAGCAAACTGGCTGCTGGATTCCACATTCCAGCTCCCTGACAGGGTCACTAGCCAGGGCTTAAGGACAGTCAGAGCTGCAAGGGTAAGGCTCAATTGCTCCAACTTCCAGTGAGATGACCCTGGTGCCCAGGCCCCTCCCCTCCCCATCCCAGCAGGCTCTATGACTCTGCGGAATCTGAGTGTAGCAGGAAAAATGCAGCAGGCCTGGACCCGCCGCCCCACTCCACACATCCAGGAAATGGACCGTGATACTCAGAATACTACATTTTAATGGTCTGCCGCATCAAAGGCAGAAGGAAGAATCACTCCTGCGGCGGCAATGGATTAACTCCTTCTCTTCTGGTCTCTTCCAGAGTCTTTTAGTTAAGTGAACTGGGGAGGGAGGGTGCAGGTCTTGGTGAGGAGGAATAAAGGGGGTCAAGACAATAAGCTTCCAGAGTCTGTAGCTGCTTTACATTCAATCTTCTGGGAGTTTCTGTATTCTACTCTATCTATCAATATGTAGGAATGACAGCTTTTCATCAAAGCCAACCCATTTTCCTTCCCTGGACTCCCTCAATGTCTACCAGGAGGTCAGCTTCATACCCTCAGTACTACCCAGGCCCAGGATTAATAATCCTCCATCAGACAGGAAACCTGACGACTAACATTAGGAGTGCAGTAAAGGAGAGTCATAAATTCTCTTAAAATGAAAATAGCTCTTGAGTGGATCCTAGGGCCCAGAGGGAACCCAGAGATCATCTGCTCCTCTTGAAGTCCAGAGAGGAGAGGACACTCACTCAGTCACTCACACATCAGTGTGGATAAGGGACCAGAGCCTGAGAGGTACTATCCCCACCCAAGCACCCTCTTCCTGGGCAATGGCACCCTTTCGGTCTCATGGCCCTTCCAGTCATGTCCCACACAGTGGTGTGCTGCCAATGAACATCACATTGATTTGTTGCATTTGCAAATTTCTGTGGTGTAAATACTCCCTCCATGCCCAATTCTAAGCTATTAATGGGAGGTCACTGGAGCAGACTTGGGAAGAGAGGCCCATTACATAGAATCTTCATCGCGCAGATGTAATAGATATAAATAACCTCAAAAGCACAGACCATAGTCAAATCATCAGGATAAGTTTTGAGTAGTTATTACTTTTGTTTTTAAAATAATTTACTTAAGTATGAGTTTATATAATTGAACTTTTATGACTACATTTAATAACCAGCTCTCAATATTTCTGACAGTTTGACAGTCAGTTCTCATGAGACAGGAACGGGCTGGCTCTGGCACAGCACTGCCTCCATCGCAGCAAGTCAGTGGCTGTATGTCACTTATATTAGTCTGCACACCTAGGAAATGTCCATTGTGCTGACTTCCTGGACTCCAGTAGGCTCAGCTGCAGATGGGCATTGGCCTGGCCTGGAAGGAAACGCCCCTTCGTCCAGCTTAACTGTTGGCAGATACTTTATGTTCTCATTAATTAGCCTAAGTAATTGCTCAGCTCCAATGCTATGTCTTTTGCTCCCTCTCCAAATGAGCTTGGTTCCTTGAATTCTATGTCCAGTTCCCTGCAGGAAGGTCGACTTGGGTTCTAACCACTCATCTTTAAGACACAGAGTCTCTTCCATCTGATTATCTCTAAGGTGGTCCTTTATCAAATAATGGCTACCTCCCACCCATCTGAGGGAACATGAGACTTTCTTTTAAGGGGAATAGAAAAAGAACCATGAGATGCCCTCCCTTCAGATGGGAAAGGGTCTCCAGGTTCAGATGAGGCAGGATCCAAGATGACCCTCAATGATTCTAGCCTCCTGGTAGTAATACCCTGGGTAGCTCACTTCTGAACTCTGCAGACTGGACGCAAATATCGTGAAAATGACAGAGGAGGACTTCTGAGACTAGGTCATAAAAAACGTGAAAGGCATCCGGCTTCCACCTGCATCCTGTTGGGTCACTCTGGGAGGAGCCAGCATGAGGACTCTCCAGCAGACCCAGGGTAACGCCACATGATGAGGTGCTGAGGCCCCCAGCCCACAGTTGGCCCTGAGAGTAAGCTTCCTCGGAAGCGGACCCTCCAGCAGCATCCATTCAGGGCCCAGCCCTGTGCCAAGCTCTTGTTTGGGGTGGATGTAAAATAAGTCAAAGCATGACCCCTGACCTCCAGATGCTGTCTCCACAGCGCAGGTGTCAGCCCGTTCAGCTGTGTGGTCCCCACTGTTGCTGGCAACACATAACAGCTTAAACAAGATAGGCTTGTATGTCTCTTAAGTAAACAAAGCCCAGAGGTGGGCAATCTATATCTCATATGACACTCCCCCAGGCCACACAAGTGCTCCTGCTTAGGGACCCAGGTTCCTTCTATCTTGTTACTGTACCACTGACAGCATAAAACTTTTTTTCCCATAAGTTATTGGGGTACAGGTGGTATTTAGTTACATGAGTAAGTTATTTAGTGGTGATTTGTGAGGTTTTGGTGCACCTATCACCCAAGCAGTATACACTGCACCCTATTTGCAGTCTTTTATTCCTCAATCCACCCACATTCATCCCCCCAAGTCCCCAAAGTCCATTGTATCATTCTAATGCATTTGCGTCCTCATAGCTTAGCACCCATATATCAGTGAGAACATACAATGTTTGGTTTTCCATTCCGGAGTTACTTCACTTAATAGTCTTCAATCTCGTCCAGGTCACTGCAAATGTTAACTCATTCCTCTTTATGGCTGCATTGTGTGTGTGTGTGTGTGTGTATACACACAAACATTATATATGTACATATATATGTATGTATATCATATGTGATATATATAGTTATATACATATGTATATCGTATGTGATATATATATCTCACAGTTTATCTACTCATTGATTGATGGGCATTTGGGTTGATTCCACGATTTTGCTGTTGTGAATTGTGCCTCTGTAAACATGCATGTACAAGCATCTTTTTCGAATAATGGCTTCTTTTCCTCTGGGTAGATACCCAGTGGTGGGATTAATGGATCAAATGGTAGTTCTACTTTTAGTTCTTTAAGGAATCTCCACACTGTTTTCCATGGTGGCTGTACTAGTTGACATTCCCACCAGCAGTGTAGAAGTGTTCCCTGTTCACTGCATCCATGCCAGCAATCTACAGTTTTTTGATTTTTTGATCATGGCCATTCTTGAAGGAACAAGGTGGTATCGCATTGTGGTTTTGATTTGTATTTCCCTGATCGTTAGTGATGTTGGGCATTTTCTCATATATGTGTTGGCCATTTGTGTATCTTCTTTTGAGAATTGTCTGTTCATGTCCTTAGCCCGCTTTTTGATGGGATTGTTTGTTTTTTTCTTACTGATATATTTCAGTTCATTGTAGATTCTGGATATTAGTCCTTTGTCAGATGTAGAGATTGTGAAGATTTTCTCCCACTCTGTGGGTTGTCTGTTTACTCTGCTGACTGTTCCTTTGCTGTCCAAAACTGCTTTAGTTTAATTAGGTCCCAGCAATTTATCTTTGTTTATATTGCATTTGCTTTTGGGTTCCTGGTCATGAAATCGTTGCCTAAGCCAGTGTCTAGAAGGGTTTTTCCAATGTTATCTTTTAGAATTTTTATAGTTTCAGGTTTTAGGTTTAAGTGCTTAATCCATCTTGAGTTGGGTTTTGTATAAGGTGAGAGATGAGGATCCAGTTTCATTCTCCTACATGTGGCTAGCCAATTATCCCAGCACCTTTTGTTGAAAAAGGTGCCCTTTCCCCACTTTATGTTTCTGTTTGCTTTGTCAAAGATCAGTTGGCTGTAAGTATTTGGGTTTACTTCTGGGTTCTCTATTCTGTTCCATTGGTCTATGTGCTTATTTTTATACCAGTACCACGCTGCTTTGGTGACTATGGCCTTATAGTATAGTTTGAAATCAGGTAGTGTGATGCCTCCAGATTTGTTCTTTTTGCTTAGTCTTTTTTGGTTATGCAGGCTCTTTTTTGGTTCCATGTGAATTTTAGTATTGTTTTTTCTAATTCTGTGAAGAATGATGGTGGTATTTTGATGGAGATTGCATTGAATTTGTAGATTGCTTTTGGCAATATGGTCATTTTCACAATATTGACTTTACCCATCCCTAAGCATGGGATGTGTTTCCATTTGTTTATGTCGTCTATGATTTCTTTCAACAGTGTTTTGTAGTTTTCCACGTAGAGGTCTTTCGACTCCTTGGTTAGGTATATTCCTAAGTATTTTATATTTTGTTGCAGCTATTGTAACAGGGGTTGAGTTCTTGATTTGACACTCTGCTAGGTCACTGTTGGTGTACAGAAGAGCTACTGATTTGTGTACGTTAACTTTATATCCAGAAAGTTTGCTGAATTATCAGTTCTAGGAGCTTTCTGGAGGAGTTCTTGGGGTTTTCAAGGTAAACGATCATATCATTAGCAAACAGTGACAGTCTGACTTCCTCTTTACTGACTTGGATACCTTTTATTTTTTTCTCTTGTCTGATTTCTCTGGCTAGGACTTCCAGTACTATGTTGAAGAGGAGTGGTGAGAGTGGGCATCCTTCTCTTTTCCAGTTCTCAGGGGGGATGCTTTCAACTTCTCCCCATTCAGTATTATGTTGGTGTCGGTTTGTCATGGATGGCATTTATTACATTAAAATACATCCCTTGTATACCGATTTTGCTGAGAGTTTTAATCCTAAAGGGATGCTGGATTTTGTTGAATGCTTTTTGTGTATCTATTTAGATGATCACGTGATTTTTGTTTTCATTCTGTTTATGTAGTGTATCACATTTATTGACTTGTCTATGTGAAAACATCCCTGCATCTCTGGTATGAAACCCACTTGGTTTCACACTTGAGCATGGTGTATTTTCTTTTTGATATGTTGTTGGGTTCATTTAGCTAGTATTTTGTTAAGGATTTTAGCATCTATGTTCACCAAGGACAGCAGTCTGTAGTTTTCTTTTTTGGTCATGTCCTTTCCTGGTTTTGGTATTAGGGTGATGCTGGCTTCATAAACTGAATTAGGGATGGTTCCTTCTTTCCCTATCTTATAGAATAGTGTCAAAAGGATTGGTACCAATTATTCTTTGAATGTCTTGTAGAATTCTGCTGTGAATCCATCTGGTCCTGGACTTTTTTTTGTTGGTAATTTTTTACTTACCATTTCAGTCTCACTGCTTGTTTTTGGTCTGTTCAGGGTATCTAATTCTTCCTGATTTAAGCTAGGAGGGTTGTATTTTTCCAGGAATTTATCCATCTCTTCTAGGTTTTCTAGTTTATGTGTCTAAAGGTATTCATAGTAGCCTTGAATGATCTTTTGCATTTAAATGGTACCAGTTGTACTATCTCCTGTTCCATTTCTTAGTGAAGTTATTTGGATTTTCTCTCTTCTTGGTTAATCTTGCTAATGGTCTAGCAATTTCATTTATCTTTACAAAGAACCAGCTTTTTGTTTCATTTATCTTTTGTAATTTTTTGTTTCAATTTCATTTAGTTCTGCTCGGATCTTGGTTATTTCCTTTCCTCTGCTGGGTTTAGGTTTGATTTGTTCTTCTTTCTCTAGTTCCTTGAGGTGTGACCTTAGAATGTCAGTTTGTGCTCTCTCAGTCTTTTGATGTAGGTGTTTAGGGCTATGAACTTTCCTCTTAGCACTGCCCTTGCTGTATTACAGAAGTTTTGATAGGTTGTGTCATTATTGTCACTCAGTTCAAAGAATTTTTTAATTTCCATCTTGATTTCGTTCTTGACCCAATGCTCACTCAGAAACACGTTAATTTCCATATATCTGCATGGTTCTAATGACTCCTTTTGGAGTTGATTTCCAGTTTTATTCCACTGTGGTCTGAGAGAGTGCTTGACATAATTTCAATTTTCTTAAATTTATTGAGGTTCATTTTATGACCTATCATATGGTCCAACTTGGAGAAAGTTCCATGTGCTGTTGAATAGAATGTGTATACTGTGGTTGCTGGATGAAATGTTCTGAACATACCTGTTAGGTCCATTTGTTCCAAGGTATAGTTTAAATCCATTGTTTCTTTGCTGACTTTCTGTCTTGATGACCTGCCTAGTGCTGTCAGTGGAGTACTGAAGTCCCCCACTATTATTGTGCTGCTGTCTATCTCATTTCTCAGGTCTATTAGTAATTGTTTTATAAATTTGGGAGCTACAGTGTTAGGTGCATATATGTTTAGGATTGTGACATTTTCCTGTTGGATAAGACATTTTACCATTATATAATGTCCCTCTTTGTCTCTTTTCATTGCTGTTGCTTTGAAGTTTGTTTTGTCTAATATAAGAATAGCTACTCCTGCTCACTTTTGGTGTCCACTTGCATGAAATGCCTTTTTCTACCCCTTTACTTTAAGTTTATGTGAGTCCTTATGTGTTAGGTGAGTCTCCTGAAGGCAGCAGATGGTTGGTGAGTTCTTATCCATTCTGCAGTTCTGTATCTTTTAGGTGGAGCATTTAGGCCATTTACATTCAATGTTAGTACTAAAATGCGAGGTACTGTTGCATTCATTGTACTTTTCATTGCCTGTGTACTCCTTTTGTTTTGTTTTTTATTTTTTGCTTTTTAACACGTATTTTTGTTTTATCGTGATTTATGCTTTAAAGAGGTTCTGTTTTGATGGGTTTCCAGGATTTGTTTCAAGATTTAGAGCTCCTTTTAGCAGTTCCTGTAGTGGTGGCTTGGTAATGGCAAATTCTCTCAGCATTTGTTTGTCTGAAAACGGCTGTATCTTTCCTTCATATATGATGCTGAGTTTCGCCAGACACAAAATTCTTGGCTGATAATTGTTTTGTTTGAGGAGGTAGAAGATAAGGCCCCAATCTCTCCTAGCTTATTAGGTTTCTGCTGAGAAATCTCCTGTTAATCTGATAGGTTTTCCTTTATAGGTTACCTGGTGTTTCTGTCTCACAGCTCTTAAGATTCTTTCCTTCATCTTAACTTTGGATAACCTGATGACAATGTGCCTAGACGATGATCTTTTTGTGATGAATTTTCCAGGTGTTCTTTGTGTTTCTTGTATTTGGATGTCTAGGTCTTTAGCAAGGCCAGGGAAGTTTTCCTCAATTATTCCCCCAAATATGTTTTCCAAACTTTTAGAATTCTCTTCTTCCTCAAGAACACCGACTGTTCTTAAGTTTGATTGTTTAACATAATCCCAGACTTCTTGGAGACTTTGTTCATATTTTCTTATTCTTTTTCTTTGTCTTCGTTGCATTGGGTTAATTCAAAAACCTTGTCTTCAAGCTCTGAATTTTTTTCTTCTACTCTTTGAATTCTATTGCTGAAACTTTCCAGAGCATTTCGCATTTCTGAAAGTGCGTCCAAAGTATCCTGAATTTTTGATTGCTTTTTCTTTAAGCTATCTGTTTCCTTGAATATTTCTCATTTCACTTCTTGTATCATTTTTTGGATTTCCTTGCATTGGGTTTCTCCTTTCTCTGGTCCCTCCCTGATTAGCTTAATAACTAACCTCCTGAATTCTTTTTCAGGTAAATTGGGGATTTCTTCTCTTCTTGGTTTGGATCCATTGCTGGTGAGCTAGTGTGATTTTTGGAGGGTGTTGAAGAGCCTTGTTTTGTCATATTACCAGGGTTGGTTTTCTGGTTCCTTTTTATTTTGGATAGGTTCTGTCAGAGGGAAGGTCTAGGGCTGAAGGCTGTTGTTCAGATTCTTTTTGTGTCACAGGTGTTCCCTTGATGCAGTACTCTTCCCCTTTTCCTATGGATGTGGCTTGCTGTGAGACGAACTGTAGTGATTGTTGTCTCTCTTCTGGGTCTAGTCACCCAGTAAGTCTACCCATCTACCCAACTCCGGGCTGGTACTGTGAGTTGTCTGCACAGAGTCCTGTGATGTGAACCATCTGTGGGTCTCTCAGTCATGGATACCAGAGCCTGTTCTGGTGGAAGTAGTGGGGGTGTGCAATGGACTCCGTGAGGGTCTTTAGCTTTGGTGGTTTAATGCTCTATTTTTGTGCTGGTTGACCTCTTGCCAGGAGGTGGCACTTTGCAGAAAGCATCAGCTGTAGTAGTATAGAGAGGGACCAGCAGTGGGCAAGGCCCTAGAACTCCCAAGATTACATGCCCTTTGTCTCCTGCTACCAGGGTGGGCAGGGAAGGACCATCAGATGGGGATGGGGTAGGCATATCTGAGCTCAGACTCTCCTTGGGTGGGTCTTGCTGTAGCTGCTGTAGGGGATAGGGGCGAGATTCCCAGGCCACTGGACTTGTGTACCTAGGAGAATTATGGCTGCCTCTGCTAAGTCAGGCAGGTTGTCAGGAAAGTAGGGGAAAGCTGGCAGTCACAGGCCTTACTCAGCTCCCACGCAAACCGAAGGGCTAGTCTCTCCCACCACTCCCCCACCAATAACTCCAAGTCTGTTTCCAAGTGGTGGGCGAGAGGGGCTTGAAAACTTGCCCCAGGCTACCCAGCTGCCAGCTGCGAAAGAAAAGGGCTTGGTTCTTCCCCAGCCTGTGAAGTCTGCACACTGGATTTGCACCCTCCCCCGAGTTCTGGCCAAAAGGCCTTACAAAGTTCAGCTTGAGAATTCCTTTTGCCTGTGGAGTTTTGCTCCCTGCTCCTCTGGTCACCCTCCCTGTGGATCCCTGTGGTGCCGTAGGAATGACATGCTAGGGGACCCAGAGAGCTCCCAGGGCCTTTCTGCTGCTTCCTCTACGCCTGTATTTCGCTCGGCTCTCTAAATTGGCTCAGCTCCAGGTAAGGTTGGAAACTTCTGCAAACAGACCTTCAGCTTCTCCACTGGGGGTGTGTGTTTGGGAGGGGAGGGTCTCTCTTTCCCACTTCTGCAGTTGGGGCACTCACAGTATTTGGGGTGTCTCCCGGGTCCTGCAGGAGCGGTCTGCTTCCTTCAGAGGGTCTATGGGTTCTCTAAGGATTGCTGGTTTGTGCAGCATAAAACCTTTTCCTCCTAGTCCAAGATGGCTGCTGGAGCTGTAGCCATTACATCTTTTGGGAAGAAGGAAGAAGGAGGACATAAATAATGTCTTCTATTAAAGACAACACATGTTGCACACACCCCTTCGGTTCATATCCCATTGGCCTGAACATAGTCCAACGTCCAGTTTTTGGTTTGTTTGTTTTGTTTTGTTTCGTTTCGTTTTCATGGCAGGCTTATACCCAGGTAAAACTTGGGGGTTCCAGTATTAAGAAAGAAAAGACGGGTTTGGTGGGTAATTTGCAGTTTCTTTCCCAGAACCTGGTAGAGGCCTCCCAATTAGTCGTGTCTTCCAACAGACACACCTAGTGGGTCTCTATTCTTCTTGGCAGTTGGCTAAGAGGGCCAGTGTTCTCTTTCCAAACACTTCCTCTGAAGCACATTCCAGTATTATTCTCCAATACATCATTCTTCCTGTCTCTCCCCATGAAACGCAGAGTCCACAAGGGCAGGGGCCTTGTCTGCCTGGCCCTGTTTTGAATTCCCAGCTTCTGAATATCTGCTGAATGAATGAATGAATGAGCCAGGGAGAGACGCTTTGACTCTGTGCTATGGTCAATAACAAGTTCGCACAGGTGCTCCTGCTTAGGAAACCACACTTCAAACATTTGCATGCCTATGGCCTAAGGCTGAGACCATTTTGGAGGCATCTGAAAGCCCTTTGCTGAGAGCAGTGTGCAAACATGCAGTGTCCTGTTCATCCCTGCTTTGGTACATGCAGTGCCTGACTCATAGGGATCTTGTCTGCCATATAAAAAGATGCCAGCTATTCTTATGAGGAAAATGAAACAAGCACAAAAAAGGAACCTGGTTTTAAAGCTCTTTAACTTTCCCCAGGGAGCCAGTGTCTATTTCTATATAATATCCCAAGCTCCAGATGAAACATGCAAACCATACTCATCATGTCAAATAAGTGGTGTGAAGGTTTTTGCTTTTGCACACTCACTTAGAGGTCACAGAGACCTGGATAAGGAACGATGTCCAAAGAGCTGCAAACACAAACCACATTCTAAAAAAGAGAAAAGGAACCTCTGCAAGTTTCTGTAAAAAGTGTCTGTGTCTTGCAAGAGTAACCAAAAGTTGTGGTATTCCAGCACCACCAATAGAAAAGTGAGTGATTCACACACACACACATGCATGAATAGCTCTAAAAAGTCCAAGAGGTAGATGAATAAGGAAATAAATAAAATGTATGAAAAACAGATATACAAAAGACTACAATATATGGAAAACCACTCAACTCCATTAGAAATCAAATTAATTATTTTCAACTTCAAACTGAAAAACATTTTTAAAAATCATACTCAGTGCTGGCAAATATGCAGTGAAGTGGTCAACTGCACAGCCGACTGCACACACTGCTAACAGAGTGCACAGGTGCATAGTTTTCTGGAAAGCAGTTTGGAAATGTGCATCCAAAACCTCAAAAATGTGCACAGTACCTTTGACTCAGTAGGTCTCTTCTAATAATTTATCCTAAAATACTCATTTATTTATTCAATAAATAATTATTGATTGCCTGATGTATGCCATTTGCGGGGCTAGTTACTAAATATTGAGGGAGGAATTAAGAAAACATATTCCCTGCCCCTGTGAACTGCCACTTGATCCAACAGTCCAACTCCTGGTTGTCTGCCCAGAGGAAAATAAGTCATTACGTGAAAAAGATACTTACAGACTCATGTTTATAGCAGCACAATTTGCATTTGCAAAAATATGTAACCAGCCCACATGGCCATCAATCAACGAGTGGATAAAGAAAATGTGATATATATATATATATATACACACACACCATGGAATACTACTCAGCCATGAAAAGGAATGAAATAATGGCATTTGCAGCAAGCTGGATGGAATTAGAGGCCATGATTCTAAGTGAAGTAACTCAGGAATGGAAAACCAAACATCGTGTATTCTCACTGATAAGTGGGAGCTAAGCTATGAGGATGCAAAGGCATGAGAAGGATACAATGGACTTTGGTGATTTGGGGAAAGGGTAGGAGGTGGGTGGGGGATAAAGACTACACACTGGGTACAGTCTGGGTACAGTGTACACCGCTCAGGTGATGGGTGCACCAAAATCTCAGAAATCACCACTAAAGAACTTACTCATGTAACCAAACACCACCTGTTCCCCAAAAACCTATTGAGATAAAATAAAATGAATTGTAAAATTCAAAAAATTAGATGAGGAAACATACAATAAACAAATAAAGCAACAAATAAATAAGTATCCATTGCGATCGTTGCTGAGAAGGGTGCTGTGTTAACATGGTGGAGAGACAGAATCACTGGTGATGACGTAAGTTTTCTCTGAGAAGGTGATGTTTAATCCAAGTTCTGAAAGATGAAGAACCAGCCGTGAGAAGAGTGTTAGGTTCCAGGTGCAAATGTTCTGAGTTTGGAAAGCTCTTGCAGGGCTCAAGGAGCCAGAGAGAGGTCAGGATGCCTGGGGTAGCAACCAAGGGAGCATGAGATACAGGCGGAGAGGAGTAGGAGCAGGGAAGGGAAGCTGAGATGTCAGTTGGACGTTATGCCGTAGACAATGGGGAGTATTGGAATGTTCTTGAGCGGGAGAGTAACACAATCACAGTTGTACTTTGGGAAGCTCAATCTAGACATTTTATAAAATCAAAGGGGCAAAGAAAACCACACTGAAGGTAGGGAGCCTCACTGAGAAGCCATTGCCATCCATGGCTGGGAGTCTATGAGGGACAGATAGAAGGGGAGCTCTGAGGAAGAATCACGTGATTTGGCCATTGATGGCCCTGGGTGGCCAGGAAACGGGAGGAGCTGGAGATGTCTCCACCCATGCCTAGTAGAATGGTGGGTCAATGAACAGCCAAGGAAACCACAGGATGAGATGGCTCTGGGGAAAGATGAAGAATCTCGATTTGAACATCTGAGTTGAAGCCCACGGCTTCCTTCAGGGACCCTTCCAGATCACTCCCCGGCGTGGAGCCTTCATCTTCCCTGGACTCACCCACCCAGGACAAAACTCAGCGTTTCAAAGTTCAGCCCAACAGAAAGACCGAGAATAGAATGGGAAACCAATTTTCTTTCCTTCTCCACTCCCCATTTCTTTCTTTTCATGATTCCAATTAAAAATTCCAAAGTCAAATGTTTCCTCAGGGCATTTTTATTCTGGTAAAATTGGGAGAACTCTCCTCCCATTCCCCTTTGCCGGTTCAAGAAAAGTGACATTAATATGCTTATACCAAGATTGCCTTTTCCTGAGAGACTGCAGAGGCTCCGGAGCCCTCGGTGGGGAATCCCAGCTTGACTTAGCACTTTTCCCAAAGGGTTACATTTGTTGGCAGTGCTGTCTCAGAAATAACTCCCTCACCGGCAATGGAAGTCTTTTTATAAAGGATGCTGGCGGGGTCTTTCCTGGAGGGGAATTATTCCTCGAGGCAAAGGTGACCCCCACGAGGCCTTCCGGTCCACTCAGACATCTCTGGGGAGGGAGTGAGGCTGCAGGCCCGACTGCCTTTTGCTGCTTTCTCCTCATGTAAAACGGGGTGTTTAATGCCATGCTTATTTCTCTGGAAATATTGTGTGGGCTCAGGCAGGCGGTTGTAATGTAGGCATGGCCACTGCCGAGAATAGAAATGAAGCAATTGTGTCCCGTGGCTGGGCCCACATAAAGCACGCTTCAGAAAACAAACACAGCTCGCTGGGAAGGCCCATGCAGGCGACAGCCACGCAGGCCTCCTGAAGCATGTTCGCTGCCAGGCCGAGAATTCTAAGGAGCACCAGTGCGTTGATTTGGGCCACTTATGTCATGAAAACGTTTCGTCGTAGAGGAAGATGGTTCTGAATGGACCCACCGTGTAACTCAAGTCTAAATCTGCTTGCGGAAGTCCTATTGAAACGGGCAGTATTCGGGCTGTGCAATAAATCAGTTTGTGAAAATATAATTTCCTGCCAGCTGTTCTGAATAAGGCTCTTGTAAGACAATTGTGTAGTCAGGAGGAGAAATGATTCCCTCTTCCATTAGGAAATTGTTGGGTTTTTTCTCCCCCTGGTGATTTTAAATCTTGCATGAGGGTAGATGTAAAGTAAGAAATGAGATGTTTACAACATATTGAGAAACAGGTTTTTAATACTGCAAAACCCTTCTGATCACAAATTCAGGTGATTGTGAGATTTCATTCAACTCCAAAACTCACACCGAAAACTCGCATCCTTAGCAGTTAAGGGAGACTGGTGCTAAGGATGCCCATTTAAAGAAAGGAAATCTTCCTGCTCCAGCTGCCGAGATGGCTGCAAAGCCTCAATAGAATTTCTTTCCGTGGAAAGAACTGCAGGCTTCCCCTGACAGAGGCCCAGCCAGCAGGCGACTTCTCCAGAACCACATAAAAGGAAATTAAAATGTGTTATTTTCTGGGGAGCACCCTTAAGCGGTGGAAACAGATCTTTGCTTTTTTCTTTTGTTTTTAATTATGAAATACTTCAAACAGAGAAAAGTATAGAAAAATAATATAAGACTATCCTCCACCAAGATCAAGCATTTGCCATAGTTGCTTAAAATCAATCTCTCTCTCTCTTTCTGTCTCTCTCTCCTAAATGGCTTAAAACCAGCTAAAACCACCCATTTTTCATTATTTCCCTCTTCTTCAGAAGTAACCCCTGCCCTGAAATGGTGCGGGTCATTCACATCCTGATTTTACTCTGTTTACAACAAATATATGGCTCCATAGCTATATGGACTCTTACATGTTTTTAAAAACTCACTTAAATGGTAATCATTCTGTATGTATTATTATCTTCTTGAAACTTATTTTTCCCCTCAAAATTATATTTTGGATGAAGAGACACACCATGTTCTTGACTAAAGGACCATAATCATAAAGATGTCAGTTCTACCTAACTTAATTTACAGATTGAATACAATTGTGGTTTTTAAAATACCACCAGGTTTTTTTTTCTGGACCTCAGTAAATTGATTATGAAGTTTATTTGAATGAACAAAACACAAAGCTAGCCAGGAGAACCTAGAAAAAGAAGAGCCATACGGGGCCAGCACTACCAGACATTAACACATACTGCAAAGCCTGTAATTAGGAGTTTGGTATTGGCACATGAATAACCAGACAGACCAATGAGACCGAAAGAAAGTCCAGAAAGAGATTCAACTGCATCTGGAAAGTTATGATATGAGAAAGCCAGCTTCACAAATCTGCGTGAAGAGATGATTTCTTTTTAATAAGTGGGCTTGAGATAAGTGGACAGCCATATGAAAAAAGTCAGCCCTGGAACTCACATCACACGCTGGGGTAAAATCTAAAATGGGTCAGACATTTACATATAAAAACAGAAACCCTCTAGGTGCGAGAGAAAACTACGAGAAAGGCTTATACAACCTGAATGTGGGGAAAACTTTCTTACCAAAAAGACTATTACATTTGAGTGCACTGAAAGAAAACCCTTTTGCATGGCAAAACCACCCGCAAGCAAAGTAGAAAGATAAACCATGCCTGGGTGGAGATCCCTGGGACTCCTGTCTCCAGGTGGCATCAGAGAGGGTCTGGGTCACCCCGGGGTCAGTGGGCAGTTGGGTTCACTTTCTAGGCTGGAGGCCACGGAAGCGGTCTAGTTGAGCACATGGGTCCTGGGGCCCAGTTATCTGCATTGGAATCTGGCTCCCCCACTTTTTAGCCACGTGACCTGGGGAAAATTATGTAAGCTCCCTGGACCTATTTTCCCACACATAATGAAAGGTTAATAATACCAGTGCCTAGTCCTAGGGTCGTGAGGAGGAATAAATGAGTTTATCTGCATGAAATGCTTTCAACACTACCTGGAATATTCTAGAATTCAATGTTAGCTCTTACTTCCTGAGGCCCACAGCTTCCTATGAAACCAATGTCCAGGCAGTAAACTAGCTGCAGGGTTCTTTTCCCTCCAGCCACTGGTTTCCAGGCTCAGGACTCTGGAGAGAGGTAGCTGTGGAAGATCTCTCAGGTCGCCCCTCCAGCAGCCTGAGTTGGCCAGGGCTGCCTTTCTCAGTCATGGACTCCTGAGGATCTTAGGAAAGCTAGGAGCCCTCTCTTTAAAATCTGTGCATGGCCAGGCACAGTGGCTCACGCCTGTAATCCCAGCACTTTGGGAGGCCGAGGCGGGCGGATCACGAGGTCAGGAGATCGAGACCATCCTGGCTAACATGGTGAAACCCTGTCTCTACTGAAAATCCAAAAAAATTAGCCGGGCGTGGTGGCGGGCGCCTGTAGTCCCAGTTACTTGGGAGGCTGAGGCAGGAGAATGGCATGAACCCGGGAGGTGGAGCTTGCAGTGAGCCGAATCACGCCACTGCACTGCAGCCTGGGCGACAGTGCAAGACTCCATCTCACCAAAAAAAAAAAAAAAAATCTGTGCATAAGATTTCAGGGATTTCCCTTTTCCCTGAAAGTCTGACAGCCCCAGGATGGAGGAAGGCTGTCTCTAACCTCACCTATAGCTCTGAGGCTTCCTGGGCACAGAAGTGATGCTGGTGCATATTTGAGCAGCTCAATCTTGAGAATGTTCGGGAAAAGTATTGAGAGTCCCTACTGGGGGAACAGGGACAGGGCAGGAATGGGGACACTTTCCTGGGAACTTGGAAGGTTTGAGATGCTGCCATGAGGTCCTATTGTCATTGTCATGAAAAAGACAATAACTACGGTGACAATGATGGGGAAGAAAGAGAAGGAGATAGGGAAGAAGAAGGAATCGGAGCAGGCAGTGGGCACCTGCAGAAGGGAATTTTCTGGAGACATTTTGAAGCTAGATTATGCAAGGGAGTGGGGTCAGGAGGTCTTTAATGCTACTCTGAGAAGGTTGGGTAGGGTGCCTCTGGAAGTTTTGGAGAGAGGACTCAAGGGCATAATGTAGCAGAAAGATAATCTGGCAGCATCTAGAGACCAAATGTGATATAAGTTGGAAATGGAGTGCTGGGCACATGAGACTCTGTTTAGAGCAGCCGGGCAGGACTCAGTGCCTTGGCGGGATTGAGAAGGATGCAGGTGGAGGTGGGCACCCTCAGGGGCTGGCCGTGTGCTGCAGTTACCAGGGTCATAGCTGCCTTCCTTCAGACTTTAGGCACCCTGCATAACAGCTTACCAAGCAACTAATTCTCGAAATTGTACAGGGAGCACATTATTATTCATATTTTATAGATGAGGTAGCTGAGGTAAGAAGAATTTAGCATCAATTTCCTGCACCCAGCAGTTCAATAACATGGTACTTAGCAGACTGGGATCTAAGATTGAAGATCACCCCTGTAACTCCTTGCTGAGTGACCCTGGGCAATTTGCTCCACCCCTCTAAGCCTCCATCTGTAAAGATCAAATTGAAATAACATGTGAGATGCTCAGCAAGTGCCAAGTACACGGTAACCACTAAAGAACTATTGCTTAGCCTGGTATGGTGGTGCACACATGTAGTCTCAGCTACTTGGGAGGCTGGAGGTGGGGACTCCAAAACACTGAGGCTACAGTGAGCTGATATAGCGTCACTGCATTCCAGCCTGGGTGACAGAGTGAGGCTGTATTAGTCCCTTTTCATACTGCTGATAAAGACATACCCAAGACTGGGCAATTTACAAAAGAAAGAGGTTTATTGGATTTACAGTTCCACATGGCTGGGGAGGCCTCACAATCACGGTGGAAGATGAAAGGCACATCTCACATGGCGGCAGACAAGAGTAGAGAGCTTGTGCAGGGAAAGTCCCATTTTTAAAACCATCAGATCTCATGAGACTTCTTCACTATCATGAAAACAGCATGGAAAAGACCTGCCCCCCCAATTCAATTACCTCCCACTGGGTCCCTCCCACAACACATGGAAATTCAAGATGAGATTTGGGTGGGGACACAGCCAAACCATATCAAAGACGCTGTCTCAAAAAAAAAAAAAAAAGCTATTGCTATTGTTATCATCAATATTATTCATGCTGAATGGACACTACCCAAGACCAAGGTCAGAACTCCCATTGTCACTTCCTAGCTGGGTATCCTTTAGACATACTTGGGCCCTCTGAGTCAGTATCCTCCCAATGAATGGGAGCCAATCCCACCCCACCTTGCAGTTACCAAGGATAACAGTTCAGAAATCACTGAAAGAGAGGGCCCTTTAGTCTAGCTCCCAAAGATGAACTTGTAAAGCTAAATCTAGTTTAACATATAACTCCTGATTTCCCAACAGCCAGTAGCATGTGGCTGCTTCTGCCCCACAATGGAATTGGAAGCAAATTCTTCAAACAACTTTCCTGTTTGCTCTGCAGCAGGGAGACAATAAATACCACTTAAATAGACTGTGCCAGGCGTCAGGATTTTTCTGGGTGCCAACCTTCCTCCATCAGGACTCACTTCTGTTTAAGCTGATGCAGATTTCAGACTTTAAATAGAAATGATAAATTATTGACTATCATGGTGATTGATTATCAGACTGTCTGCTGACCACTAAATTGCTCCGATTGTCTCCCGAATGAAAATTCCATAAGTCATTAGTGTGAGCCTGCACCAACATCCGTCACGTTAATGATGCGGCTGCAATCACTCCTTGACACTAATTACCTTTTCTAACTAATTTTGAATGCGGAATTTTGCTAATGACTGAGACCCACTGTAAAAGGCCCCATTTTCTCCAAGTGTTCCATAATCTATGGTACCTTCATGCTCATATCACAGTTATTAACACTGCACCCGATCCTGCCTGCTCCTGTGTCGGCAGCCTTTAAATAGAGAGAACTTTATTCCAGGCTCCTTGACATAAACATAGTTCTATCTGGAGAATTCCCAAAAAGTGAGTTTCTGGAGAGGCAGGGTCTGCATGGATAGATTTCTAACTTGTAGAAACAATCACAAAAAATGTTTAAGCCATAGATCTTTCATGGCTATGGGAAGGGATGGGCAGCACTGCCTACTCACCATGTGCTAGCTCTGCACTTGGATTTTTCACACACACTGGTGTATAAGGTCCTTACTATGACTCTGTGAGACAGCTATTATCAGCTCATTTTACAGATGAAGTACCTGGGACCTGGAGATTTTAAGTGACCACCCCAATGACACACAGCTTGTAAATAGTGATTACAAGAAACTGGAGTTGTGGCAGGCAGTGTTGTCTATCAGTGATCCCCGCCTCCAAGTAGAATCTCTTCCCCATGAGTGTGGCCAAGATCTGGCAACATTTCTGATGAATAGAATGTGGCAAGAGTGATGGGTCATCATTTCTGAGATTCAGTCCCAGCAGACTGCTGTCCATCTTGCTCCATTTTCCTCTGTCCACATGCTCAGTCCCTTGGAGGGAAACCATGTTGTGAGCTGCTCCATAGAGAGCACCGTGTGACAAGAACTGAGGGTGGCCTCTGGCTAAAAGCCACTGAGGAACTGAGGTTTTTAC
Source organism: Rhinopithecus roxellana (assembly GCF_007565055.1). Lineage (NCBI taxonomy): Eukaryota > Metazoa > Chordata > Mammalia > Primates > Cercopithecidae > Rhinopithecus > Rhinopithecus roxellana. Next base: position 44,067,235 of record NC_044559.1, read on the forward strand.
TACAACAGCCTGTGTGGAACCAAATCCTGCTGAACATAAGTGGCCTTGGAATAGGATCCTCACTGGCAGAGCCTTCAGATGAGACCACAGCCCCAGCCAACATCTTGATTCCAGCCTTGTGAGAGGCCCTGAGTCAGAGGACCCTGGTTCTTGATCCACAGCAACTGTGAAGTAATAAATGTGTGTGATTTTATGCACCTAGGTTTTGGGATAACTTGTTTTTACAGCAAAAGATAACTAAAATAAAGATCAAACATAGGTTGGAATGATACCAAAGCCCTTGTTTGCTTCCCTCTATAAATTTTCTTAAATCACAGCAATAATATTATATAATACATGACAACCATCTGTATTGATTGTTTTTGGTTCAGAATTCTGACATAAGTAATTAAAATTAGAAGCCCATCTTTACCTTGCTTTCAACCATCTACTTCTTCCCCAGAGGAAGCACTGTTTACAGTTTTGCATATCTTCTCTGATCTTTCCTATATATCTAGATACACACACATAATTTTATTAAAACATAAACAGGGTTCTATGCATATTTTTCTGTGATTCACTTTTTTTTACTTAATAATGTATCCTGAACATCTCTCCAAGTTGGTGTATAAAAAGCTCTTCCTCGTTCTTTTCAACAACTGCAGAACATTCAGGAGGATGGATTTGCTATCACTTCTTTAAACACCATCCCTACTGATGGACAATTGTTTCCAACAAACTGCGGCAAATATCCTTATACATAAAGTTTGTGCATGTGTATACTAATTTCTGCAAAAGAGATTTCTAAAAATGGAATTGCTAGGTCCCAAGATACATGTTTTTTAAAGTTTGGGTCACTTCTTATGCATCACATTGCATCCTCAAATGAAAAATAAAACTAAAAAGTCACCAGGTCTCATCATTGCTCCAAGATATATGGCATATATACTCTGTGAATCTCAGATAGTACACCCACGGGAGGTCTTGGGACAGAGGCTGGGCATCCCAAGCCTTGCAGGCAACAAAATTCATAGGGTCAGCCCTCTTTCTCCTCTAGATAGCTTAGAGCATCCTGAAAATTATCTTTCCTTTTGATTTTTTTTGGGGGGGGGGGATGCGGTGGTAAATCAAACAGAATCCAAAAGGTGAAAGGGGCAGAGACCTACATCATGGCAGCCAGCCTTCAGGTCCAGCTGTTCTCAGACTTGCTACAAAGCCTGGGCTGAGTCATTGTCCCTACCTAGCTTCAGTTTAGCAACTCATTGAGGGGTTGGACAAGAGGGGCCTCCAGGTCCCTCCCTGCATGAGGTTGCAGACTCGGTTCAGGAAAGCTGTAAAGAATTGCCCTTCTGTATCACTGGCCATGGGGCCATGTGCAAGTCTCTTATCCCCTCAAGCAGGGAGATTAAAAAACAGCTATTTGAGAGGTATACATTTAATCCACACATTTATTAGGCAACTGGTGAGCCAGGCACCAGAGTTGCAGAGATGGGTATATGTGATCCCCATCCCTAAAATGCTCAGAGGCCAGGGAAAAGGTCAGACTCTAGCAGCGGGAGCCTGGGACCCCAGTGCTGTTCCCCATCAAAGCAAGGTACAGAGGGTGTGGGGTTGGGCGCAAAGGCATTGAGCTCTTCACTAAATCCCCTGCACTGGCACACAGCCAAACAGAAGGAAATGGCATTGTTTTATCCAGTTCTCTGGTGCCTTACATTTGAATGTGCAATCAGGATGGCTTTGATGTTGATTATTGAAGAGAAGTCCTAGAGAATCTGCAGAAGGGGACCTTGTCAAATCCACTCAAAATCTTCAGCCTAAAAGATGAGAGTCAAGAGCAGGTGTGGTCTCCAGGAAAATGACTGCAGTTGATTTTCTGTTCTAGGCAAAATGGAGATTAGATATTTCCCAATGAAGTTTCAAGTGCAAAAACCTTAGCAACAACAAAATCATGAAAACAGCATTCCACATACTGGAAATGTAGAATCTTGAGATTTGTTTAAGCTTTGCAGAAAGTGGCATAAAGTTGAAGCACAACAAATACTCAAACCAGTGAATTCGTTATCTCCAGATTTATCCTACTCAAAGTGTGGTCTTCAGCTCAGCCACATCAGCACCACTTGGGAGCTTGTTAGAAATACCATCAGGCCCCACCTCAGACCTACAGCATCAGAATCTGCATTTTAACAAGATGCCCAGATGGTTTGCATTAAGGTTCTGGTCATCAGGGTCCTGGTTGACCAAGGTAGAAACTTCTGCCTAATTCAGCCAGGCCTTACACCCTTGGAGAACTAGTGATCTGTGATTACTCTTTGGCAGTTAGTGACAAGCACTGGTCCTGATACCTCTGGACTCAGCTACCAGGCATTCTGGGACCTCAGGTGAGGACGGACCAGTGGTAAAAACACAATGCTGGCAGCTGGCCCAGCCACAGAGGTGGGCACAGAGAGACAGCCATCCACCTATAAAGGGTCATGGCAAGCTCAGGCTTGGTTTGGGCTGGAATTGATTCGGATTGAACTTCCACACTCTGGGAGGAGGCCCAGTGCAGGTCTCGCTGTTGTTTGTTGGAACACCTTCATTTCTCAGCCATTGTTACTTCAAATCCCTATGCTCAGCCACATGAAGACCCACAGGGCACCAAAGCAATGCAGAGGAGGGCACGATAGCTCATCTTCCAAGGTCAGAAGCCCTTGAAGCCAAACTGGCACCAGCTACAACCAACAGGAAGCCCAGTTAAGTCTGAAAATACAAACTCCCGGCCAGGTGCGGTGGCTCATGCCCGTAATCCCAGCGCTTTGGGAGGCTGAAGAAGGTGGATCACTGAGGTCAGGAGTTTGAGACCAGCCTGGCCAACATGGCAAAACCCAATCTCGACTAAAAGTATAAAAAAAATTAGCCGGGCAAGGTGGGGCACACCTGTAATCCCAGCTACTCAGGAGGCTGAGGCACAAGAATCACTTGAACCTGGGAGTCGGAAGTTGCAGTGAGCTGAGATTGTGCCACTGCACTCCAGCCTGGGTGACAGAGTGAGACTCTGTCTCAAAAAAAAAAAAAAAAAAAAAAAAAAAACTCCTCTCCAAGGGATAATCTGCTCTTCTCTGGTCTTTGTTGGTCCAAGACTGATGTTCCTTCTTCTTCATCTTGCCCCTGAAAATTTACTGGAGAACAGCCACCCTACAGGCCCAACAAACTTTCAAACAGGAAGCATGCTTAAATCTGCAATGGTCATTCATTCCTCCAATTCCACAATTATTTACTGAATGGTGGAAGCAATCATAATAACAGAGGTGGCCATAGTTGCTACCATGCACTGAGCATTTGCTGTGAGTTACCTCCCCGCTCTCCTAGTGGCCTCTTAAATTTTGAGGGTAGGATATTGGGTCTAAAATCTCCCACTCACCTCCTCTGGCTCCTGCCAAAAACAACACATATGAGGAATCACTGGCAAGGATTCTCATTGCCAAATGTGAAATACAGTATGCATCTTCTCCACAGCTAGGCAAGCACCCAGCAGTCCCTGGTGCAAAGCTTCTTGGGAAAGCTGAGCTAATGCGTGGGCTTGAGGCCTGAAAGATTCCTGCAGTGCACTCCCTCCTGTGGAGAGTGGTTCAGTGGAACAGATGCTGAGTCCACGCACCCACCCAGGCCCGGGAACAAGGACAGCTGGGTTGCCAACCCTCCTGACTGCAGGTGAAACTGAGCATGGCTATAAACATGTATCACCTTTCAAGAAAATGACTGTGTCTGCTAGTAAAACATGACCCAGAGAAGGCCAGACTCTTCCAACCAATTCAGCAACTTCTCCCTTTGTGGGAAAGAGGGAATCCGGATGGGCAGAGAGGCCAGAATCTTTCCCATGTGGCCCCACCTCTATGAGCAAGACTGAGATATGTTGGGGATGACAGATGCCCTAGGAGATGGTGCCAGGACTAAGCATGGGACATCCTAGTGAGCAAGATGGACCTACGCACCTCCCAGAACCCACTGTGTGTTAGCAGACAAACGCAGTTTGGGTTGGCAGCAAAGCTTCCCCAAGAGTCTACGGAAATTTGAGCGGCATGAACAGAGGTTGGTGGGACAAGCACAGGCATGGCAGCCACACTCTGTGGGTTCTTCTAGAGTTCCCACAGAAAAAGAGAGGAAAAAGCTCTAGTAAGGTGTTGATCAGACCCCACTGATATTGGGGACTTTCCTGAGGTCCGGGACTGCAAGTAGAGACAAACTTGTGTTTAGCTTTGTCTGCAAGAAAAAAGATACAGGAAGCGCTGGGCTTTTCTACAAATGTGGAGAGATCTGTCCTGGGGGAGAAGGGGAGGCAGGAGCCATGGAATGAAATCCCAAAACACTGTATGAGTTTCTTGTGGCTGCTGTAACAAATACCACAAACTTGGTGGCTTAAAACAACACTAATGTATTTTCTCACAGTTCTGGAGGTCAGAAGGCCAAAATGGGCATCACTGAGCCAGAATCACAGTGTTGTCAGGGCTGTATGCTCTCCAGAGGCTCTAGGGGAGAAAAATTCCCAGCCTCTTCCAGCCTCTGGTGCTGCAGCCATCCAGGGCCTGTGGCTGCATGGCTCCAGCCTCTGCCTCTGTGGCCACAGTGCCTTCTCCTCTTCTCTTCAAACCTCCGTCTCTCACAAGGACACACTCAGATAATCCAGTATAACCTCCCCCAGCTAAATGAGATGATTAACCTAATCACATTAGCAAAGACTCTATTCCCAAATAAGGTAACATTTACAGGTTCCAGAGATGAGGACCTGATATCTTTGAGGGGCCATATACAGCCTACCACAGACACCAGTTTGGGATCTTGAGAAAGGGCTTTCCTGCAACCTGGGCTGTCCAAGGTCAGAATGGGCTACTCCCCAGCAGTGGGCCCTGCAGCAGATGCACTCAGCCACCCCCTAGGTCCCTTCAGCATTCTTCTCTGGTTGCCAAATGCTGCTTACTACAAACCTACAACTGTCTGCCTGAGGACTTCTTGCTACTGTAAGAGCTCACTTAGCTCATGGACTGTATGTGCCAGAAGGGCTAAAGAATAAGTCTCCAGAGGCAGCCCTCAAGCCGTGAATGATGAGACATGGAGGATCAATACCCCAGATTCCACACCCCTCGGGTGCGGTAACTCTGAGCTGGGTTCCATATTGATGCTCAGAGTTTTTCAGTGTGAGCTCCCATTGCCCATAGCTAGAAAATGGCTTGATAATACACCTTTTACTGACTTATTTACCTTTCCTCACTCACCTCCCTACTGAAGTTACCTAAGACCACCTCCTTAGAAGAAAAAAAAAAAAAAGCTACTTACAAGGGTCTTCTCTCAGGGGATCCCAATTTAAGACAGTTTGTGTTAGAAGTGGTCCTGAAATTGGATCTTTTGCCAGTGTGATGGCAGAAGGGTGCCTCTGTGGGTAGTCAGGTGACCCCTGGTATGCTGGGCATCACAATTGCAGAGACACTCACTCTGCCGAGTTGGGATAGGGTATGGGTGGGACAGGATGCACTGGCTAGCAAAATAGCTCTAGCATAATAGCTGTAGCTCCAGAGGGCCATATGGCAATGACAATATAAGGATTGCTAACTGTCACTGACTGCTATCAAAATTCTAAAGGAAGAAAATGACAGGCTCAGGCCAGCCATCTAGCTACTCGGGGCATGGTGCAAAAGTTAGGTGTCCTCCAGAAGAGCATTAGAACTATCCTTACCCTGCATAGCCAGGGGCAGGCCGTGTTGAAAATCAGGCTAAGAATCTGATGGTGGAGGGGCAGAGTTACAGAGGCTGGATTCATGGCCCCAGCAAGCTTCCTATGCTAAAGCCAAAGCCATGATAAGGAAGAAGTGGGTCCTAGAAACCTAGAGTTGGGGCACATGGGAGGGAGGAACTTAATCCTGCATATGCCCCTGAACTGTTGGGGCCAGCAGAGGCAGTGCCCTCCTCTTTGTCCCCATCTCCGGGGAGACCACGCAGGGCCTCATTTGACTCAGGTGCCTTGTGCAATGATGCTTGCCCTTATCAGTAGATGCTCTCTCCCCTCATGGCTTCTAGACTGATAATGAAGGCCAAGACTCAGGTGTTCAACTGGGAAGCACTGACCTGCTCTGGGAGGAGAGGGCTATCTCACCGTGTGGTGTAGGACCTGGCAGAATGAACCAACATGAACAAGGAGGACACGTCTAGGAGCAGATAATAAAGGCACTGGGCCAGGAGGGGGTAAGCATAATGCTGGATGAAAGAGAGTTTATCAATGTGGGGCACTGTCCCATGACTTGGGATCTAACATCATGGTACGGACACCAAGAGATGGTCTTAGTAACCTGCTGAGACTGCTGCTTGAGGCTTAGGAGAAACTGGGGAGGAGATGTGGGAACTAGCTTGGTAGAGAGTCTAGAAATGGGTTACAAGGCTCCCAGAGGGGAGTACACTAGACTAGATTAATTATGTAAGACGAAAGAACCCGCCTTCACTAAAGTGATAGTGAGAGAAGCGCTTCGTCCCTGAGAGGTTCAGTAGTGGTGACCCACCATAGGCCAGGGTGGATGGTAGGGGTGCTGTGATGGAACCAGGTTCTCCAGCATCTGTGGAAATGCTGGGATTCCAGAATCACAGAGGCCAGCTGGTGGCACTTAACCATCAGAAGTAGGAGATGATGTATTAACAGCAGGCAGCAAGGATGGAATGGCAAACAGGAGGCTTTGACCCACAGAGACCTGTGGGGAGGGCTAATAGACCACTGCACTCCTGAGGACAGGCCAGATAGACAGCCAATGAGGGTACTGCTCAAATTCTAAAACCAAAAAGACGAAGAGCAGGTGTGCAGAAGCCTGCTGTCAGCCACTGCAATGGAGACTTGTGATCTCTCACCTGCTCTGCAGACCTAAGCCAGAGTCCATTGATTGTAGGAGAGGCCAGATGTCTGTGGCAGGTGATGTCAATGCTCCAACCATATCCCCTCACCCATACCCCTGTGGTGCATACTGGCCAACTTCCAATGCATTTCATTCCTCCAGGGCTTCCTCTGCTCACCAGAACCTGATTTATTATTGCCTGCTCCACATGCTTGGAGCACCATGGAATTATCGAGTGCAGCAGGGGTGGGAAATAAACCCCACAAAGAGTCAGGGATCTGGCACATCAGTGAAGCTGCCAGTTCAAGAACTACCTGTTGTGCCTTGCAAAAAAAAAGATAGAGGCACAATACTTGACAGGCCTTCTTGGAATCTGGAGACATCCCATATCTGGGAATAGTGTTCTAGCACATTCACTGGATGGGGCAGATGGCTGCCAGTTTGAGTGGGTCCCAGAGTAAGAGAGGACTCTACAGCACATTTAGGCTGTGGACTAAGTGGCTCTGCTATGTGGGCCAGTGACCTGGCATATTCCATGGTGCTGGAAGTACCCATGGTAGACCAGGAAGCAGGATGGAGCCTTCAGAAAGCCTCCTTCTTTAAGTTTCTGTTTGTTTTAAAAGAACTAGGACCAGCCACCACCTTGAAGAATCAGTGACAGACAAAACAAACCTAACATGAGGCCCAAGAGGATCTAAGCAGTGCAAGGGGTGGACTGTAGCAGACACTCTTGGTGTCCCCCAAAGAAATAGAACTAATTAGAGATATAAACATGTATACATTGACAGAGAGAGAGAGAGATTGTAGCAAAACCACCATGATGACTGATGTTTGACTCATGCAGACCAAGGTGTTCCACAGAAAGGCCTTTAAACAATGCCTGTAGCATAGATAGCCCCTCATAAAGATATTGTCTGACCTCCCAAGTGGACAAGAGTTTTGCAAGGAAGTCTGAGGCATGACCAGCTGCACATGTTTTACCCTAAAAGCTTGCTATAGGAGGGATATATTCTGGAGGGTGGGTGCAGGAATCCACTGTCTCTCAGCCATCTGAGACATCACTTCTGTTCATAAGGCCCTATTAAATGTTTCTGAGAAATTGGGTTTGTCAGCTCTTTCTTCAGCCTCTCAGCTCCCTTGGCCTTTGGGGATAGGTTTGCATAGACCTGCTCACCGTGGCACAGAAATTTATTTTAAGGAATTGGCCCATATGCTTGTGGGGGCTGGCAAGTACAAAATTTATAGGATAGGCCAGCAGGCTGGAATATTGGGCAGGCGTGCTGTTGGTGCAGTATGGAGTCTGAAATCTGTAGGGCAGGCCAGCAGACTGGAAGGTCAGGCAGGAGTTAATGCTCCAATCTTGTGGCAAAATTTCTTCTTCAGAAAACCTCAGGTTTTGCTCTTAAGGCCCTCTGCTGATTGGACGAGATCCACCCACATTATCAAGTATAATTTCCTTTATTTAAAGCCAACTGATTGTACGTGTTAACTACATCTACCAAATACCTTTGCAGAAACGCGTAGATTCATGTTTAATAAACTAGTGCCATTCTCTGGTGAAGCTGATACATGAAACTAACCACTGCTGACCCTGCCCTCCACCCCCCTTGTCTGTGGCATTCACCTCTACCTCTACATGTCAACAGCTGCTAACCTCAGACACCTGGGATGCTCTGCCTGCATTAGTCAGCTCCAGCTTTCAGAACAAAATACCGCAGACTGGGTGGCTAAGATAATAAATATTTACTTCTCACCGTTCTAGAAGCTAGGGAGTCCAACATCATGGTACCAGTCAATTCGGTTCCTGGCAAGGGCCCATTTCCTGGTTCACTAATGACACCTTTCTGTGTCCTCACATGCTAGAGAGAGAGCAAGAGGGCTCTCCCGTCTCTTTTGTGAGGTCACTAATCCCAGCACAAGGGTTCCACCCTCATGACCTAATCATCCCAAAGTCCCCACTCGCTAATACCATCACCCTGGGATCAGGTCTTCAACATATGAATGTGGGGGGTATGCAAACACGCAGTTTGTTCCTCTGCCCTTTTTTTTTTTTTTTTTTTTTTTGAGACAGTCTCTCTCTGTTACCCAGGCTGGAGTGCAGTGGCACTATCTTGGCTCACTGCAACCTCCGCCTGCTGGGCTCAAGCAATTCTCCTGCCTCAGCCTCCCAAGTAACTGGAATTACAGGCGCCCAGCTAATTTTTGTATTTTCAGTAGAGACGGGGTTTTGCCATGCTGACCAGGCTGGTCTTGAACTCCTGATCTCAGGTGATCCACCAGCCTCTGAAAGTGCTGGGATTACAGGCTTGAGCCACTGTGACCGGCCCTTCCTCTGCCTTTCTGTTCTATTCAGTTCTTCAACAGATCGGCTGACACCCACTCATACTGGAGAGGGCAGTCAACTTCACTGAGGCCGCTGATTCCAGTGCTAAGCTCAGCCAGAAACACCCACAGACACACCCAGAAATAATGCTTAGCCAAATACCTGGGCAGTCTGTAACCCGGCCACATTAACACATAAACTTAACCATCCCAGGCTGGGCACGGTGGCTCACACCTGTAATACCAGGACTTTGGAAGGCCAAGGCCAAAAGATCACATGAAGCTAGGAGTTCAAGACCAGCCTGGCCAACATGGTGAAACCCCATTTCTACTAAAAATACAAAAACTAGGTGGGCCTGGTGGCACATGCCTGTAATTCCAGCTATTCAGGAGACTGAGGCAGGAGAACCATTTGAACCTGGGAGACGAAGTTTGCAGTGAACTGAGATCCCACTACTGCACTCCAGCCTGGCAGACAGGGCGAGACTCTGTCTCAAAAAAAAAAAAAAATTAAATTAAATAAATAATAATAATAATAAAAATCACAGTCCTCAAGGCATAGAACATTCGACCTCTAAAAGTCTCAGTGATCTGAAAGGCCAGCCCTCATTTCACAGGGTGAGAGGGTGAGGTTTGGAAAGGGTGACACGCGGCCCCAGATGTCCTTAGCTCCTGGCCAGTGCCAGTTGGTCTCACCTGCCTGGTTATTTATTCCAGAGTGGATGCACAGTGATAGGAGTTCTGGTCTCTGCTCCAGTACTTACGATGCAGCCCCAGGTGAGTGACAACTTCTTGGAGCCTCAGTTTCTGCATCATCAATGTGAGAATGGTAGCAGTTCCTCTTTCATAGAATTATAGGGAGCATTAATACATGGGACTCATCTATGAAAAGGACTCCACATGGTGCCTGAGGTAAGGAAGTGCTCAAATAAATGTTAGACATTTCCTAAGGATTGATGTGATATGCCACAGAGAGCTTCAAAAATACTACCAGGAACCATGCTTTTAATTTATAAGGCTTTCTAACCCACAAATACAGCTAATCTCCTCCCCCCATAAAATTCATACAATTTTCCAAAAATTTCAAGATTGATAGTACCCTTGGTCAAAGCATCACCCGGGGCAGCCATCAAAATCCAGCACATCCTGTCTATTTCATCCTGGGCTGAGAGCCGGCTGCAAGACTGTGTGATTTGTTGGCAAGGGTCCTGGAGGGTCCATTAAGCAGAGGAGGCTGGGCAGAAAGATCTGTTTAATTCCCACATTCCAAGGGGTTGTTATTCAACTCACCCTCCTCCCTTCCATCCAAGGGTAAATCAAAAGCTGCCATCATTGGCTTCCATTCACCCGGAGACCTATAGATCAGCGGCCGGCACTCTGCACCCAGCCTCACCTCTGTCCCATGGTACTCCACACCCAGGAAGCAGCAGGCAAGTTTAATTAGTCCTCGAGGCTGTTCCTCATTAACAATCCATCCCCTCCTGGTTCCCAAACACCTTGAGATCTGTCTCCATTAAAGTCTGGGAGGAATGACCCCAGTTTGAGCTTCACGCTCATTAGCTGCTGAGGCCAGTTGGGGGTGAGCTGCTGGCTGTGAGATGAGACCTGTGGTTGGCTGTGAAATTAATGAATTTTTCTTCCTTAACCTCCTGAGCCTGCATGATCTACCCATGGCCAGTAAATAATCAAAGGCCCAAAGGACACGTTATTGCAATAAACACCCAGAGTTTTCTAGTTAATAAAGTATCATGAATTCTGCATTTTATCCAGAGGAACACATTTTAAAAATACACTGAACAATAAAGCGGCACAGAACAGAACTGTATCTTTCTGGAGAAGTCCAGAGGCTAAGCTGTACATCTCAGGGCCTCGGCAGCAAAATCCTCAGCTGAGTCTGGGCAGAGCAGGAAGAGGAGGGTTAACCAGGACTGCTGAGATTGAGGGCGCTACAGCGCTGCTCTGGCTGAACACACTCTCCAGTTGTTTTGTAACTGGTGGGCATAGCCAAGTTTCCCCAGACAGCACAAAGCCCCCAGTCTGCAGAGAGAGTCCATGGGTGGGGTAGGGGTTCTCAGAGTGGCCCCCGTGCTGGTGACTTCAGTGGGAGCTTTGTCTGAGATGGGGGGACATGAGGCCAACCCAACCACGCTAATGGAGGCCAAGAGAACAAGAAGGAAATTCATTTATTAAGGACCAGTTTGCACTGTAAGATATTAATCCTTCCCTTTTAAAATTCATTCCTTACCTGACTTCCCTAATAAAGACAAAGTGTTCACTTCCTTGGGTACTTAATCTATGTCAGACCCTAGGGTAAGCATTTTACATATTTCCTCCCCAAGGCCGCATGGCGAGCCCTGTGGATTTGCTGCCTGGAAGGAATCCACAACCACCTTCCCTGGCCTTCCTCTGCTAAAGACTCTAAGGGGTCCATTGTCTAGACCTTGTTGAAATTGGGGTGATCATCCACCATGTTTCTGGCCAAGAAGATGTAAGTCAAAGGCCCTAGGGAAGGCTCCCCTCCTTCCTGACCAGAGTCGCTTATTCTTCTTTCTAACTGGAACATAGATGAGAGGCTGGAAGTAGAGCAGTCATTTTGAGGCCACGAGGCAGCATGAGGACAGACCCAGTATGCTAAAATTGGGGGACAGGGGAAAGACAGAAGGAGTCTGAGCCCTGTGGGGAAGACCTGATGGGCCATTGCAAGAACCCCAGACCTGCTGCTCTGGATTTCTCGCTAGGTGAATGTTTTAAAATAAACTTCACACCTATGCCAGCTGAGTGCTCTGTTATCCCTAGTGAAAAGCAGTTTTTGTTTTGAGTTTTGTTGTTGTTGTTTGTTTGTTTTTTGAGATGGAGTCTCTCTGTCACCCAGTGGAGTGCAGTGGCGTGATCCCAGCTTATGGCAATCTCCGCCTTCTGGGCTTAAGTGATTCTCCAACCTCAGCCTCCCAAGTAGCTGGGACTGAGGCACACGCCACCACACTCGAATAATTTTTGTATTTTTAGTAGAGACAGGGTTTCACCGTGTTGGCCAGGCTGATCTTAAACTCCTGGCCTCAAGTGATCCACCCACCTCGGCCTCCCAAAGTGCTGGGATTACAGGCGTGAGCCACCACCACTATGTGAAAAGCATTTCTAACCAATACATCCCCATTCTCTAGATGCGGAAAGTCAAACCGGTGGGGTGACTGCTGAAGGCCACCTGGGAGCAAGCAGTGGGACTAGGATTCACTGTGACTGTGCATTTCTTGTCACTTGGTCCTCCCTGCCATCACCCAGTGCCCCAGCAAGGAATCACATGCATACAATTTGCAAGTGTTTTTATTGTCACCTGTCTCGAATGCATGAACTCAGAGACAAGGCTCAAACAATCCACGTATAAAACTGACAGCTATAATTAAAGCAATGATAATATTAATCCTAATAATAGCTAACCTATCTCATTTAACCTGACAACAACCCTAGGAGGTCATTACTTCTCACCAGGGGAAACTGAGGCACAGAGTGGGTAGATAACTTTCCCAAGATCTCACAGCCAGGGAATAAACCGAGTTTGAAACCCAGGCAGCCTGGCCCCGAGGCCCCCATGCTGACCACTGCCAGTGTGGGCAGGAGCAGATCTCAGTAGCTCATGGTACACGCTCCCTTTGAATGTCCCAGGTGAAACCGCCTGCCCCACCACCCCTCCCCAGGATGCCCAGGGTTCTATCTGTGCCCCCACACTCCTGTCAGTGAGGAACAGAGGCAGGAAGGGTGCAGACGCTGGCTGGACCATCTTTGGTCCCTTGTTGGGCTCTTTTCCTGAGGCTGACAGGTGGCCTTCTCACTTTGCTTGCCCTCCACTTATTCATCCTGAGCCAGCCTGCTTACCAGACTGACTTGTCCAAAGTTGGGACCACAACAAGAACAGACAACACATTGATGCAACGTCTACAGAGTCTTTATTTCACTCCAAAACAGAGAAACCAGAGTCCCCTTCCCTCTCTCTTGTTCTTTCTCTCCTCTTCCCTCCCCTTTCCTTTGCATCCTTTATATGCTATCCCATTGCATCTTTAAAAAGCTACCTCTGCAGGGCCACCCATTTATGCGACCTGGAGCTGGGAGGGCACTGGCCAGCATCCGATCCAAGCTCCTCTTGGTGGCCATGAGCCACGTGACCTCAGACGAGAAGCCTCCTGCCTCACTTTCCTCAATGGGAAACTTCTTTCCATGAATTAGAAAACAAATAGATCGAAAAGCCAGCAGGGAAGGGTCTGAGGGAAGCCAAAGGGGAAGTGCAGCCAGGAAAACACTGCCAGCTCTGCGCCCACAGCAAGATTCTGGGTTCAGAGTGTCAGCCAGGGTCCCTTTCCAATCTCACGGTGGAAGAGCGAGCAGCCCAGGGGCCAGCCAGGCACTGCACTCCGTCACCACTGACTGTGGACCTCTCACCGGGGAGCAGGTGGTGCCACGCTCATCAGTGCAGACTCGCAGCCATGCTGCCCACGTTCAGACACTGGCGCTTCCTCTTGCAGCTGAGATGCCTCAGCCCATGGCGCTGCCTCTCTGCCTCAGTTGCCCCTTCTGTGAAATGAGAATCAAAGCAGTACCTGTCGCTGCAGGTTGGGAGGACCCATGGAGAGGACATATGTAAATATATTTGAACGCTGATGTGCACACAAACATTCTCAACAGAGGGTTCGTATTTGTGTTGGTTTTAGTGGAGGATCTCTGAGATATAGGCACTGCTTCCAATCTTACTAGGGGAAGGAAACAGGAACGCTCTTAATGTTAACAAGAGGAAGAAGGGAGAAATCGCCATCCCCACTTTGTAAAGATGGAAGCTGGGACTCAGAGAGGCTGAGCTGCCCAAGGTCACACAGCTAACAACACAACTGTGACTCAGACCAGGTCTTCTGACTTGGGTACACTGTTCACACTCACTTGGACAGAGTTGAGGACCAGGGCCCAGGGCTTCTGGCTGTCTCTGAGAGGACCATCCAGGTCCTAAGGACTCAGCCCAAAGCTCAAGGAAAGAGGACAGGTTTTCCAGGAAACCTCACAGTGGACTTCTCTGCCCACACTGCTCCCTTCTAGAGCTCCTGGGTTGGTCTTAGTGAAGGCGGCTCAAGAGGGCTTCGATGGCCTCATCACTCAGAGGATAGACAAGGAGGTAATGATGTGAGATTGGCCCCTGAGAGGGGAAAGCTCTGAGTTCCTACTCTAGAAGCCCAAGCCTCCTCCCCTCCCCGGTATGTTTTGGCAACTTGGGAAATAGATGTGGGTTATGCAACCCTTGCCATCCCCACGGCCTGTTCTCTCTAACATAACAGGTGCCCTTTGTGGTAAAGAGGAACAATTCTGACACAAGGCTTCAACTCTGCTGCCTGAGGATATGGAATGAGACAGCGGACCTGCATCAGGTCAGGGCTGATCCAGGGGAAGCAGACTGGAGCCATGAGGAGTGACAGCCTTCAACAGTGGCATGTCCCACCCCAGCTGTGTTTTTGCCACCCTCCTCTTTCCATGAGAAAGCACCATCATTTATGCCTCTCTGCAGCCAGGGAAATTTTTCAAGTTTTACTCTTTTTGTTTTATCACAATAGAAGTTTCTTGGATTTCCAAAAATAAGATCACGTTTCAGTATTAACTGACTGGTTCATGGAGCACCTGTCCCAGCTCCCGACTCCCAGGTCCCAACACACACTTCAGCTGCACGTCTCCACCCAGAGGCTAACTTGCTGTCATGAGCAGGTGGTACAGAATGTGATGCGGCCCCCACAGACCTGTGCAATGCTGCCTGGAATGCCAGAAGACCAGGGGCAGGCCCAGCCTTGCTGAGGAGCCCACGCTATTTCTAATACATGTCTCAGCCAGAACCAGGTCCCGGGGTGCCACAGAAGGCGCCATTCTGTACTCGTAAAAAGCAAAGTCTGACATGCGCTGGCTGAAGGCGCCAAAAGAAATGGGTGCCAGCCCATTTCCAAGGATTTGGCTCCCAATATGTATCTAAGACACAGACACAGCATGTGGAGTGGTGTCTGAGCACCACGCCAGGCCCACAGGGAGCCAGGAAGGGCCCATCCCACAGGGCTGCCTACCCGCCGCCCACCACTGCAGTGGGCTTGCAGACTGCATGGTCAGCCTGTTTCTTCCCGCATTCTGACCCCTCTGAGCTTCCTTGACTCGGGGATTCCTCGTCTGGTGGCCAATCTCACGTTTCTACCTCCTTGACTGACCTCTGAGAGCAATGAGACCATCCAAGCCACATTGAGCCTCCTTCCCCAGAACCAACGTTCAGAATCAAACGGTAAGGACCTAGCAGTGTCCACTGCAATCGGGGGCAATGCGCTGTGCCAGTGTGAGCTCTGCTGTCCTCACAACAGCCACATTTGTCAGTTGTGATTGCATCGGTTTTCAGAAATGCCAACTGAGGTTTAGTGAGATTTCAGAAGTCTGTCCTGAACGGCCCCCGAGCCAGCCCTAGCACGCTGTCTTGAACATAGGGAGCATGTAATAGACATCTGAAGAAGGAATGGCAAGTGGACCCCTGCTGTGTCTACCTTGAGCAGAAGTGGCAGCAAGGAGAAGAGAAGGGGGTCCTCCCAGACATTCAGGGCCATCAGAGCGACATGTGAGCCAGCCAGGTGCCACAGCCCTGAGAGCATAGAGCTGGGGGATATTCGAGAGGAGGTGTTTGGTTGCAACTGACAAAATCCCAAATCAGTTACCTCGTCCAAAAAGGGGGGCCCTTGATCAGCTACTATAAAGGGTGGCCTAGGGAGTGCATCCCAGGCATGGCTGGATCCAGGGTCTGAAGTGACTGATGCCCGAAGCCACTCTTCTGTCTCTTGATCCCTCATTCTCTTTTCCTTGACCCTCCTATGGGGACAGGCTCTGTTCCTGTGCCAGGACGTTGCTGGCCTGTGGACCCTTAGTCTCATCTTCCATCCACGTGCCTAGCCACAACATCCCGCCCCACTGGTGCCTGCCAGTATGCCCCGAACCGGAACTGAGGGAGGAGGGCAGTCTTTGACGAGGATGGTACCACGCAACGACCCTGTAGCCAAGTGGGCGCTTTGACCTTTGCTCCCTCCTCCTGCATCCTCCCAGTCAGTGGCCACCCCATTTCTGCCAAGGGACCCTTCTGTCCTCCTCCCTGTCCCCCTCTGGGACTCCTGCTCCTTCTCTCTGCCCCTCCTCCATTCTTTCTCCCCCACCATCTCCCTGCCTTACAGAAATTGTTATTTCCTTATGCATTAACTCAAACACCAATTATGACTTCACCCAGGAAAACAGTACTGGATGGAACCCGTGGCTGCTCGTAGTGGTAGAAGCTGCGATTAGTAGTTTGATATGGACAAAAAGTGATTTAAGAAGCAAATCTCTGCTGTAAGATTCTAAATGCAAAACGAAATTGATCCCTATGAAAATAATTTCAGCAAAATGGAAAAGGAAACATCGGGAACGGCTTAACTGCGCTGTATAGAAAATTGATAGAGGGATTACATCGGCTTAATGGGGTCCCCGCTGGAATTCTGATACTTTCTAGATGAAAACTCATCACTGTTGGGTAATTCTGGTTAAAATGCTGACATTCAAAATGTCTTTGGGGTCAAAATGTCCACAGAAGCAAAAGAGTTAGGTCAAATGTCCCAATCTCTGACCAAGGAGTTGAGGTTTTGTACTCAGCAGCCCCAGCAGAAGTAGGGGATAAGATAAAGCACTGTCCTTAAAGACAGAGTGGCAGGGAGTGGGAATAATTCCAGACAAACGGTGGAGAGAAGGAGCTGTGTTACAGAGCAGACACAAATGCTGAGCTTCCTTCCTGACTGCCCGCTGAGGCATGGGTGCCTCTCTGTCCCTGCAGGCTCAGATCCCTGCAGATCCTATCCCTGCTGGGGAAGGCCCCCTTCTGCCTCCTGCCAGCCTTGCACCCAGCTTCTGCAGCCCAGGGGCTCCCACCTAGCACGTGGTGGCCTGAAGCCCCCACCAAAGTCCCAGCAGCCTCATGCCAAGACCACTGTGAGTCCCAAATACGATCAGAAAGCAAAGTGCTTAGCAAGTGCTATTTTTTCTAAATGACATTTATTGTTTTCTAACCACAAATACAGCATAGTCCGAGGCAGATGCTTTGGAAGATGCAGAAAAGAAAAGGAAAAGTATCCACTCCAGCCCCCTGCTCACAGAGGAGTGCCGCTGACCACGTGGAGCCTGCCGCCTGCTCATCTGGAAGGAAAGGCAGGCCCCGGAACCTGCGGTCATAGTCATGCCTGTGGGAGAGCCCAGCCAAGGAGAGGGCTCCCTTCCAGCTCCTTGCCAGGCTAGGCAGCCCTAAGCGTGTCCTGGGCTGCTCAGAGCTGCCGTTCCCACCTGTGACGTAGGGGCCACACGCTGGCTTCAGGAGGGCCGTGAAGACTTGGGGCTGTGGAGATGGATGGAGCCCCCCACGGTGGTTATCCAGCATAACCATCTCAGCCTCATTCTCCCCATGGGGAAAATCAGACTAACCCTCCCACGGGGCTGCTGGGGGATGAAATGAGCAATTTTAGGGCCTGTGTTTGTATCCTCCTGGCAAGCACCCTATCAGGCCAGGGGGCTTGTCATTTCCACTTTACAGATAAAGGAAATGAGGCCAGGGGAGTAAGTTATCCCTGACCAAGACCTCACGGCTAGGAAGTAATAGGACTGGGACTCACACCTCAGCTTGTGAGAGCCTGGAACTCTCTTAACCACGTGGCTATCCAGTGGGAGGGAGGAGAGGGGTTCCCAAGGCTTCCCTCACTGAGGAGAGAGGAACCACATGGCCCTATCACCAAGCAAGTCAGTCTCTGGGGACCATGACATTCCCCCTCGAGGAGCCCCCAAAGTCAGCAGCACTGCATTCATCCTCCCATAAATTCTAACTTCCAAGTCTCCGGAAAGAACAAGATGAGTCACTTCTGACTAGGGAAACCTAACAGTTAAAAAGGGGTCTGTTTCTCTTCCAGTTTCCAGGTGCGAGGGTCAGAGGATGTGGTCAGAAAGGATTTTTTTTTTAAGTGTTCCACGTGTCACTGGTTACCGCACACCACCAGGGCTGCACATTGAGTTGGATGTCCAGCTTCTACATGGTCCCCCAGGACTCCCCACAAAACACAAGGAGCCCCTGGGCCCCTGGCCAGAGCACCCACCCCCGCCCCGCGGCGCCCAGCCCCTCTCTCCCCAGGCTGCACAAACATTTGTCTTTCGAAATCAGGAAGCTGCACTCCGCCGCCTTTCAGAAGCGAAGTAAAAACAGCTGCTATTTTTGAAAGGGTATTTTTGTAAAACAATCTCTGGTTTCCTTCAGGAATTTCAACCCCAGAGCCCCCTTGGTGATGTGGTTTCTGTAGGAGTGAACATACATCCGACCGTGCAGGCAGGAGGACTGCCGCTGTCCCCTCCACCTCTCCGCCAAGGCACACCCCATGTCTAGCAACCCTCACAGCCCCAGTCATCCATTCGAGTCCTTTTCCACCAGCATCTCTTAGCCCCTGCCTTCTGTCAGAAGATGTGGGGACTCCAAAATACAGGGACGTGGGTCTCTGCCCTTTCAGGGCTCACAGCCCAGGACAGACACACAGATCAGCATCTGCGACGCACCGCGGTCTCTTGTATATTTCATGCAGCCTCTTACGCCGTGTCTGTCAGGGTCCCTGCACACTAGGCACCACACCGAAGCCTTGAGGAGGAGTTGGCCCAGTTCCAGCAGCCCTTGGCTGCTCACAGTCCCCGGGGGACACCTGAGCGTAGGGCCAGGTGGCCCAGAGAAGGGGGCATTCACAGATTCACCCTGTGTAGGGCCCAAAGGGAAGCCTCATGGGGTCAGGGCATTTGCATGAATGGACGCGGCTGAGTTCACCAGGTGTCCAGACAAGGAGACAGCAGGACAGAAAACATCAAGAGCTCTGGGTAGTTTAGCTTGTCTGGGAGTGTGGGCAGTGAGCCCAAGGCGTGTTGGCGGGAATTACCCAGGACACCATTTGAAAGGGTCAGGGTGGCCCTCCCTCCCACTGCTGGAGGCCCTTGGAGGTCTCCACCTTGAGCTCCATAGTCAGGAGACCTCAGAATCTTGTGAGGCATGAGCTCTAACAGTGTGTTCAGGGCCCCGCCCCCCAATGCCCCAAGCAGCCAGGATTTGCCCATTTTCAGAGCTTCGTAATAGCAACTCCTAAACATATTGAGTGCTTCATTTATGCAAAGCACTGTTCCAAGCTAATAAGTCACAGAACTGGGATTCAAGCCCAGGGAGCCCGTTACCTGAGCCTGTATCAATAACCCAGGCAGGCCTTGCAGTGGGTTCAGGGAGCTCCTGAGAGTGGCTTTCAGGCAGCCCACTCTCCTGGTCAGAGCAGGTCCATCCCATTCCAGCCTCGAATGAAAAGCAAACCCTGAGGCGAGAGAGGATTTGGGGAGATTGATGACACAGCAGCTGCCAGCAACATCCCTGGCACCTAACATGCATTAAAGCTCATTATGTGCCAGGTTTCGTGCGAAACCCTGTAACTGCATTAGCACATTTATCCCTCAATCCTATGAGGTGAGAACCATTTTATCCCCATTTTACAGTGGAGGGAACCGAAGCCAAAAGCAATTAGGTTTCCTGCCTGGAGTCACAAAGCAGTCAAGGCTGGGCCAGGAGTCCAATCCAGGCAGTGTGACAGGCAGTCCGGACACTGTCCCGGCCACTTGGGCATCCTTGCACAGGTGAAGAGCCTGGAGAGGAGGGGGATGTACCACACACACACGAGGGCAGTGATGACAGGGCACATCATGACCCTGACCCCCTTACCCAGGCTTCTCTTTAAAGATGCCCAGATTTGGGGAAGAACTCCCTGGTTGACTTTCCTGCATCAGTGACGTTTGACACCTGACCTGGGAGGTTTTGAAGTGAGCAAAACTGATGACACATTTCTGTACATTCCCATTGTTCAATGCCAGCAGATAACACTCTTGGGAAGTGCAAGGGGTTTGGCTAAATCTCCTGCCTGGAATGGGACAACGGTAGGTAAGAGGCAGCCCTGCTGTACACGGAAGCATCGGCAGGCAGGGTCATATGCATTCGCAGCAGGTTGTGCAGAGGCAGGTTCCTGGGTCAGCTGGAGGAACCCAAACACTGGCAATGACAAGGGCATGACCAGGCCTTCCTGTGCACCCCTGACAGCCAGGGCCTGGAGAAGGAACATGTAAGCCAGGCCCACGGAGCACTGAGAAGTCTGTTTAACTAAAGTGGGCAGGGATGCTCAAGCATCCACCAGGAGATGGAAGGGGCTGCAGTCAAACACTGATGCTGGAGGTTTTCAGTCTCACCCCCTCCTTTCTGGCAGTAGAGGAATTCCGAGTGTTTCCCATTGCTTCCACCTCCTCATTTGCTGCTGTTTTCCAACCCTTACTTTAAATTCCTCATCAACATACACATGCACACACAAACACACACACACAACACACACAGACACACACACACACAGCTTCTGGAGCCCTATCTCCATATATCAAGTGAAAAGAGTGATTTTCATGGGAAAGCCTTGTTTCCCAAGGATGCAGCCTGGCCCTTGGTCAATGTGAGGGGAATTTAACCACCTCCTCCAAGACTGAAATGTGGCTTCGGGTTCAGCATGGAGCTGGGACCCCCAGGGCTGGTCAATGACAGTGAGTGGAGCTGAATACCAATTGGGCTGGGGTGGAGTGGGTCCAGGGCACACGCCACAGCCCTGGCTCCTTCCACACTGTGGTGGCCACCTCAGCCCCAGCCTGTGTCTGGAACGCTGTCGAAGCCGTGAAGTGCTTCATGCACCAGCATTATGTGGCCACGATCAGGCTATGGGTTTAATGCAGCATGAAGATGGATGGGGCATGGGGTCACCTCTCTCTGCCTGCATCCCCCAGACCCTGGAGTCTGCTCCACAGAAGCCGGAAACTGAGTGAGTGCGGCTGGAGACACGGGAAACATATCTCCAGGGCCATTCCCAGCCTGGGCACCAGCTTCCTCCGTGCCCCACAGGCTACGGGTCAGCCCCTGGGCTCCAGCCTCCCACGTACGATGCCTATTTGGAAGTGAAGTAGGATAGAATTTCTAAGGGTCGAGCCACCTTCCTGCGATCACTTGCTGAGTCAAATGCTGCCATAACCACAGAGTGTCCCCAAAATTCACAAGACACCCATATCCTTTCTCAGGGCACTGGCTCATTTATGTGCAGGCTGAAGACATTCGGTTTGTTCTAAAAAGCATGGCACCAGTAGCTTCAGTTACAGAGATTGCAAACTTTGCAGACACAAACAACTCGAAAAATAGGTCAAATCCTGTCTCGTACATCCACAGGGCTGCCTTTTCCAACGTTTCTCCCTAAAATCAAATCCGCAGTGTATGTAAATGAGTTTAAAGAATTCATTACATTAATTTATTTAATTCTGGAGGCAAACCTGAAACAAACAGCGCCTCATTTTCTAACACTCGGGCCCTCATAGCATATTGATTCCCGAGTTTTATTGGCCTTGCACGAAGGCCTTTTTATAGCCCCAAAGGAATGGGATCATCAGTTTCCTCATGCATACAAATGTCCTGCTCAGAGGCCCTGAGACAGCATTCTCCAAAGTCATTTCAAGGGGTGGTTGGCATGATAGACCACCCAAAGCTTGGATTCGGGAGTCTATGGGACGTGCATGCAGAAGCACCGTGCCTGGGACCACCGATCCCAGCAAGATCAACAGCTGCAAATGGCAAGTGGTCCCAGCAGAGGTGGCGGTGAGGTCCACGTTATTTCAGGGTCCTGGCGGTGTTCATGGTAGTAAGCTGTGGAATTAAGAATATTTCCAGGGCCGAGGCTGCCAGCAACAGAGCTGTGATCATGGCAGAAAGAAGCCCAGGCAAACTGATGGTTTCATCACCTCCCGCCTCTCCGTGGGCCAGTGTGATGTACTCAGAATGACACATTTCACTGTGAAGAACCCCAAATTACCACGTGACCTCGGAGCCCACCGTTTTAGCACAGTAATGATGATTTTCATCTAGTTTTGTGAACAATGATTGCCACTGCTGGCCAATCCCTAAAGGCAGACAAGTAGGTGCAGGACTGTATTTGTATTAGGAGGAACACAAGGAGCTCTGTCTGACCCCAAATGTCTCTTTGCAGCATATTGGAAGCTGGGGCCGAGGGTCTCCTGCAGCTAGGATCACAGGCCTTCAAGATGAGTGCAAGACAGAGCACACAGAGCTCAGGGCATGCAGTGGACTGCTTTGGAGCCCTCACTCTGACTCGGAATACTGTGTGGAATATTGTGTGGAATACTGTGTGGAATAGCATGTGGAATATCGTGTGGAACACCAAGTAGAATACTGTGTGGAATATCGTGTGGAATACCGTGTGGAATATCGTGTAGAATATTGTGTGGAATGCCATGTGGAATATTGTGTGGAAAACCCTGTGGAATACCGTGTGGAATATCGTGTAGAATATTGTGAGGAATACCAGATGAAATATTGTATGGAATACCAAGTAGAATACCATGTGAAATATCGTGTGGAATACTGTGTGAAATATCATGTAGAATATTGTGTGGAATACCGAGTAGAATACCATGTGGAATACCGTGAGGAATACCGTGTGGAATATCGTGTAGAATATTGTGTGGAATGCCATGTGGAATATTGTGTGGAATACCATGTGTAATACCATGTGGAATGTTGTGTGGAATACTGTGTGGGATATTGTGAGGAATGACATATGAAATATCATGTGGAATATTGTGTGGAATACTGTGTGGAATGCCATGTGGAATATTGTGTGGAATACTATGTGGGACATTGTGTGGAATACCGTGTGGAATATTGTGTGGGATATGGTGGGAATATTGTGTGGGATACTGTGTGGAATAACATGTAGAATATTGTGTGGAACACCGTGCAGAATACCGGTGGCATATTCTGTGGAATACCATGTGGAATATTGTGTGGAATACTGGTGTGGAACACTGTTAAAATATTTTGTGGAATACCATGTGAAATAACATGTGGAAGGCCACATGGTATATTGTATGGAATACCATGTGGAATATTGTGTGGAATACCATGTGAAATATTGTGTGGAATATCATGTGGAATACCATGTGGAATATTGTGTGGAATACCGTGTGGAATACCATGTGGAATACAGTGTGGAATATTGTGTGGAATACTGTGTGGAACACCATGTGGAATAATGTGTGTAATACCATGTGGAATACCGTGTGACACACCATGTGGAATACTGCATGGAATATTGTGTAGAATACCATGTGAAATACAGTGTGGAATATCGTGTGGAATGCCATGTGTAATATTGTCAGGAATACCATGTGGAATACCATGTGAAATACCATGTGGAATACTGTGCCAAATACCATGTGGAATATTGTGTGGAATACCGTGTGGAATAGTGTGGAATGCCATGTGGAGTACTGTAGAAATATCGTGTGGAATACCATGCAGATTATTGTGTGGAATACAGTGTGGAATATTGTGTGGAATACCATCAGGAGTACCATATGGCATACCATGTGAAATATTGTGTGGAATACTGCGGGGAATATTGTGTAGGATACCATGTGGAATAACGTGTGGAACATTGTGTGGAAAACCATGTGGAATATTGTGTGGAATACCATGTGGAATACAGTGTGGAATATTCTGTAGAATACTGTGTGGAATACCATGTGGAATACTGTGTAGAAAATTGTGTTGAATACCATGTGGAATATTGTCTGGAATATCATGTGGAATACTGTGTGTAAAATTGTGTGGAATACCATGTGGAATATTGTGTGGAATACTATCTGGAATGCCATGTGAAATGCTGTGTGGAATAACGTGTGGAATACCATGTGGAATGCCATGTGGAATATTGTGTGGAATATCAGGTGGAATACTGTGTGGAATACCATATGGAATATTGTGTGGAATACTGGCTAGAATATGGTGTGGAATATTGTGTGGAATATAGTGTGGAGTATTGTGTGGAATACTGCATTGAATACCATGTGGAATACTGTGAGGAATGCCATCTGGAATACCGTGTGAAGTATTGTGTGGAATACCATGTGGAACATTGTGTGGAATACTGGCTGGAATACCATGTGGAATATTATGTGGAATACCATGTGGAATACTGTGTGGAATATCTTGTGGAATATTGTGTGGAATACCGTGTGGAATACTGTGTGGAATACCATGAGGAATACCGTGTGGAATACTGTGTAAAATATTGTGTGGAATACCATGTGAAATACCATTTGGAATATCGTGTGCTATACCACGTAGAATATTGTGTGGAATACCATGTGGAATACTGTGTGGGATTCCATGTGAAATACCATGTAGAATTCCATGTGGAATACCATGTGGAATATTGTGTGAAAAACCTTGTGGAATACCATGTGAAACATTGTGTGTAATATTGTATGGAATACTGCATGGAATATTGTGTGAAATAATGTGTGAAATACCATAGGGAATGTTGTGTGGAATACCGTGTGGAATATTGTTTTCAATACCATGTGGAATACCCTGTGGAATACCGTGTGGTATTATTATGTGGAATGTGGTAATATTATGTACAATAATCCACACAGTATTCCACACAGGATTCTACACAATATTCCACACAGTATTCCACATAATATTCCTCACAATATTTCACACAATATTGCACATGGTATTCACCACAGTATTACACATGGTATTCCACACAGTACTCCACACAGTTTTCCACACAGTATTCCACACTGTATTCCATACTGTCTTTCACACGGTATTCCACACAATATTTCAAATGGTATTCCAAACAATATTCCACACCTTATTTCACACAGTATTCCACATGGTATTCCACACAAAATTCCACCCAGTATTGCACACAGTATTCCACACAATATTCCACACAGTATTCCACAGGGTGTTTCCCACAATAGTCCACACGGTATTCCACACATTATTCCAGATGATATTCCACACAATATTCCACACAGCATTCCGCACAGTATTCCACACAATATTCCACATGGTATTGCAAACAATATTCCACACTGTATTCCACACTGTATTCCACACAATATTCTACACAGTATTCCAAACGATATTCCACATGGATTCCACACAATATACCACACAGTATTCCACACAGTGTTTCACATGGTATTCCACATGGTATTCTACAAAATATTCCACACAATATTCCACACAGTATTCCACACAGTATTCTGCATGGTATTTCACATGGTATCCCACACAATATTGCATATGGCATTCCACAGAATATTTTACATGGTATTCCACACAATATCCCACACACTATTCACATGGTATTCCACACCATATTTCACACAATATTCCACATAGTATTTCACACAATATTCTACATGGTTTCCACAGTGTTTTCCACACAATATTGCATGTGGTGTTCCACACGTTATTCCACACAATATTCCACATGATATTCCACAGAGTATTCCAAACACTATTCCACATGGTATTTCTCACAGTATTCCACACAATATTCCACATGGTATTTCACACAATATTCCACACAGTATTCCAAACAATATTCCACATAGTATTCCATATGGTATTCCACACGGTATTCCACACAATGTTCCAAATGGTATTCCACATAATATTCCATACAATATTCCACACTGTATTATACATGGTATTCCACAGAATATTCCACAATGTATTCCACACAGTATTCCACACAATATTCCACATGGTATTCCACATGGTATTTTACACAGTGTCCAACAAAGTATTCCACACGGTATTGGGCAGAGTAGTCCACATCGAATTCCACACAATACTCCACACGGTACTCCACAAAATATTCCACGAGGTATTCCACACAATATTCCACACAATATTTCACACTGTATTCCACATGGTATTTCAGACAATATTCTACATGGTATTCCACACGGTATTCCACAAAATATTTCACATGGTATTCCACATGATATTCCATGTGGTATTGCACATGGTATTCCACACGGTATTCCACACAATATTCCACACTATATTCCACACAGTATTCCACACAACATTCCACACAGTATTCCACACAATATTTCTCACAATATTCCACACGATATTCCACACGGTATTTCACACAATATTTTACACAGTATTCTACATGGCATTTCACACAGTATTGCACATGGTATTTCACACGATATTCCACAAAATATTCCACACTGTATTCCACATGATATTTCACATGGTATTCCACATAATATTCCACACAGTATTCCACATGGTATTCCACACAATATTCTACACGATATTCCACATGGTATTCCACAGAATATTCCACACAGTATTCCACATGGTATCCCATAAAATCTTTCACATGGTATTCCACACAGTATCCCACAAAATATTCCACATGGTATTCCACACAACATCCCACATGGTATTCCACATGGTATTCTATACTATATTCCACAAGTTATTCCACACAGTATTCCACACAATATTCCAAACGGTATTCCAGATGGTATTCCATGCCCTATTTCACACAATATTCAACACGGTATTCCACAAAGCATTCCACACAGTATTCACATGGTATTCCACACAGTATTTCACACAATATTCCACACCATGTTCCACATGGTATTTCATGCAATATTCCACATGGTATTTTACACAGTATTCCACACTGTATTCCAAACGGTATTCCCCAAAATATTCCACACAGTATTCCACACAACATTTCACATGGTATCCCACACAGTATTCTGCACAGTATTCCACACAATATTCTACATGGTATTCCACACTGTATTTCACACAATATTTTACATGGTATTCCATACAGTGTTCCACATGGTATTCCACACAATATTCCACATGGTATTCCAAATGACATTCCACAAAATATTTCCCACCACATTCCACATGGTATTGTACATGGTATTCCACACATTATTCCACATTGTATTCCACGCAATATTCCACATTGTATTCCACGCAATATTCCACACAATATTCCACATGCTATTCCCCACGGTATTCCACACCATGTTCCACACAACATTCCATACTGTATTCCACATGGTATTCCACACAATATTCCACACAATATTCTACACAGTATTCCACACGATATTCCACACGGTGTTCCACACGGTATTCCACACAATATTCCACACGGTATTCCACATGGTATTCCACATGCTATTCCACACAGTATTTCACACAATATCCCACACAGTATTTCACATGGTATTCCACACAATATTCCACATGGTATTGCTCATGGTATTCCACACAGTGTTCCACACAGTATTCCACACGGTATTCCATACAGTGTTTCACACGGTATCCCTCACGGTATTTCACATGTTATTCCACACAATATTCCATACCATATTCTACTCGGTGTTCCACTCAGTATTCCACACTGTGTTCCACACTATATTCCACATGATATGTGGAATATTCCACATGATATGTGGAATATTCCATATGATATGTGGGGTATTCCACACAATATTCCACAAAATATTCCACACAGTATTCCACATGGTATTTCACACGTTATCCCACACAGTATTCCACACAACATTCCACATGGTATTCCACACAATATTCCGCATGGTGTTCCACACGGTATTCCACATGATATTCCACATGGTGTTCCACTCAGTATTCCACACAATATTCCACATGATATTCCACACAGTATCCCACATGATATTCCACACAATTTCCACACAGTATTTCACATGGTATTCCACACAATATTCCACATGATATTCCACACAGTATCCCATATGGTATTCCACACAATATTCCACACAGTATTTCACACGGTATTCCACACAGTATTCCACATGGTATCCCACACAGTATTCCACAAAGTATTCCACACAATATTCCACGTAATATTCCACATGATATTTTACACGGTATTCCACACAATATTCCACACAGTATTCTAAACAATATTCCATGCAATATTCCATGCGGTATTCCACACAGCATTCCACATGGTATTCCACACAATATTTCCCATAATATTCCACATGATATTCCACATGATATTCCACACAGTATTTCACATGGTATTCCACACAATGTTCCAAATGGTATTCCACATAATATTCCATACAATATTCCACACAATATTATACATGGTATTCCACAGAATATTCCACAATGTATTCCACATGGTATTCCACACAATATTCCACATGATATTCCACATGGTATTTTACACAGTGTCCAACAAAGTATCCCACACAGTATTGTGCACAGTAGTCCACATTGTATTCCACACAATATTCCACACAGTACTCCACAAAATATTCCACATGGTATTCCACACAATATTCCACACAATATTTCCCATAATATTCCACATGGTATTCCATATGGTATTGCACACAATACTCCACATGGTTTTCCACACAGTATTCCACATGGCCTTCCACATGGTATTCCACACAATATTCCACACAGTAGTCTACACGGTATTCCTCACAGTATTTCACTTGGTATTCCACACAATATTCCACAGGGTATTCCACACAGCATTCCACACAGTATTCCTCACTGTGCTCCACACAATATTCCACACGATATGTGGAATATTCCACACAGACTTGGGATTGTAGTTGTAGAGTGTAGAGGAATATTGCATGGAATAATGTGTGGAATATTGTGTATAATACCATGTGGAATATTGTGTGGAATACCATGTGGAATACCTTGTGTAATATTGTGTAGAATACCTTGTGGAAAACCGTGTGGAATATTGTGTGTAATACTGTGTGGAATATCATGTGGAATACTGTGTAGAATATTGTGTAGAATCCCATGTGGAATATTGTCTGGAATACTGTTTGGAATATCATGTGGAATACCATGTGGAATATTGTGTGGAATACCATGTGGAATGTTGTGTGGAATACCGTGTGGAATATTGTGTGGAATACCATGTGGAATATAGTTTGGAATACCATGTGGAATATTGTGTTGAATACCGTGTGGAACACTGTGTGGAATATCGTGTGGAATACCATGTGGAATGTTGTGTGGAATATTGTGTGGAATACCGTGTGGAATATAGTGTGGAATACCATGTGGAATATTGTGTTGAATACCGTGTGGAATACTGTGTGGAATATCGTGTGGAATACCATGTGGAATGTTGTGTGGAATATTGTGTGGAATACCGTGTGGAATATAGTGTGGAATACCACGTGAAATATTGTGTTAAATACTGTGTGGAATACTGTGTGGAATATTGTGTGGAACTCCTGTGGGCCAGCATAAGCTACTAACCACTGTACAACTCAGTGTCTTCAGCTGGAAAGTGGAGTGGTAACACCCATTTGGGGCTCATTTGAAGCCTGGCTGAAATGCAAGTGGCTCACAGCAAAGGTAGAATGGGAGCTGCCATTTTTATCGCTAGAAACTCTTAGCGCCACCTGGCAGTGCGTCCCTGCTTTTGTAAAGAGAAGTTCTCGGCAGGCTTGGACACTCGCTCTAGTGCCTGCTGACTCTGCAGGGGTCTTGAACACGGTGGTGGCCTGGATTATCCTGCAGTGATCATTCACTCCCGTCCCTCCGCCCCCTGCTCAGGCCCAGGCACTTTCCTGCCCCATTTATATTGGGCTTGGCCATGTGACTTGCTCTGGTCAGTGGGGTTTTGACAGAAGTGATAGGGTGCCAATTCTGAGCTTAGCCCTTAACTGGCAAGGCCTGATTTCACTCACACCTTAGGAAGCTCTGACCCCCCACCTTGAGGGAAGCATGCCCAGCTGGCCACTGACCCTTCATCCCAGACCCAGAACAAGCCCAACATGCTGCCGAAACAGTTGTCCAGCCCAGCACTGTGGTTTGCCTGCAGACCCTCCATCTGGAGGATGAAGACTTGCAGCTAGAGGCCACTGAGGTGGGGAATGGCTGGGTTTACAGCATAGTGAAGAGACAGGTGGGTGCCCTGAGTTATGTGTCCAGCCTCAGCTGATGTCTCCATTTTGCCTCCAGCACTGCTCAGCTCACAGCACCTGCCTGGCACCTCTCCATGATGTGACCTTATCCACTGTCCCAACCCTACCCCAACTCCTCCCTGGATCCTAGACCCAGTGCTCTGCCCCTTCCTGCTCCTCCAGCTCTTACCCTACACATTCCAGCCTCAACCCCACTCAACACTTCACACCAGGTACAATGGAGACCCGGTTACAGACCAAAGTCCCTCAGCAGAGAGGAGAGCAGGAACCCCCAATGGGCAGGCGCCACACTTTGCATGCTCCTTCCTGAATCTTGGGAGTGGCAGGGTCAGGATTTGAACTTAGGGCCTTCTGACCCCAGAATCGGAGCTTGTTTCACTAGGCACTGTGGCAGCTGAAGTTCACATTCCTCTGACAGCAACACAGAACCCTTGTGTGGGAAGGGAAGTAGTTCCCTAGTCCAACAAATAGTAGGTGGAACATATGAAATAGCCATTTTTATAGATTAAACCAAATATTGGCAATTGCATGGGTTTACCAGATTCACTGCTGGTCAGACAACCAAATCCAATCCTACCTTAACTGGCCAACATTCAGTTTGTATTTTCACTCTGCAGTTCATGAAGATTTCAAGAACTCTCAGATGCCCTGCCAGATGCTAAAATAGCCTACGCGCAGGACATATTCCTAGGATGCCCGTAGTAACCCTACCATCAGAAGAAAAATGGCATGACTTTGAACTACCGTCAGTTCACTTTCAGGAACATGGATTAGATGCCAACCCTCTGCTCAGCCCTGTAAATAAATAAATAAATAACAAAGTAATAACAAACACTCTGAACTTCTTCATGATCTCAGCTTTCTTCACTAACTGTTTCATAATGTGTCCCAGAATTCAGGCTGAGTTTGAATTCCATCAAAGATAACTACAATCCATTGTCTTAGATTTTGAAGCTGATTATTTTTCCCTTCTTAAGTATCAAGAGAGTCGTCAGTAACCACTCTGTTCTGTTGGGTTTTTAAAGACCATCCTCACCCACATTCCTTCCTGCTGGCCCACCCTCAGGTCTGTGGATTTTCACACTGGCTGTACACCCTAAAGACCCTCCACTCCACCCTAGTATTGCCTAGCGCCATCCCCTTTTCACCCTGAGATGTCTTTATTAAGGAAGGAAGAGACAGGAGTGCCCACTACCATTGATGGATCGTGTGTTGTGTGCCCAGCTCCGAGTTGGCCCTGGCCGTGTAATTATTTCCAAGGATTGTCACACCACCCTGGGAGGGACAGAGGTGCTGTTGGTCTGGGTCTGTTGGACCCCAAGCCTAACCCCCTCTTTACACAGAACTCAGTGGGTACCCAGAACTTGACAGTTACACAGATCTCGATGGCTCTTCTGCAAATGCACTTTGGTCCCTTGAGTCTAAGAAGAAGCTTCCCCTCCCAGCTAAGCCAGCTTCCTGCCACGAGCTAGAATAGGTGGCAGCAGAATAGCTGAGCTGCCAGGAGCAGCCCGTTCCTAAGGGGCCATGGTTGGAAAAGTCATGCGGCCAGAGTTTCCCTCCTGCTCCAACTTCCTCCAGGTCCTTCCTGCCTTCCTTCTCATGCCAGGAACACAGCATCCACAATTAAACTGCCAGAAATAGTCCAGCTTGGACCAGGACGAGAAGATGTGCTTCAGGCCTTCTGAACCCCTGCACAGCCTGGCTCCCCCACAGGGAACTAAGAGGACTAATTACGGTCAGCTCAGACAAAAGGCAGAGGATGAGATGAGCCAGGTGCTCAGCCAGAAATGAGTTTCTGTCCCCGACATCTCTCCCATCCCTGCTTCCCCTCCAGACATGCTGGCACTCTGTGTCTCTGCACCAAGTCTACTTCAACACCCCAGGCATCCCGTGGCTTCAGCAGAACTGAGAGTTGGGGTCTGGCTGCCTGGTACCTGAGCCATTCTGTGCTCCCTTGAAGCCCCTGTTTACAGCATCCCACCGCGGGACCTGCCGATCCTGGTAGCACACACCACGACGCTCCCTCTGGAGGGACTGGCCCAGGTCAGACAGTGGGAAAGAGACTCTGGCGATGAGACTGGAGAGGTGAACAGGGGCTGGCCACTGCGACCCTGTCACACCAGCCAAGGCTGATGACCCAAACCACCCAATGTGTGCTTCTGAAAGACTTCCCTGGCTGCAGGGTGGAGGGGTTTGGGCTGGAAGGCAAGAGGCAGGGGCCAAACCGGAGGCTGCATGGGGTGTGGCAGGGCCATGCTGGGCTCCCCGGGCACTCTGGACAGCCTTGGTGTCGGTCATAGGAGAGGCCCCCGCTCCAGTCAGGCTCCCCCAGCCCTCTTTCAGCCAGGCCTTTCCGCAGTCCTGGGTGGGTGGCAGCCACAAGGCAGGTGGCCTTGCCTACTGCAGTGCTCCTGGAGCAGGCCCACTGCCAGGTCCATTGGCGGGGGCCCAGCATCTCCAAAGCCAAGCATTTAGCTCTGGGGGACCTGGAGCTATGGGAGAGCAGTGGCAGAGTGGATGGGGGCAAGAGGAGGGGGATAGGAAAGAGTGGGGTACAGGGATCCCCACATCCTACAAATGACAAGGGGAGACACACAGGACATGGGCAGGCGTTGGGCCTTCATGCAATTTCTCCATGGTGTATCTTGTCACCTGGCCATCGGTGACCTGTGCAGTCGCACAGGGCCCCACTCGGAAGGGCCATGCTTTTGGTTTCATACTCTCTTGTTGCCATCTTGCAATTATTAATAATTGCATATTCAAACTTGCGTTTTGTAAGTGAAGTCCAAATGGGTCAAGCACGCGTGGGAGCAGAGGAGGCACGTTCGAGATGCGTGGTGGCCTCGGTTTCTGCTGTCTCAGGCTCACCACAACACATGCACTTCGCACGTGAAGCCCCAGGCTCAGGGGGGACCTGAGCTTGGTTTACTATTCTGCTGTCACCATCTTGAAATTCTTAATTTCGTCTTTGAACTTGTGTCCTCTGTTCCTTGTCGCTTGGTAAGCATCAAATTCTGGTGAGCCCGGGACGGGAGTTCAGTGAGACTTCCCTGGTACACAAGGACACGCTGCATGAGCAGGACATTTACGGACCTAAGAGGCCACACTTTCCCTTCAAACCAGAACCAGCTTCCATCTTAGAAGAAAAACAATGGCATTCTTAGAAACACGAATAACCAAGGAGACTTTATCTTATCCTTTCACACTGTCGCTTCCCCGAGTTAGCCAACCTCTCGGGCTGAAAATGACGACTCAGAGGTAAGGGAAAGGCAGGGCAGCCCTAGTTTCTTCCCTTCAGTTCTTCCTAACTCATCAGCAAGGTGAAGGCAGTGAGTGTTGGCAGAATGTGATTATATCAAAGAGCAAAATAAAAACAGTTGAGGGTCTCCACTATTCTTATAAGAATGAAACACATATGAATGCAAGAAATACAGAAAGCAAGTTGTGCCATTTCAGGGATTCTGCGCGTGAGTTAGATGCTCTTATATTTCTATTCAAAACTGACATTATGCAATGTAAAGAATGAATGGTAAAATTCATGCTAACAATTTAAATTTTTAATTTTCTTTATTTAGAACATCATTAAATAGCAAATTTAAAATACCACAATAAGTCTAAAAGGGACTGGAAGAAAGGAAAAGCTTTATATATTAGTATCTTCAGAGGCACTTTTTTCCTGCTTTGCACTGAGCTCTGCAAATTATCTACCATTTCTGCCTTGCCAACTCCTATTCATCCTTTAAGATTCTACTTAGAAGCCACCTCCTCCAGGAAGGCCACCCTAACCCCAGTGAAGCATTAGGTTCCCTTCCTGCGTGCTTCCATAATCAATAGCACTATCCTCACCCCTGTGCTGTAATTGTCAATCTGGTCAGCTTTGCGGCTGGACATGATTGCCAGGTTTACAGCCATACAGAGGGCTCTCTCCCTGTCCTCAGAGCTAGCCAGGGCCTCGCACATAACAGGTGCCCTTTCCTGTTTGCTGAATGAACAAATGGACCAATGAAAATAACGTGCCATATTCCAGACACCATTCTCAGCATTTTGCCCATACAACTGATGAAATGAATGGATGATGGCATCAGAATTTCTGAGAGGCCACCCCTCAGGTCAGCACTGCCCTGAGCAGCAAGCTTTCCCATGTAAACATGTGTGGTTCAACACAACTTGGGTTCTTGGCCACAGCACCCTTCCTGGCCCCCTTCTGCCCTTTCTCCCTTATGTGTAGACACACATATTGGCCAGTTGGCAAGTTCCTGGAGGACAGCAACCCAACACGCCTGTGCCTGGGTCCCAAGCGCAGCCCAGAGTTATGCACAAAACCTGTGCTCATGGCTGTTAATGAGTGGGTTTATGAAAAAAAAAACTAAGAGAAGACAACCTGACCAAGGCAATTTCAACCCTGCCTATGCATTTCAAACCAAGCTACAGGGAATGCATCTCTTAAAGATGTACAAATTTTAAAAAAAGGTCTTACTATTCTTTAAAACACACTCTTGGGAAATGTCAGTATCACTTTTCACAGGATTAAAAATTGGCAAGGTGAACCTCAGATGCAGACGACAGACTGACGATCATCAGGCCCAGCTCAGCCACTACACATTAAGCCAGTCTGGCTCGCCAGATCAGGAACACCATTCCCAGATGGGTCTTTGGCAAATTGTCATGTAAACATGTTCATCTTTGGGATTTTTCCCTTTCAATGAGTGTGTAGTAGAGACTGGCTACCAGCTCACTAATCCCATTTCTTCTTCCTGGGCACACAGGAAGACTACCTCTTCCAGCCTCCCTTGCAATGAGCTGGAGACGATATGCCAGGGTCTTGGCCAAAGAGATATCAACAGAAGTGACACATACTATTTACAGGATTGGCCATAAAATCGTGTGCATGGTTGTCCATGGCAACCCCAGAGACCCTGTGTTGAAAAAGATAAAGTCGTAAGATGTAAGGTGCCTAGATCCCTGAGTCATTGCATGGACCCTCCTCAGACTGTGATGAATGTGAGAAATAAAACTTTATTGTGTTTAGCCATTGAGATTGGGAAGCGTTTGTTATAGAAGCTAGCATTACCTGTCCTGATTAATACCAGGAATGCATTAAAATGCAAGTAAACAAAAAGCCAACCAAAGTGGCACAAACAAATATGAGGTTTATTTTTCTATGTAACAAGAAGTCTGAGAAGAGGCAGTCGAGGAGTGAATCAGCTGTTCAGGGACACAGGCTCTATCTGTTTTTCTGTTCAGCTGTTCTTGGTGTGTTGGCTTTTGTCCTAACATTCATCAACACATAGTCACAAGGTGGCTGCTATACCCCTGGCATTCCATTTGCATCCCAGGCAGGAGGCCAGCTGAGTCTGTCCCACACAGCCAATTTTTTCTGACATTGCTTTGGCCAAGACTGCAGTCACCAATGAATGGCCAGTGGGGATTATATTATTATGTTTGCTTTAGTCCAATCATGATTCATCCCGTAGGGCTGGGGTTGGGGCTCTCCTTCCGTGAGATCAGTGAATCCACACAACTGCCTAAACAAACTGCAGTTCTCCTAGTGGGAAGAAGACAGGAGTAAAATAGATGCTGTGTGGTTGACAATGGCCTTCCCCAGTGGCTGGAACCTTCATATTCTTCCTTCCTTCTACCAAATCTGTTTCTCCAGAAAGGATCGCAATTAAGAGAAATCAAAGTGATGCCTGGCTGGATTCTTTGGGCTTTAAATGTCTGAGTCTGGGCCTCAGCGCAGCTGACCCTGGAACTGCATGTCATCCTCCTGCCCAGGGGCCTGGCTAACACACAGTAAAATGATAACAGGCTAGTAATCAATCAGATCGCAGCATAACCACTCACACTGAAGGATAGAGCTTTCCCAGGACCTAATATCCCAGGATGGCTCCTTTCCTGTTTAAGATACCACTGATTGCCTTCAACTGATCATCAGAAATTAGCAGAGCTATTTAAAAATTAGACTACTCAATGCTTGTAAGGGTGCAGTGAAATGGGCTTGATCACAGGCTGCCTGCAGTAGGGTAAATCATTGCCATATGTTTGGAAAGCATCCTGGCCATATTATGAGCCTTAAATATATGCAAACCCTTTGATCTAATAATGTCATTTCTAAGAATGTCTTCTAAGGAAATAATTTGAATATTGAAAAAGCTTTATGTACCGAGTTATTCCTGGCAAGATTATTTATAATAGTGAAAGCCTAGAAACAGCCAAAATAGCCAACCCTTGGAGGACAGCCATTGACATATTTTTATTTTCTGTATAGAATATAGTCTATGAAGGGGAAGTGACACAGATGGATGGATAAATAGATGGATGGATGGGTGGATGGATGGATGGATGGGTGGATGGATGGACTTTACTCAATGACTGTTATACATTCCAAAAACACGGCAATTGCAAAGGGTTTATAATGGGAAAATGTGCTTGGATAAAAGACATCAGTTAAAGTAATGGGTACAACCTGATTATTAGTATTTGGAAAAGACTGAAATAAAATACTCCCAAATGTAACCATGAGTGGTGAAGGCATGGATGATTTTTATTCCTTTTTTCTACTTTATGCATTTTTTATTTTTTCTTTTATAAGCATGTACTGTTTTGTAATAAAAATTATTTTTGGAAAATATGAGTGTTGCTAGGTGAGCGTGGAAATTGGATGGGTCGAGGGACAGTTTGTTCAGCTGGGGCGGCATTTGGAGAAACTTCCCTGCCCTGCTCTGGACCTACTCTCTGGTGACCGCATTCCTTGTGCAGCCAACTTCAGGGTCTTTCTCTCGCCAGCCTATCCCAGGGGAGCCAGTTTCCCTGGCCAAGGCTCCTGCCACACAGGCCCGTCTGGCCTCAGCTGAGACATACTTCGCCTTTCTACAGGTAGTCAGCTCTGGCCACCTTGACTCATTAGTCAGGCTTGGCCCTTCCTCCAGCTCAGAGCCACCCCTTCAGGTGGTTTTCCTGCAGAGACTCTCTGTGTTCTGTTGACATTCGTCATTCTGTTCCCAAAATCTGATGGCCTTTCGCTGAATCTGCTCCAAATTCCAGGACAGCTTTTCCAAGTCCCTATATACTGAAGAGGGAAAAGATCTCAGCCATCCCTTCATTTTCATTCAAAATTCAATTGGTAAGATTCATCTCCATCTTTGTTGTCTGCTGTTATTCAGTTTCACTGCTCTACAATATCCCAATGTATAAACATATCACAATGTATTCATCTATTTATTTCTGTTGACGAGATCTGAGCTATTTTCAATGTTTTGATTCTAGGAACAACACTGCTAGGAACAGCCTCATACACACCTAGGACAGGAATTGCTGGGTTTCCTCCCAACAAGGCTTGTGAAGGCACAACTTTGCAATCCATGCCAAACTGTTTTCCAAAATAGCAATAAAATTTAGAGAGAAAAAAGTCCAAAAGATTATACAAGCTCTGTACTATCTTCTCAATTTTTCTGTAAACCTAATATTGTTCTTTTAAAAACTTATTTTTTAAAACTTTATGGCACAATACCTTTTTTCAAAGTTAAAAATGATGCAAATTAAAAGTCTTTTTCAGACCTGCATTGCGATGCGATCAAATGGAGATCAAGGAAAGCATCAAGAGGAGTCTGTTCCCTTGGGTGGGGGAGGACCACGTGCTCAGTCACTGTCAGAACACTCATTGGTGCTTATTAGCGTGAAATAAAGGGAGAGAGGCAGGGAGAGAATGAGGGAGGGAGGAAGGGAAGGGAAGGGAAGGGAAGGGAAGGGAAGGGAAGGGAAGGGAAGGAGGGAAGGGAAGGGAAGGGAAGGGAAGGGAGGGAGGGAGGGAGGGAGGGAGGGAGGGAGGGAGGGAGGGAGGAAGGAAGGAAGGAAGGAAGGAAGGAAGGAAGGAAGGAAGGAAGGAAGGAAGGAAGGAAGGAAGGAAGGAAGGAATTCACCAGGTACGGTAGTGCACGCCTGTAGCCCCAGCTACTCAGGAGGCTGAGGCAGGAGAATCACTTGAACGTGGGAGGTGGAGGCTACAGTGAGCCGAGATCACGCCACTGCACTCCAGCCTGGGTGACAGAGTGAGACTGTATCTCAAAAAATAAAAAAAAAAAAGTCCTCAGGTGCCACAGTAGCCTGCACTCAAGGCCGGCCTCCAGCCCCAGCTCCACCTGGCCTCCTTTGCCCTGTGCATCGAGTCCAGCTCCTCCCTTTTTCCCACGTGACCCACTTCCTTGCTCTTCTGTGGCTTGGGACACGTGTCCCCCGCATGGAAACCCTTCCCCTCCCCACTCTCCTTCTGTTGCTAGGGAACGTGTGATTCCCCTCCCAGACCCCTCCTGGGAGTTCTTCTCCTTAGCTCCTATCCCCCTTTACCTCAGTGCCCACCCCCTAACTTTGGCCAGGAGGCCACTCAACAGGGCCCACCATCCATGTTCTTCTTATCCTTTCCAGCAGACTGTGAGTGCCTTGAGGGCAGGTTCCTCAGGCTTCATCAAATCCCAACGCAGCACACAGAAAGTGCTCACCGAATAAATGAACATGTCTCCTTTAAAGGTTAAAGATGTTTGACTTCTCTCTGCAATTACATTTTCCCTCCTCTGAATCAAAACCTGGCTGGCCTGGTGGGAGGAAAGACAAGTGGGAAACATCTGCCGGGTGAGTTGACACGACTGGGGACAGAGGATGGAAAGAAATCTGGTGTCTCCTGTTTACCACGGAGGCTGAACTTGGAAGGAAAATGTGCAGTCCCAGCAGAATGGACGAGAGGACAGCAGCTGCCCCGGGGCCGCCTGTAGGCCAAACAGCAGATGGGGACTCAGGTGGGAGCCAGGGGTCTGCAGGCCCCAGGACTTCTAAAGGATGTTTAATTCCTGATCCGTTTCAGGGAGTGATGAAGAGAGGCTCCCCGTGGTGAGTCTCTTTTGTGTCCCTCAGTAGGAGAAGCTGGGGACAATGTTCCTGTCGGTAAACAACTGCATTTTTAAAAGAATAATAGAAGGTTTACTTAAGGACAGTGTCTGTCCCAAAATTGCCTTACAGAGAGAGAGACATGGAGAAGGAGATGAAGAGCAAAGAGGCCTGGCCTGACCCTCAGAGCCCCGTTGGGCAGCTGGTTAGAACCTGGAATGGGCTTGGGAGGTGCGCCTTTTTTTTTTTTTTTTTTTTTTTTGGTCACTATTTGTTCAAACTGAACTTTTTTTATAGATATACTTTAAGTTCTAGGGTACATGTGCACAACGTGCTCCCCACCCTGTGTCCAAGTGTTCTCATTGTTCAATTCCCACCTATGAGTGAGAACATACAGTGTTTGGTTTTGTCCTTGCAATAGTTTGCTCAGAATGATGGTTTCCAGCTTCATCCATGTCCCCACAAAGGACCTGAACTCATCCTTTTTTATGGCTGCATAGTATTCCATGGTGTATATGTTCCACGTTTCTTAATCCAGTCTATCATTGATGGACATTTGAGTTGGTTCCAAGTCTTTGCTATTGTGAATAGTGCCACAACAAACGTAAGTGTGCATGTGTCTTTATAGCAGCATGATTTATAATCCTTTGGGTATATACCCAGTAATGGGATGGCTAGGTCAGATGGTATTTCTAGTTCTCGATCCCTGAGGAATCGCCACACTGTCTTCCACAATGGTTGAACTAGTTTACAATCCCACCAATGGTGTTAAAGTGTTCCTATTTCTCCACATCCTCTCCAGCACCTGTTGTTTCCTGACTTTTTAATGATCACCATTCTAACTGGTGTGAGATGGTATCTCATTGTGGTTTTGATTTGCATTTCTCTGATGGCGAGTGATGATGAGCATTTTTTCATGTGTGTTGGCTGTATGAATGTCTTCTTTTGAGAAGTGTCTGTTCATATCCTTCCGGTGGTAGGGCTCTGTCCATACCTGGCCAAATCTTATGACCCTGCTGTGCCTCAGTTTCTTCATCTGTAAAATGAACATTCTAAGAGTACTGACCTCACAGCATTGTTAGAAGGACTGCATTAGTTAGGACCATGCCTGACACAGCACATGGGTGGACAGAATGCTGGACCCGAAAGACGTCCACATCCTAATTCCAGATCCTGTGAAGATGTTCCCTTACATGGCAAAGGGGACTTTAGAGACCTGACTAAATCAATGATCTAGAGACCGGGGGGCAGGTTATCCTGGACTAGCCAGTGGGCCCAATGTATCCCACGGGTCCTTACAAGAGGGAGGCAGGAGCATCCCAGTAGATAAGGAGAAGTGAGGACGAGCAGAGGTCCAAGCAAGGCAGGGTCACAAGCCAAGGAGGGCCACCTCTAGCAGCTGGAAATGCCAGGAATCGGATCCCTCCCTATAGCCCCTAGAAAGAACCAGCTCTGCTGACACCTTGACTATAGCCTGCTGAGACTAATTTGGGGCTTCTGGCCTCCAGGATTGCAAGATAACAAAATCATGTTGTTTTAAGCCATTACATTTGTGGTAATTTGTTCCTTACATGATAGAAAGCTGACGCAGGGCACTGGCATTATCATTATGATTAACTACGGGAGCCCTAGTGTGGGCTGGGCCTGGCACTGTACCCTGGTGATAAGCCAGGAAAGCCCTGACCCTAGAGGACCCCTCAGGCCAAAGAAGGATAGAGGCGCATCCTCGGAACAGCTGAGCGCAGGGAAGTTGTGACTGTGACTGGCGGGGCTGAAACAGTGGGGCTCAGAGTAGGGCAGCTGCTTCGAGGACAGGCTGGGGAGGAGCTTCAGCTCTTCTGCTCTATTCACACCTCACCACCTGGCCTGGAATTGTACCCACCTCTGCCACCCAGTTGACCCAAGACACAACCCAAAGCCCCACCCGATGCTTCTTTGTTCCCAGGCCCTGCCAAGTGACAGTCTCCTCCATGTCCTCCACTGCCTTCACACGCCTCTGGCCTCCTGGGGGGCCTTCCTGGGATGGGCTGAGTTCTTTCTCATTATGCAGCCATCGTGCATTTGACCATGACTGAGCAGCACCTGCTGGGAACTCGGTGGAAGGGGACCTGGATTCAGGTCCAGCTCTGCCCTGGGAGGGTGGGCTGGGCAGCTCCACTGCTTGTCTAGAAGGCAAGGTGAGTGTCCTTGCTGGCCTCCAGCACTCCTAGAGCTCTGGCCTCCTGCAGGACAGAGTCTAAGCATCTAGTGTGGTTTACAAAGATCCCCTCTACGCCCGGCTCACACCCACACATCTGCCCTAGGCAAGGGCTTGCCTTTCTGCTAACATGCTAACGGGTGCATGCCCACCCTGTCATGCTTGGCCTCGCTGCCTGCCAGCCGCCGCCCATCTCTTGTCCCCCTTCCCCACTGTAGTTAGGTGACCCCATGGAGTTCCCACAGGCCCCTGCATCTCGGCACTCACCACCCAGGCTGTCCTGGAGTTCACCAGAGACCCCCACCAGCAGCGGGGAGGTCCCCTGCCTGGACCCCTGGAGCTCGGTACAGCAGCAGGCACAAAGGAAGTGCTTTGAAAATGGTGAATGAAGGAAGAGGCAGGGGTCAGGCTTGGATGTCCCCATGCGCCACGGTGCCAGCACTCATCCTGTTATCCCTTAACACTCCAAAGATGGAACCAGAGGTCCCACCTCAGAGCTTAGCACAGACACGGAATCTCAGCCCCACCCAGACCAGCGGAATCAGAGTCTGCACTTCAAGAAGAGCCCCGGCAACTCCCAGGCAGGCTTGAATTGGAGAAGCTCTGTTGCTGGATGGAAGGACAGCTTCCCATCAGGACATGTGGTCCCTGAGTCACTGAGGGCTCGGAGAGGGGAACCTGCCAAGGTCATCCAGCAGAATGTTGCTAGCTGGAGCCAGAAACCTGGTCTTCAGGTTCCAAGTGCACTGCGCCTTTGAGGAAGGTGACCCCAGAATACAAACAGGAAGCTGCACTGCCCAGCCAAGGGCCTCCTCTCCCTCACCAAGACTTCTCTGATGGGCTTGGGAGCTGGGGAGAGCAGGCAGACGGTGGGACCAAGGAAGGACAGTGCTCCACAGCCCAGGTGACCAGGGAGGTTCCCTGCCGATTGTCTCCCTAAAGTGGAAAAGACACGGCTGGGCACAGTGGCTCATGCCTGTAATCTCAGCACTTTGGGAGGCTGAGGTGGGCAGATCACCTGAGGTGAGGAGTTCGACACCCGCCTGACCAACATGGAGAAACACCATCTCTACTAAAAATACAAAATTCGCTGGAAGTGGTGGTGCATGCCTGTAATCCCAACTACTCTGGAGGCTGAGGCAGGAGAATCGCTTGAACCCAGGAGGCAGAGGTTGCGGTGAGCCAAGGTTGTGGTGAGTCAAGACTGCTCCATTGCACTCTAGCCTTGGCAACAAGAGCGAAACTCCATCTCAAAAAAAAAAAAAAAAAGACACAGCCAACAGTGTGGGGCCTCCTCCCTCTGCCATTGGCTGCTCTCAGAGCCAGAGGATGGACAGATGCAGGGGCTGCAGGAGGATGCTGGGGGGTGCAGGGGCTTTTGCAGGAAGCACAGGCTGAGCTCCAGGCTGTACCAATGGCAGCGCCAAGAGCCTTCCCAGACAAACTTCCTCCTCTCGGCCAAGCCAGGGGATGTGTGCCTGACAGTCACTGCCCAGGAAGGCACCTCAGCTGCAGAACCAGGACCAGAGGATGTTTCCAGGCCGAAGAGCACGTCCTCAGGCCAAACAGGATGGCTCCCTGTGTTTGCTGATGCCGGATATGCACCCCTCACTGTTGGGAATATCACTGACTCGTCACAACAGCAAAACAGCAGATAAATCCAGCTGCTGTGCAACCTGGAGTGACCTTGGAGAGGTCTGCATTCAGCCGTGCTGTGCCTGCAGATGCACTGAGCGGGGCTGTGCCTGCAGATGCACTGAGCGGGGCTGTGCCTGCAGATGCACTGAGCAGGGCTGTCCCCAAGTCCTCTGACCCTGCTGCCAGACCTCAGGGAGCACCCCCTCTGAGTCCAGTGCCAAGTGCAGCCCGAGGCTGAGGGACCGGATCTTGGAGGCTGAGAGCCCACTCTATCACCTGCCTAACACTCTCATGCCTCAGTTTCCTCATCTGTAAAGTGGAGCTCTGAATAGGACCTTCCTCATAGAGAACCATGGGAGGATTGAATAAGAGTCTTTTATGTTAATAATTAGAACAGTGACTGGCATAGTACACATACTAAAAAAAAAAACCTAGACCAGGCATGGCTCACGCCTGTAATCCCAACACTTTGGGAGGCCGAGGCAGGCAGATCACTTGAGGTCAGGAGTTGGAGACCAGCCTGACCAAGATAGTGAAACCCCATCTCTACTA
The DNA here is from genome assembly GCF_007565055.1 of Rhinopithecus roxellana. Taxonomy (NCBI): domain Eukaryota; kingdom Metazoa; phylum Chordata; class Mammalia; order Primates; family Cercopithecidae; genus Rhinopithecus; species Rhinopithecus roxellana. Next base: position 44,110,636 of record NC_044559.1, read on the forward strand.
AAAGTACAAAATATTAGCTGGGTGTGGTGGCATGCACCTGTAATTCCAGCTACTCGAGAGGCTGAGGGAGGAGAATCACTTGAGCCCGGGAGGCAGAGGTTGCAGTTAACTGAGATTGCACCACTGCACTTCAGCCTGGGTGACAGAGTAAGACTCCACCTCAAAAAACAAACAAACAAACAAACAAAAAACAGAAAAAATAAACCTAGATACTTCCATTATCATGATTATCTTCATTATTAACTCCTTAGTTCCCAAACTGGAAACTTCTCATTCCTCTTCACACTCACCCTTATGCTGGCCCCTGCGGCAGGAGACAAAAGGAGACAAGTCACTGTGGTCACTGTGCCAGCTCCACCACACACTCCTCCACCGTGGGGGCCAGCAGCCAGTGCCCCCCCGTGATCCCCACCTCCTGGCATTCATGTCCTTGAAAGTGGACTCGTCTTAGTACACACTTCTCGTGAGTAGGACCCAGCAGAAGTACCAGAACATCACTTTGGGATTAGGTTATAAAAAGACTGCAGCTTCCGCCTTGCCCTCTCTTGGATGGCCCATGTTGGGGGAAGCCATCTGCCATGTCAGGAGCCAGCCCTGTGGGGACGCCCATGTGAGTGACCTCCCCAACCAAACCTTGAGATGGCTGAAGCACTGGCAACCCCTTGAGTAAATCCTTGTAAGAAACCCTAAACCTGAACTTCTTCGGTAAGCTGCCCCAGATTCCTGACCCGCAGAAACTGTGAAATGATACATAAATGTGCACCTAAGTTTTGGGGTAATTTGGTATGCAGCTATGGATACCTAACACACATCAGCGAACTCCTACTCATTGGTCAAGATCCAGGTGAAATGCCCCCTCCTCCATTAAGCCTTTCAAAGTACTCTGTACTTGCGCTTATCCTGTGATCAGTTCTCCCGCTGTTTCGTCATTTCAATTTACAAGACAAGCCTGCTCCCACCATGAGGCCTTGAACTCCTGAAGGGTAGGGACAGGGCCTTGGTCATCCAGGCCAAGCACAGAGCCTGTCACTCAGCAGGACCTCAGTCATTGTTTAGTCAAAGAACATACACAGCAGCCGCCACCCAGCAGGCCACCATGTTGCATACTTCCCCTCTGGCTCCGGGAGGCTGCCTGGTGTGCTCCACCCGGAGTCCACAGGCTGGCCAGCTCGAGCGTGGGCCCAGTTCTTACATCTGCCCCAGAGGAGGTGACAATGATTTCAAAGATCACACCAGCACATACCCAGCCTCCCGCCCAAGCCAGCATGCCCCGCCACCCCCACAGTCAGTGAGAGTCCCCAGGGCAGGGCCCAGAGGGGTAGAAAGGAGACAGCTTTCTTGCTGGATGTGTCTGTCACTCCAAGTGTGGGCTCCTTCTGGTAAGGAAGGACAGCTCTCCATGCCCTGGGCAGGCACCGAGTGGGTGAGAGAGAGAGGAGTGAGTGGGCAAACCGACAGATGGACGGATGGACAGGTGGTGGGACCACAGACTGGATTCTTCCATAGACACGCCAGGCCTTCAGCTCAGGCGCAGCACAGCTTCCTGGCATGAGTGCTGGACCAGGGACTGGGTCCTCACATCCACATCCAAGACCTACTCCCCAGGGACGCTGGGCAAGTCCTCTCCCTGTGTGTGACGTGGCCAGAGGAAGGGCTCCAGTGCCACGCTCTTTGACACACAGCCTCAGGTCATCCCACAGCACCCCCAGGACTTGCCCTTTCGCAGACAGGGAGAGTGATGTGGACGGAGGCTGAGCAGCTTGTTCAAGGTCATGCACATGGTACAGCTAGGAATCCCTCCATGGCCACGTGGGCCCCTGACACTAGATGCCGGCCAGGGTCATCCGGCTACCTGGACATCCCTCAGCCTTTCACAGCAGCACTGGAGCGGGTTGAAGGGTGATCCCCAAAAAGACACGCCCATGTGCCAGCAGAACCTGTGATTGTGACCTTATTGGGAAAGAAGGTCTTTGTTAATGTAGTTTAAGGACCTCGAGATGAGATCATCCTGCGTTAGGATGGACCCTAAATCCAGTGACACACGTCCTTATGAGGCACAGAAGACACACAGAGGGGAGGGCCAGGGAAGACAGAGGCAGAGACAGGAGTGAGGTGGCCACAAGCAAGGAAGGGTGGCGGCCCGCAGCCACCCCAAGCTAAAGAGGCAAGAAGGGGTTCTCCCTGCAGCCTCCAGCGGGCCGTGACCCCAACGACACCTGAAGTTTGAACTTCCGGCCTCCGGAACTGTGAGAGAATGGATTCCTGCTATTTTCAGCCACCAACTTTATGGTGATTTGTTGCCACAGCCCTGGGAAAATAATGCAACAGCTTACGTAGAAAATGGCCGTTGCTACAGCACACTCAGGTACACTGAGGCTGCTTACGCTGGACACTCCCGGCCTGGGGGTGTTGGCTGCCACCCCCCCAAGCCTCATCAAGGGCTGAGATGTCATAACACCCAGGTTTTGGCACCTGATAAAACACCATGTCACCCGAAAAGCCCTGGCTCAGAAACTCTGCCAGGAGCATCCTGAAGCATCCATGTCCCTCTCGCCCATGTTTTCGGTGCGCTGTGACTCTAACATGCTTCACTGGTAGTTGATTTTCCCCCACTGATTTTAAGTGAGGGTTTGGTGGAAATGACAGCCATGACCTCCACCCTGATCAGAGTGGACAGCTAGCTCAGAGTACCCGGGGGCTTGGCAGAGTTTATGCAGCAGCGTGTGACCTGGGGTCACAGGTGCAGAGATGGGGTGGCGAGTCCCCTGAGGCTTTGGGCAGAATGCTGGCCAGGGGTCATCCAGCCATAGTCAGCCTCAGTCATTTCCTGCCGTCCAGCCCTGTCCCAATTAACCTCCCAGGCACAGGTGGTTTCCACCTGTCGTTGACATTGTCGTCAGATATTAACTGAGGTGGTCTTAGGAACTCCAAGTTCCTGAGAACTTCTTGAGCCCTGAAATTATTTCATACAACTTCCTACACCCTTCACAGGGATGGCTGGTGGTTTGTTTTGTCTGGTTTTGTTTTTTACAGCAGGCTTACCATGGTTTTCTTCCATTTTAAAGAGAAAAAAAAGGAAGAGAACTGAAAAGTCTTGATGGAACATGTTTATGAATCTGAACTTGGCTCACCTTGTGATGGATACAGCAGACACATCGCTGACCTGCTGGAGAGGCCTGGAGAGCTGCAGTGGTGTAGACCTTGCTTGTGGGGAAGAGTAAGCGCCAGCAATTCCAGCAGGACAGAGGTGAGACCACCTGAAAAATCCTCCTCCCTGTCTTCAGCCTTGGAAATGCAAACCCAGCCAGGACAGCTGGTATCTGGTCAGAAGCCAGCCTGCCCTCTATGACAGCTTAGTAAACCTTCCCAGAGCTCCCGGAGACAAGGACACAGGGACAGCTCAGAGGACTCGCGAACCCAGCACCCTGTGCTGTTAGCCCATCAGTACTACCGTTATTTTTGCTTGCCAATTTCACAATAGTGACCCACTCAGGTCCCAAAAGTGTAGATATTTTATTAGTATGAGATCTGCTCTTTCGTGTTCCTCCATATCAGCTAAGGTATATAAATTGTAAATAGCACCACCTAAGTCAAGTGCTGTGGGATCATTGCTATCATCATCCTTGGTGTCTGCAGGACACCAATAACCATGTCATGAAGACACTCAAGAAGCCCTCTGGAGAGGTGCACATGGCAAGGAACTGAGGCCTCCTGCCCACAGCCGCACATACATGCCAGCCATATGTGGAGTCACCTGGGGAGGAGAGTCTCTAACCCCAGGCCAACCTTCAACAATGGCAGCCCCATCAATACCAGACTACAGCCTCATGAGAGACCTCAAGCTAGACCACTTACCACTCCCAAATTCCCGACTGCAGAAACTGTGTGTGTTAGCAAGTGTATATTCTTGCTTTAAGGCACTAAATATGGGGTAATTTGTTACCAGTAACAGATAACTAGTGCAGCCCTACATAACAATGATCATGTGAGGATAGGGAGTGAGGAGCCTCTGATCACTCCACGGCCAATTGCAGGGGATCAAACCCCCCATGAGAAGGCTGGCTGAGCAGCAGCACCAGGTGCAGAGCACAGCTGAGCCAGGGCCACTGAACTGCCCAGGAAGGAAAGCAAAGGCAGGGAACAGGCCAAGGCGGTCCCAGAAGACAAGCAGAGGCGTGCTGTGAGTGCACACCCAGCCGATTACACTTCATTCTAGCAGGTGCAAGGTAGAATAGCATTTAAAAATAAGAATTCCCCAGAGCTCTCACTGTGTTTGCAAAACCCAGCCAGCTGTCCAGGGCATTGTTCCAATGGAGGAAGGAAAAGTTCTGCAGGATGTTATAATTTTACCCCAAAAGAATCACTCAGGAAGTAAAAGAGTCTGAACATTGACTCCAGGCCAAGGTGGGATGGAGGCACCTGGCCTCTGGGGACAGAAGACCCAGCACTGCCCATCTCTCAGCCTTGGTTTCCTCCTTCACAGCGCTGCCTTTAATAGCACTTGGCTGTGATGATCAGATTAGATGAGACATATGAGTGTTTCGCAGACTGTAAGGTACTTTGCAAATTATAAAGTACCTACAACTAAATATATAAGGCCATTGTTTTCAGAGGAAACATCTCTCTACCCAGTCCTAAGGCACCAGCTATCTCAGAGACAACACTGAACACTAAAATAAAATATAACGCCAAAAGCAGGGCAAAAACACAGACTTCATGCCCTCACCAGACTCTCGGAGACCCGGATTCAGCTTCCAGACTCAGAGCTTGACAGCTGTGCCACCTTGGACAAGTCATTTTCTCTTTTTTTTTTTTTTTTTTTTTGAGACAGAGTCTCGCTCTGTTCGCCCAGGCTGGAGTGCAGTGGTGTGATCTCGGCTCATTACAAGCTCCGCCTCCCGGGTTCACGCCATTCTCCAGCCTCAGCCTCCCGAGTAGCTGGGACTACAGGCGCCCGCCACCATGACCAGCTAATTTTTTCTGTTTTTCAGTAGAGATGGGGTTTCACTGTGTTAGCCAGGATGGTCTCGATCTCCTGACATTGTGATCTGCCCGCCTCGGCCTTCCAAAGTGCTGGGATTACAGGCTTGAGCCACCGCGCCCGGCCTCATTTTCTCATTTGTAAAACAAGGAAGTGGAACAGGAAAACCTCCAAGGTCCCTCCAAGGCCAAAAGTTTTATTAATCTGTACGCCCTGCTACCTAGATAAGCTTCTGAGGAAAATGTACTAGATAGCGTTTCCCATGAAATCACCATGAGCTTGCTGAAATTGCTTTGCAAATTTGCCTTGCAAATTTGCTTTGCTCCTTCTACCTGTTTCTATCTATTGGAGTATTGTTTACCACAGACCTAGAGAATCATAACAATACAATCAAGTTAAAATAACAGGTAGATTCTGAATTTTGTGCCTACAAGCAGAGAATATACCTTTTTCTCAAATTATCAGTGGAGATTTGCAAAACACCAAATACTTATACAAAAAATAACTTCTTTAAATTACAAAAAGCAGAAATTGTGCAAGCCATTCTCCAAACCACAAAATCCAACAAAGTTAGGCTAAAATGCTGAAGGTCTGAAGAACCTAAAATAGACCATTCATTTGGAAACTAAAATATCCTTTATATCAGCTTCAGAAAATAAATAAAAAACACAACAGAAAATTAGAATATGACTTGTCAAAGCTTACTGCATACTACTACAAAGCTGTATTAGGAGGCACATTTATAATATTAAGATGCCTTCATTGTTAAAATAAAACAATACAGTTTTCGCTTCCAGGATGACAGCCTGAGTACCTCCACGGACCACTTTCCAGTGAAACAAACAAGGCTGGCAGAAATTACCTTTATAAACTACCTTTAAAAAAACAGCCAGCCATTTAAAAATCTCTGGAGACTGGAAACTAAGGGCATACAATGAATAAAAAAACACTTATTCAAGAACAGCTACTAAAACTTGGTAAGAACAGTGAGAATCCGCCATATCTCGGCTGTAACCCACTCTCTCCACTTCTGTTTGACAAAAGCTTAATTCCACGTGGGTGTGGCCAAGAAATCAGGGTTCCCTCTCCCCTCATCTCCCAATTTTTGTTTTGTTTTGTTTTGAAACACAATCTCGCTTTGTTGCCTAGGCTGGAGTGCAATGGCGCCATCTAGGCTTGCTGCAACCTCCCCCTCCCAGGTTCAAGCAATTCTCGTGCCTCAGCCTTCTGAGTAGCTGAGATTACAGACGTGCGCCACTACGCCCAGCTAATTTTCATATTTTTAGTAAAGATGGGGTTTCTTCACGTTGGCCAGGCTGGTCTCAAACTCCTGACCTCAAGTGATCCACCCACCTTGGCCTCCCAAAGTATGGGGATTACAGGTGGGAGCTACCTACCTGGCCCTCATCTCCCAATTAAATTTCAGCATATCTCACTAGGAGAGCCAGGCCACCATCATCTCTCATCCCTTCCAACTCGAAGTTCCAAAGGCTAAGTTCCAAGTGAGGGTAGCTGGAAAATTGGAGCTACCTTTCTCCCAGACACTATCCATAGAACAAAGGCGTGGCAGGCCAAGAATACTGAGATCCCAACTACCTTCATTCCAGTTTGCTCATGGACAGAGGTTATGAGGTAGAAGCAAGCTGAGAAAATCTTGCACAATACTGCTTTTTGTAATTTAAAGAAGTTACCTTTTTGGATAAGTATTTGGTAAATTTTTACAAATGCTACATCAATAATTTGAGAAAAAGATATATTCTGGCCAGGCGCGATGGCTCACGCCTGTAATCCCAGCTACTCAGGAGGCTGAGGCAGGAAAATGGCGTGAACCCAGGGGGCGGAGCTTGCAGTGAGCGGAGATCAGGCCACTGCACTCCAGCCTGGGCGACAGAGTGAGACTCCGTCAAAAATAAATAAATAAAATAAAAAATTTTAAAAAAAGATATATTCTCTGCTCGTGGAACATCGATCTGTTAATTTAACTTGATTATATTATCAGAGGCCACCATCCCTCAGTGCCTAGAGTTTACCCAGAGGAAAAGGTAATCCACAAGAAAAAAAGGGAGCTCTGAAGCTTTTCCCAAAGGAACTGACTTTATTTGAAAAAGGCTGTGGTAAAGTTCAAGCCTAAGGGCACTCTTGAAAACAACATCTCCTTTTAATTAAGAGCAAGCTAAACCAAAGACCAGCTAATTCACCAGAAAGAACAAGGGAAACAGACAGCCAAGAATAGCCCTCCTGAGGTCCTAACAAACCTCAAAGACTGGCCTCAAAATCTGCTTCTGCCTGGATTTACTTGAATCAGACTCCGGAGCAATTTATACCCCGGGACATTTTCAAAGACAATAGAGTGGCTGGGCACAGTGGCTCACACCTGTAATCCCAGCACTTTGGGAGGCCAAGGCAGGCAGATCACTTGAGGCCAGGAATTCGAGACCAGCCCAGGCAACACAGTGAAACCCTGTCTCTACTAAAAACATAAAAATTAGCCAGGCGTGGTGGCATGCACCTGTAGTCCCAGCTACTCAGGAAGCTGAGGCAGAGAGAATTGCTTGAACTGAGGAGACGGAGGCTGCAGTGAGCCGAAATCATGCCACTGCACTCCAGCCTGGGCGACAGAGCAAGACTCTGTCTCAAAAAAAAAAAAAAAGAAAAGAAAAGAAAAGAAAAAAAGAAAAAAAAAACAATAGAGATAGAGCAATCATCAAGTAATTAGTGGGATCTAATGGGCTGGATATATTCTCAAATGAAGCAGGCACCCTAAGGAGAGATCAGGAAAAGAGACAGTACAAGAGAGCCCTGCTGAAGCCAGCCATCCCAGGGTGACTGTGCACACACCCCAGGCTGCACCCTCTGAAGATGATGAAAATATTCTAGGCCGGGCGCGGTGGCTCAAGCCTGTAATCCCAGCACTTTGGGAGGCCGAGACGGGCGGATCACAAGGTCAGGAGATCGAGACCATCCTGGCTAACATGGTGAAACCCCGTCTCTACTAAAAAATACAAAAAACTAGCTGGGTGAGGTGGTGGGCGCCTGTAGTCCCAGCTACTCAGGAGGCTGAGGCAGGAGAATGGCATAAACCCAGGAGGCGGAGCTTGCAGTGAGCTGAGATCCGGCCACTGCACTCCAGCCTGGGTGACAGAGCGAGACTCCATCTCAAAAAAAAAAAAAAAAAAAAAGAAAATACTCTAAAAGCAATTGTGGTAAGGAATGCACAACTCTGTGAAAAGAGCAAAAACCATTGAATTATTCCCTTTAAATGAATGAATTGGACCTGCAAATTACACCTCAACAAAACTGTTAACAAAAGTAATAATTCAGAAAACAAAGGACCTACCTATTCATCTCAATATTCATTTTAAAAAATTGAGTCTTGACCAGGCGAGATGGCTCACGCCTGTAATCCCAGCACTTTGGGAGGCCGAGGTGGGTGGATCACCTGAGGTCAGGAGTTCGAGATAAGGCTGACCAACATGGTGAAACTCTGACTCTACTAAAAATACAAAAATCAGCTGGGCATGGTGGCAACCACCTGTAATCCCAGCTACTCCAGAGCTTGAGGCAGGAGAATCACTTGAACCCAGCAGGCAGAGGTTGCAATGAGCTAAGATTGTGCCACTGCACTCTAGCCTGGGTGAAACGAGTGAAACTCCATCTCAAAAACAAAAAATAAATCAGTCTTAAGAAAAGAAATAATGACAATAAAAATAAAACTAACCTTGACAGCAGCAAATACAATGGGACGAACTAATAAATTGATTTTTGGAGGTCTCACTACTCCTGTTTCTGTTTGCAACAGTCCACATTTCTGCAAAGTGCTTTCAAGCCCTCTCATTTCCAAAAACGGTCTCTATTAGACTCTTCAGCCTTTGAATGGAAAAAGAATTTTCACCAGATATTGCCAGGAGAGTGTCCCTTCTGGGTTTTGCAGCCCATACTCAGATGTGTTGCACATGTAGCTCCCAGCCAGCCAGTGAGAAGGCAGCACTCAGCTGCAAAGGTTTCTGCTCAGATCCCGAGCCTGAGGAAGAAAGCTCATTATTGGACTAGGCCACTACTCACCACGGAGTAATCAGAGGGCTGTGGAAACCGCCTGCCTGAAGGAGAAATCCTCTATTCAGGAACCTTGGACCTGTTCAGCTCTGCCACTTACTAGCTAGGTAACCTGGGCAGATGACTTGGCCTTTTTGGGCTTCAGCCTCCTCATCTGTGCAGTGGACATACAGATAGCTATTGTGAGGATTAAGTAAAATATTGTAAATGAGAGTGTGATATGGTTTGGCTGTGTCCCCACCCCAGTCTCATCTTGAATTGTAGCTCCCATAATTCCCATGTGTTGTGGGAGGGACCCAGTGGGAGGTAAATCATGGGGGCGCTCTCTCTTGCTTGCCACCATGTAAGATTTACCTTTCGCCTTCCACCATGATTGTGAGGCCTCCCCAGCCACGTGAAACTCTGAGTCCATTAAACCTCTTTTTCTTTATAAATCACCTGGTCTCAGGTGTGTCTTTATCAGCAGCAGTGAAAACAGATTAATACAGAGTGATTGGCGCTTATCTCCTTTCTTCCTCAACTGTCATATGTCAGAGGTTTATCCCAACCTCCTGTCCTCATCCTCAGCTGCTTTTGTTCCAAACTGATCTGCTCCCACGCTTAGAGGCAGCCTAGGCTTGGAGGAATCCCAGGGTCTCCATTCAAAGGCTGCTTAATCTGTGTTAAAGTAAACTTAAATTGAACCAAAGGTAAATGACCCAGAAAATAACAACCCCATCCAATGGGAAGGGACAGGGATTATTGGGACTCTGCCTCTTTGGTCTGCTGTCTGGCTAATGGAATCCAACACACTATGGCCATAGCTGGGCTAATGGAGGGTGATGGAAACCAGAAGGAGGACCGGCCTTGACAAAATGCAGACATCCTCTGGTGTTTACAAACCCAACAGCTAGGAGCCTTCTCTGAGAGCCAAATTCGGCCCTTCTCTCCCTCAGCATTAATTTCCAACACAAATATTTGAAATAAAATCATTAATCCTTTTTGCCAAGTTTAGGGGGTAGGGTTGGGGGTAGATAATACCATGTCCACATCAGACCCAGCAAATAGCCCCATGCATCACTCCCCACAGGAAATGGCCTTGTGAAGCAGGACACTGGCACGGTAGATGCTTAACCAATGCTGGCCAGTTCTCCAGGTCAGAGACTGACCAGCAGAGCTCAGAGGACTTCCTAGAGCTCACCCAGAAATGCAACCCAAGTATAGCCCTAATGCTTGAGAAGAATGAGGGGAGAGGGGAGAAGAATTGGGAGTCAAGATGGAGTCACAGAAAGAACTCAGGAACCACCAAGAGGCTACATCTGCTACCAATGGCAAGTGGACAGCTCTGCCCTCACACCTGGCTGCTGGGATGAAATGGAAAGCAGCTGGTCTCCTGGGGCAGGTTCTGTCCCCGTTTGACGTGGGTGAGTCCCATAGCCCAATTTTTTTCACATTCCTTTACTTCTCTGTGAAAAAACAGGTTTCCAGGCACACACCAGAGCCTGGCACATGCCCAGCAAGGTCCTGTTTCAAAGCCTGGGGACAACAGTCATTCAGGATAATAAAGTACAAACGTGTTGCTGGGGAAGCTGGGGGCTCTGCAGGGCGTGACCCCTTTGGCTTCTGATGCTCTACTCTGGGACCTGATCACTGGGGGCTCCTCCCTTCTCTGACCCTGTGATGGGCAGAATTGTGTCCTCCAAAAAGATACGCTGAAGTCGTAACCCTTAGTACCTTGTTTGGAATGGGGTCACTGCAGATGTAATTAGTGAAGTGAAGATGAGGTCGTACCAGAGTAGGGTGGATCCCAAATCGAATACAACTGTTGTCCTTATAAGAAGGGGGCCCTGGACACAGAGACAGGGAGAACTCCATGCGACCGTGGAGATAGAGATTGGACCTGTGGGCCGGGAGCATCAGTCACCTTGGGGAGCTGGAGAGAAGCAAGGAGCGGTACTACCCAGGGTCTCAGAGGCCCACGGTTCTGAAGACCCAGGCATGCGGGAATGGGTTTCTGTTGTTTCAGCCACCCAGTTTATGGTGCTTTGTTGCAGCTGCCATTGGAAACGAATTCAGGACCGAAGCTCTAAAGCCTGATTCCATCCCAGACCTTTCTCCACGCCCCGTTGGAGCAGAGAATGGTAGGCCTGAGAATCCACCTGGAGGAGGGGTCAGTTGCCCTGGGGAGTTACCATCAGAAATTGCAGAGGCTGAGCAAGGCCTCGTGTGTGCCAGACAGAAGTGGGTGGACACAAGGAAGGACAAGGTGGGCACTGTCTCCTGGCAGGCCCCTGACCTGGGGAGGGGCTCAGGGAGGGTGGAATCAGGTGAGCAGAGAAAGGCTGACATCTTCTCCAGCTGTGGACTCTGAAATGGCTGAGACTAGAACAGAATCAAGCCTCCTCTAGACTTTTCGTGAAAACCTTGAAGTCTCTGCCAACAGAAAGGAGGGAAAAGAGCCCCAAACACACCTAGTTCCCATTTCTCCATTACAATGGAGGTAAAGACTGCATATATTATCATATATTTGAGCAAGTACAGTTTTGGGGTCAGGACACTGGGGTCAAATATAATTAGCATATATTATAACAAATATGTGTCAACTGTAACATAACAAATACATGTTAATTACATTTGACCCCAGTGTCCAGGCTTGACCTCAAAACTGTAATTGCCCCCATCCCCCACCCCAGCCAAGCTCATGCTGTGCTCAACTCTATTTTCTCATCCGGCCACAGCCACGCACCTCTGAGTCCAGAGACTTCCAGTTATTTCTACTTTTCCAGCAGCAGGAGGGAAAAAAACAACTTGGATCTGAAAAGCAGAGGGGGAATTAAGAAAGTATCTCAGCTCCTGGCAGCTTTTTTTCTTTCTTTTTTTTTTTTTTTTTTTTTAACCACTAACTGGGCAATGAATAATTTATAGCCAAGAATGCTTGTTGGGGGATAAAATGTTGACAAGTCAAGAAAAACCTCTTAGCAGCCCAACGGGCAATCCATCTTTAAGAAACAGGTTTCCAATGCACAGCTCTTGAAGAGGCTGGTTGAGGTTGTTTTCTTTCTCTCTTTTTATTTTTTATCTATATGGAAATTGGTGAATGCTGAAATATGCCTCACTTCAGCACGAACTTGGGCTGAATGATATCCCAGGCAAGAATTAAATCATCGCTTCATACAGCAAGAAATAAACACCCCAGTGAGGGAGACCCTTGGCGCATGCCGTGGAGGGGAGCTGGTGAGCGCGGTGGTGTTGCACGGGGCCTTCGTATTCCAGGCAGGATTCAAAGCTCGAGCTCAGCCTCACCAGAGCAAGGGGGTGACTTGGCCCAAAAGAATATTCCTCAGGGAAGCTCCAAGTGAACCCTCTGTGATTGCACGACTGAGACCTTCTTGTCCTTGAGATGTAGGCATCATCGTTAATGTGCCTGGGTCCAGGAACCAGGATGGCATTGCAAGGTCTTCATGCCAACAGTGGCTGGGGTGATGCCTATGATGCCAAGTGCCCTGATAACTACAAGGCCAAGTTCACATCAATCACCTGCCGCCTTCCAGGGCTAAGTTCCTTACAAAGAACCTCTCCTTTCATCTTTGTGTCAACTCTGTGACTGGTGCCAGTTAAACTGCCCATGTTGTGGCTTCCTTCTCTGCTTCAGGAGGTCCCCTGAGAAATGGGAGCTCAGGGAGGACCTGTAACTCTGTTAAAGGAAAGAGGTGGTAGAAGCTGGCCCTGAACCTGTGTTATTCCCCTATGCTTAACCACTATGCAACCGCCATCTCCTCTGGTTGCTGGCTTAGTTTCGGAGGCTGAGTTTTCCAGAAAGCAGCAGATATTGGGTGTGCCTCCTCATATCTCATTCCCTCAGTGCACCCCCTCCTAGTCTGAGCCCCAGATGACCAAGGTTATAGCTGTACGTGGAGACCCAAGTCTAGACCAAAGCTAAGCTAAGCATATCTGGGGACAGGACAGGTGAGGCTGGTGCCATTAATCAGAACTGTATTTGTTATCTGCTGCTGTGTAACAAATGGCCCCCAAACTTAGCAGCTTTAAAACAACAAATGTTTATTGCCACATGGTTTCTATGGGTCAGGAATCCAGATGCATCTCAGCTGTGTGTTCTGGCTCAGGGTCTCTTACAAGGCTGGTACCATGGTACCTTCTGGGGCATCTGTCATTTCAAGGTTCAGTTGGGAGAGGATCCACTTCCAAGCTCAGCCACATGGTTGTTGGCCAGTGCAGCTCTGCACCAATTGTGGGACTGAGGTCCTTAGGTCCTCACTGGCCATTAACAGGAGGTCTCCCTCAATTCTTAGCCACATGGGCCTCTCCATAGAGCAGCTTACAACATGGCAGCCAGTTTCCCTCAGAGCAAGGGAGGCAAGAGAGCAAGAGAGTGAGAAAGGCAGAAGCCAGAGGCTTTGCTGTGCAGTCTCAGAGTGACATCCCATCACAGCACACACTCAAGGGGAGGGGGTACACAAGGGCAGGAACACCAGCAGGTGGCAGCCATGGGCAGCAACTGCACTCGTAATCTAGCGTTATGTAAGAAAGCTTCCCACAATAAGCACTTCACATCTCTCACAGTTTCTGTGGTCAGGAATTCAAGAGCAGCATGAGTGGGTCTTGAATTCTTAGGGTCTCTCACGGGACTGCAGTCAGAGGTCAGTGAGGGCTCCCGTCCTCTGAAAGCCTGTCTGAGGCTGGAGGACCCACTTCTGGGTGGTGCACTCACGTGGCTGTTGGCAGGAGGCCTCAGCTCCTCTCCACGTGCGCCTCTCCTCAGGCTGCTTGAGCCTCCTCACAGTATGGTGTCTGGTTTGTCCAGTGTGCAGTCCAGGAGACCACGGCAGAAGCTGCAGTGCCTTCTGTGATGCAGCCTTGGAAGTCGTCCCACCCCATCACTTCCGTAGTATTCTACTGGTCCTGCCCCATCACTTCCACAGTTTTCTACTGGTTACATAGGCCAGCCCTGTTCAGTGTGGAAGGGGACACCACAAGGGCATGAATACCTGGAGGCAGAATCATGGAAGCCATCTTGGAGATCAATTCCCACACCAACTAAGCAATCCCACCACGGGATGGAATCACAGGGTGCTGGAGTCAAGCCAAGAGGATACTGGACCCCAAGCCCATCCATGCACACCACACTCTCTGCAGTTCCCAGAGTGTGATAGCCATCTGGGGCCCTTGTCTTTGCGACGTTACCTCTGTTTGGCAGGCTCTTCTCCTGCAGTGGGCTCCTATTCAACCTCCAAAGTCCAATTCAAATGTTACCTCCTCTAGTCCTCACCCTATCCCCTCACCCCACCCAACATGGATGTCTCCCTCCACAGGCCCCTGTGTAGCTTTTCACATGCCCTTATTATCAGCCTTATCTCAGAATCTATCTGCTTACCCCACGTGTCTGAGGCTCCACATGGCCAGGGACCTGGAGCTGCCTGTGTCACGTGAGCACCTGACGAGGGTCTGCACATGGCAGGTGCATGGTCACTGTAAGATTGAGCCAAGTCAGTCTCAGTGAGTTTCAGGGCTGGGCTGAGACCACAGTGAAGGCCCCAGCTTCCTGCGCCCTTTCCTGCAGTTGCAGTGGGAACTTTAAACACACATCTGGGGGCACTTTAAACACACATCTGGAGTGAGTGCCTTCCCAGAGTCCCCCATCAGGCCTTAGCCAGTGGGCCTCACACATGACACCAGGAAGGAGCCTCAGTCCTGGCTGGGGACACCCCTGAGATGCCAAGAGGTGAACGTCTCCATCCGCTCTTCATCCACAGATTAAGTACATGTCCCCAGATTCCTGCCTGGCTGCCTCCCTGCAGCTGGGCCCATTGTAGACAGTTCCCCCAACGCTCCTCTAAAGCTTATTGTGGGCTCTGACCCATGGAAGGTCCTCACAGGTGCAGGCAGGGAGAGGCGAAGTGCCCAGAATGGGGCTGAATGGGATTGCTGGGCATCTCTCACACTGAAGGAGTTTCCACTGCCAAAGAGTGTCTCACTGTTCCGGGGAGGGTGTGGCCTCTCCCATGCACAGGTGTTCTAAAGGGTGCATCAGTTACCTGAGTGTGCATCAGTTACCTGAGTGTGCATCAGTTACCTGAGTGTGCATCAGTTACCTGAGCATCACCAGGACTCCTTCAGCCCTGCCTCATTAGCCCTTCACTCTAATGGAGTGGGGCCTTTGAGCCCTATACCATGGCAAAGTGAGTCTGGGGGGCCCACTCCCATTCGCAATGGGACAATGGCTTGTCTCGAAGCTGCTCCTGTCCTAAGAACAAAAGGTGATAGGGCTGGGACGCAAGGGCGCCCATAGGCAGGACAAGAATAGCCCAAGGGGCAAGGGCAAGATAGAGCCAGAACACGGAAGGAGGAGGAGCTAGAGAGGGAGAAAGAGGGCAAGGGGCTGGACTTGAGGGGCCTCCAAAGGCTACCCAGTGGCCACTGGCATTGGCAAGCAGTACTTGGGCTCTGGCATGTTTTCCATCAAGGGCAGCTTTGGCACTGGTCTCTTTCCACATACCCTTCCACATCTTTTCAGTACATATCAGGACATACCACATATTATGTGACTTGAGGTCCCTGTATTAGTTTGTTTTCACACTACTACAAAGAACTGACCAAGACTGGGTGATCTAGAAAGGAAAGGGGTTTAATTGACTCACAGTTCCGCATGGCTGGGGAAGCCTCAGGAAACTTTCAATCATGGTGGAAGGCACCTCTTCACAGGGCAGCAGGAGAGAGAGTGAGTGCCGAATGCAGAGGGAAGACCCTCATAAAACCATCAGATCTCATGAGAACTCACTCACTAGCATGAGAACAGCACAGAGGAAACTGCCCCCGTGATCCAGTTACCTCCACCTGGTCCTGCCTTTGCCACCTGGGAATTATTACAAATCAAGGTGAGATTTGGGTGGAGACAGACAACCAAACCATAGCAGCTCCCAAGCCCCAGAAGTCTGGAGTTCAGTAGATCTGTGGGACTGGCATTTTTGTTTTAATCTCCCTCCAGTCATTCTGATGCAGCCCAGCTTTAAAAGTCCTTACATTGACGGTAAAGCAATTATTCAGCCCCAATTTTCTGACACAATCCCTATTTCCTAGAGCTTAGGAATGAAGGTAATTTGTACTAAACTGTGAATCATTCTGTTTTCCACCTATTAAGTCCTTGCAAGTAAATTCATTTCTGTATTTTAGAAATCTGTTGACCAGTCTTATCCGCCAGTTTGGAATTTTGCAAAGTTCCATTACTGTACCCTTGATTGTTGAAAAGAAGATAGAGAAGGGCCTCGACAGAAGAATTTCCTAAATGAAGCATTCTTATGGCCTCTTCCAAATGAATTTGCACTGATCCGATTCATGTATTGCCTTTAACTCCCTTCCTGCATAATGGCTTTCAGAGTCTAAGGAATAAGCTCGAGAATTAGGCCTGAAGATCCAATCCTTTATTAGCTCCCGTGGCCTGAGTCTGGAGGCTCAACAATGCCTTGCTGGTCCTGGTCACATCTCAAGATTTATTACGGTCTTTCCCTCTAAGCAAAACCCCACGTGCGAGCAAGGGCCAAGCCTGGGTTTCCTTAGCAATGTGCACCCCCTGCTGAGCACAGTGCCTGGACACAGTAGGCACGCAGCACTAAGGCCCTTTGGAACCCTGCCCAGGGCCTTCTGGATGCCCGCTGCCCACTTGCTGTGTGGTAGGGCAATGCCTCATTCCTGCCAATGCAGGAGGCCCTCAGAGAGAAGCACGCCTGGGAGCGAAATCCCACCATGCCCCGTGAAGCAGCTCGGAGCACAGAACACCCCCACCATCATCACCTCCAAAGCCCCCAGCTGGCAGATGCCACCCAGCAGGACACTGGGCAGCAAATATTGGGTCACCAAAGGCGTGTGAACCTGTTCGGTTTCTCAGGCTTAGTCCTGGGAGGATCCATCCATCCTCACTAGCAGTGTCTGGCTCAGAGGCCTCGCCTGCCTGTTCCATGGATTGGGCCCTCATATCCTGCAACGGGCCCATCTTTGTGGGTCATGGGCTATCTCTGAAACATTCGGAGGTAAAAGAGCAACCGTAGCCCAAAGCGAAAGACAGGGCAGACCCTAAATGAATCTATGTCCTTGGTCTTCATCTGACCTTCTTTCAAGCAGCCGTGCTCACTGCGCCCTCAAGAAAGACAAGGACCTTGATCATTCCTCCTAGCCCTAAAGCCCACGACTCCAGACCATGCCAGCCACACTCATCCACCCACCCCAGGAAGGGCCCGGCTGGCCTGCCTGCCTGCGTCTCTCCAGAATCCTGCAGACAGTTCCAAGCCAGGCTCTTGGCTTCCTCAGATCTGCTTCTGTGAGAGACTTCTGCTTTCCTGAAATGCATTTGCCATTGTCAGGGATGCTGGCCACAAGCAGATGCCTGGCACGGACTCACCCAGGGAGAGCTGCTCCTCACCCCTGACGCCTCCCGACTCAAATGTTCTCCTTAGAGTTCATCCAATGAAAACCCTAGTCCTGAGGTGGAAAAGCCTCTTAGGAGGTTAATAGCGAGTGGATAGAGCAATAAATGTAATGATTTAATTCTTCAAGGATGGCTAAACAGGCTGCTGTTTACCAAAGTCTTCGCAGATAATTACTAACAGATAATTACAAAAACCTGCCGAATCGGGGCTGCCCCAGAAATGGCCACAGCCCCAATCCGCTTTGCCAAGCTCAGCTAATGGGTTCATTCCACAGAGAAATTCCACACAGGTCGCTTTCTGGGAAAGACACCAGGCAAGAATTTCCACTGCTCGCTTTCTCTCTCTCTCTCTCTGTCCCTCTCCCCCTCTCCCTCTCTCTCCCCACCTCCTCTCCCTCTCTCCTCCCTCCATCCCTCACTGAGGCCTGTTTCTGTCACCCCTGGAACACTCTGCCAGGTTGTGACCTGTCTCCCTGGAGAGGGATCACAATCATTTTAGGCCAGTTTCTCAAAGAGCCTCCTTTCCTTCTCAATCTCCAGTTAGCAGACACGGGCAGTGGGACATTCACTGTAGAGGAACAGCTCTGGGTCGGGCTTTGGTGAAGGGGTTCAGAGGGGCACCTGTGGCTTGAGTCTTCCCGTAGCTGTCTGGCAAAGAGAAGGGCATCCTGAGGTTGGCAAGGAGGTGACCCACAGGGACCACCTAAAACCACCTGGACAGGAAGTTGGTCCCAGACGCTGAGAAAAGAAAGGAACAAGGTGTGTAACCTGTACAGCATGTGAGTCTCCTTGGGCCTGTCCTGCTCTCCAAGAGTCACTGGGTTTCCCACCCAAGGGCCCCCTCCTGCTCCAAACATACCCACTCCCAGAGAGAAGTCCCACTCCAGTAGCACTGGCGAGTCTGGCAGATTTCACTGAAATTTTCATGGGGAAGTAAAGGAAGAGATGACCCTGCACGTCTCAACGCAAAATGTCTTTAAAATCCCTTGTTAATATCTCTGCGTATTCTCCGAGCTCCCCTCCTGCTGCAGCTGCCTCATCCCAGAGACACATCTCTGCTCCTCCTCTTTCTCAGCCTCTGCTATTCCATGGGCTCAATCTGGATCAGGGGCTACACCTGCCTGTTCTGTGGGCCAGCGGCACATCTGATTCTGCAGTTGACTCACATTCACCGCCATGGCCTGGGGCTGTCTCTGCCCTGGCCTGGGTTCTCTCTGCAGGTAAAGGTGTTCTTTATGACCGTCCAGTCCGCACCATCAATGCCATGCTTGCAGGCCCTGTAGCACCCTTCGGAGTGGTCCTTCAGCTGCAGAAACGGAGAGCTTCCTATGCCCAAGGCCTCCAGTGCTGTAGCCAGCACAGGAGAAGGTTTCCCCCACACTGAGCCGAAAGTGGACCCTCGACCTTTGGAACCCGTCTAAGATCCTTGGAGAGCACAGAACAGTCTTCTCTTTTCCTCTAACAAGTCTTCAAACATCGAACATGCTTTTTCCGTCCTTCACTGACTCAGCTTCTCTCCAGGTGGAAGGTGGGACCCTGCAGTCCTTCCTCGCTGCCAGGGTGCAGGTCCTCTCGACACCAGGGCCACCCTTCACTGAGCAGTCACCAGCTTGGGCTGCCCTTCTCCAGAGGTGGTGCCAGGTGGGATCTAGTGTGGTCCTGCCACACAGAGGGCAGCAGTACCACCCACCCGTTCCCACCCAGACCCTGCTCCTGCCCACTTCTCCTCCCATAGACTTCTGTCCCACCATGACAGTGAGGTCCCGGCTCTCCAGGGCCTGTTCAGATGCAGTAAATGAAGCCTACTCAGATCAGCTCACAACAGTGGACTTTAACCAGGGGCATGGGAACACACCAAGGAACCCAGGAGCTGAGGAAGTGTGGGTATGGGCAGTGGGGACCAGACACTGGCTGGAAGAAGCCACTGCCTTCTCCAGCCCACTCACCCCACCTGGGGCTGTGCAGATCCTCACCCCCTCTCAGGCCCTCAGGCTCTCATCCTCCCTCTCCTGCGGATCTTCCGCCCTGCACTGCCTCAGACACTCTGATGTGCATGGCTGTCTCCATTCCAGTGCCACCATCCAACCAGACAACATCTCTGATCCAATCCCAAATTCCCTGGAGATGAATCTGATTGGATCCCCCTAGATCAAGCCCCCTCTCTCATCCAATCAGTGGTAGCCCAGGGGGGGCGTGTCCCAGACAGGACCTTGGGGTCCCCCCAGTGGAGGGTGTGGGTATGCAGACTCCCAGCTGTCTAGGCTGCTGACTCTGTCCCTCCACCTCCCCACCCCAGCCCACTGCACTCACACAGTAGACTCCTTACAGGGCCTGTCCCCTTCTTCCTGAATCCTCTCCTGCCAAGATTGTCCCCCTTCCCAGCCAAGGGATCTTGTTTTAATCCTAATTCTGGCTTCCAGTATAAATGATCTCTCTCCATCCTGTGCTGTTTATAAATCTGATGCCTGTGTCTGCTGGGTCCCTGGCTAAGCTGAAAACCACAGGCCTAGCCAAGGCTGGACAAGGCCTTGGTGGGGCAATGGTGGTTTCCCGCCCAGGGCTCTGGAACCTGGAATTTGACCCATTGGACTGGGGACCTTGTTCCTGCCTCTGTTGCCCCCCACCAGCTCTGCCCTTCCCACCACAGCCCTGCTCTCCAATACCCACCCCTGCCTGACTCCCAGCCCCAGCACAGTGCCCAGAACATCTGGGCTCCCCAGTGGCTGCCCCAGGCCCTGTTGCTTTCAGGTGGTTCTCTTCCACCCTCCCCCAGACCCGGGACACACCCCTGCTTCGGAGCCTCCCTGGGGAACCTTCCCGGAAGACAGGAAAGGACATTCACTTCCACTCGAGTTATCCTGACCTCAAACCTGGCTGTGCAGAAAGAGCAGGCTCCTTCAGCTGGGAGCAGCCCTGCGTGACAGACAGAATTAGTGCCACTCCATGGGGCCTCCTGAAACCAAGCCCACTGCCCACTGAGAGCCACGAGGAGTTACCGGGTCCTGAGAACGCACATCCCCTGCAGCGCGGCTTCCCCAGCCAGGAGCTTCCCACATGCGCATTCCAGGTACACCAGACAGGGAGGAGGAGCTCTTCCACCAGCCCGGCAGCCCCCGGGTTTCAGGAACCATTTAGCAGGGCTCATTTTCAAGTTTAGACTAACAGTTTCATGACCACATGTTTTAAAATTCTATTACTAATTAAGCTTCTATGGGGGAAAATAAAAGCCCAGCTTGATTTTCTAACTTAGTTTTTCAAGAAGATGGGTAAGACTTCCCTATCTGACAGCAATGAGTAAATCATTACTCAGCACCTTGGAAGAACATTCTAGAGCTCCAGAGAGTTTTCGGGCCAGGAAGTTGTGCTGGGGAGCTGGACTCCTCTGACCACATTTTTCAGAAGTAAGCCCTTTACCCTGGTGTGCTCAAGGTACCGTGGTGTCATGCAAGGGTAATGAAGGGACTGCGATGGAAGCCGTATGGGAGACACGCCCTGGGACAGGAAGCTCAGGCCTCTGTGCTCTCCTCTCCACCAGCCAGATGCCTTCCAACCTCACCATGCCCTGGGGACAGACAAACGGCATGTGACAGACACCCACGGTGCCCCTCAAGGCACCCACCCCTGAGCCCACCTCTGCCTCAGCATCTTGGTGGCAGGCGCTGGCTGACCTCACACTCCCTGGCCCTGAAAGCATTGGCCTCACACCTGCCTCGTGCATGTCTCCAGGCACATAGGAGTCTGCCCAGGCCAAGCATGCACAGCTTGGAAGTGTGGGGTTGAAGTCCCCGAGGGCAAACCTCTGACCATAAGGGTCGCGAGCCAGTGGGTGAGCTGTCTTCTGCCCTTCCGGTAGACAATTCTGTCCCTACCCAGGAGGTCCCAATGGTGTCAAGCCTCAGGGCCCACAGCAGCAACCTCAACAGCCCTTGTGTTCATGTCTCCTCCTCCTATTCCTACTTTCCCCACTCCCACACCTCCACTTTTTGGGATCTGCTCTGATAGCCCCCCTGCACCCAAGTCTCAGGCCTGGCCTTCCAGGAACCCAAACTAAGATGCCATCTCTCTGCACACCACAGGGCCACAGGGTCTCATGCGAGGCTGCTGCTGGGTCCGCTCTCCATAAAAACCTGCGAGAGGAATCAAGGAAGCTCTCTGCCGTGCCTGGGGTGGTCCATACAGGAGAGTCACACAGCAAATCTGTCATATGAACAGGGTTTCCTGACATGCAGGCCTCTCTCTGCCAGCCCCAAACTTCACTTCAGCGAGTGCAGTCCCCCTAGGCCGGCGACACTGAGCCCTTCCAGCTGTCAGAGCCCATGGCATTGGCTGCCATCCATGCTGCAATCCACAGGCTATTAAGTGAGGCCCAGAGAGGCCAGAGCTGGGCCTTGTCACTGGCCCACAGTTTCTGTTACTACAGTCACCACCCAGACACCCATTATTCCCCCTCTGAGGCCTGCAAATGGCCCTGCCAGGGAATATGGGGGTCATGATTGCTTTTTACTCAGTATCCGACTCAGGGCTAGGACATGGCTCCCTCTGAGGCTGGAGGTGGGGAAAGGAAGGTTCCCACAGGTCCACATCAGAGGCCTGGACACAGATGGGGGCACAGCCCAGACCGGTGCACCCTCCCAAACCCTTCCAGAAGAGCCCATTGGAAAGAAAAATCAGTCCCTCTGGGGACCCAGGAATTTGGACACAAGTGTCCCTGAGCAGGAGGCAGGGGCACCAGGAGGCCTGTACAGGAAGGAGAAAGGAGCCTGGCCAGAGGTCCTGAGCCCAGGGAACCCCTGGCGGTTCTGCCCGACAATTCCTTTCCCCTCCCAACATGAAATGAGGGGCTTGGGCAAGACCCCCAGAGGTCAGCCCAGCTCTGACAATTGTTTCCAAAAACAGCCCCAGAGCACCAGGTCTGGGAGACAGAGATGTATGCTCCATGGACAAGGCGTTCATTGGTCTAATGCCCTTGAGAAGCCCTGCACATAGGAGGCCCTTCTTGAAGACTGACTTGGCTAAAGGCCCTAAGATGTCCTGCAGCACAGAGCCCTGTTTAACAAGTAGAGCCCAGATGGTCCCTAACTCATGTGACCACAAAAACCTTTTTTCCAAGGACATCTCCTATTTCTAAAGCACATACTGAGCACTGGTGGCGCAAGCCACTTGACTGGCTGTTACCAAGGTTGCTCCGAGGAGTCTGTCTCCTTGGGATGCAGGGTCGAAAGCATCTGCGTAGAAAAACAGGTGTCTCCGGATGCCGTGTCCAAGACAATGCTCTAAGGAACAAATTAGGGAGGCACCTGAAGCCTTGAGGGGAAACTTGTTTCCACTGGTGACTTATCTGCAGGTGGTCAGGGCGGAGGGGGAGGCATCGGCACCTGGCTGGCCTTCAGCCATCGAGTCCTTTCTCCCACCAGTGAAAGCAAGAGCTGGGGGAAGACCTCCAGAGGCCAGCCCAGCTCTGACAACTATTCCCCAAACCACGACCCCAGCGGGGTAGAGGTGGACAAGTTGAAACCAACATGTCCAAAGTGAATCTTATCTTCCTGGCCCCAAACCTGCCCTTCCTCAGGTGACCCCATCTCAGGGAAAGCCACTCCCATCTCCCCAGTTACCCCAGACAGAGATATGAACATCATTGTCTTCCCACTCGTAACACACCCCATTGCCACTCCCATCTCCAAGTCCTATTAGTGCCACCTGTTAAACAGCTCCCAAACGCGTCCCCTCCTCCCCATTTCCTGTCACTAGACACCTTTTACTGAGTGCCTACTGTGTGCAGATGCAGAGCCACCACCTCCATTCCGCCCATCATCTCCTGCACGGAGCATCTGTTATAAAAGCTTCCCCCAGGCAGAGCTCTGCCTGCAGCCTCTCCCCTTCAAGCTGCCAAGGGAGCCTCCTCCCAAATGCAGAGTGGGCCTGCTGCCCTGGGGCCATGTCCAAACTCCTAAGAACTGCACATGG
The DNA here is from genome assembly GCF_007565055.1 of Rhinopithecus roxellana. Taxonomy (NCBI): domain Eukaryota; kingdom Metazoa; phylum Chordata; class Mammalia; order Primates; family Cercopithecidae; genus Rhinopithecus; species Rhinopithecus roxellana. The sequence continues at coordinate 44,134,050 of NC_044559.1, forward strand.
CCCCACATGACAGGGCCATGGCGTCTGCCTCTCTGGCCCCTCTGACACTCATCTTTACCTCGATGCTAAGTGCTGAGGGTGACACCTGCTGCACGGGGCTGTTGTGAGGACCAGCAAGGTAACAGATCCAAAGCGCAAGCCTGGCGCAGAGTGTGTGCTCAGTGCATGCTCACTGTCAGGAGTCAGCCCATCTCTGGGCAGTTAGCATCTCTGAGCCTCAGTTTTCTTGTCCATAAAATGGGAATAATACCCGCACCTGGATCAAGGAATTATTGTGAGAATAAATGCTATAATGACCCTTCAGTGCCACGACTGGCGCAAAGGCTGCTGTGATTATTATTACCTCCCACCTCTGCCTCTCACCACCCCGTGTGGGGAGAGATCCCAGCCCCACTTGTACTAAGAGCTGCACGCAGGATGAAGATGACAGATTCTTCTGAACAGGAGGTCTGCCTCTCACTGCCCCGTGTGGGGAGAGATCCCAGCCCCACTTGTACTAAGAGCTGCACGCAGGATGAAGATGACAGATTCTTCTGAACAGGAGGTCTGCCTCTCACTGCCCCGTGTGGGGAGAGATCCCAGCCCCACTTGTACCAAGAGCTGCACGCAGGATGAAGATGACAGATTCTTCTGAACAGGAGGTCTGCCTCTCACTGCCCCGTGTGGGGAGAGATCCCAGCCCCACTTGTACTAAGAGCTGCACGCAGGATGAAGATGACAGATTCTTCTGAACAGGAGGTCTGCCTCTCACTGCCCCGTGTGGGGAGAGATCCCAGCCCCACTTGTACTAAGAGCTGCACGCAGGATGAAGATGACAGATTCTTCTGAACAGGAGGTCTGCCTCTCACTGCCCCGTGTGGGGAGAGATCCCAGCCCCACTTGTACTAAGAGCTGCACGCAGGATGAAGATGACAGATTCTTCTGAACAGGAGGTCTGCCTCTCACTGCCCCGTGTGGGGAGAGATCCCAGCCCCACTTGTACTAAGAGCTGCACACAGGATGAAGATGACAGATTCTTCTGAACAGGAGGTCTGCCTCTCACTGCCCCGTGTGGGGAGAGATCCCAGCCCCATCCTGCACGCAGGATGAAGATGACAGATTCTTCTGAACAGGAGGGGCCTCTGTGCTCCTTCCACGGCAGAGGCCAATGTGTTCTCTGGTCACCTCCTTCCATGCTGTCTTCCCCATCGGCCTCAGCTTGTCCCTGAGAGACCGGCCCCTCAGCTGCTTCTTGGAAACTCCTGAGCCAGTCAGGAGCCCGGGTTTGCCTCCCATGAACATGGCTCACTTCTTCTTGTGATAATAATCCAGTCAACAAGTTGCCACACCCAGGTTGGGCATGGTACCCTCACCCTAAAACCACCAACATGCTGCGTGGTGCACCAGGCTCCTCCTCCCCAGATGCGCTGCCCCGCCCTGCTCCTGAGCCCTCCAGTCTCACCTTCCCCAGCTGCCCCAGGAAATTCTCCTTGGCCTTCCAGGCTGACCTCACTCACCCCTCCCAACACCACCCTCGGTCTTCCCATCCCCTGGATTGTCACGGTGCCTCTTTTTCACTCCTATTAGAGATTTTGCAGGCTGCCACGGGATGCCCGAGGGTGCCAAGCTCTGTGCTGGGAATATCCCCTTCATCTAAAGCTCAACCATCAAAAATGTAATTAGAGAGTAACGTCACAAGAAAGTGGCAGGCTGGGACCCACACCCAGCGTGCCCAGCCCCCTCCTTCCCTACTGCACCTTGAGACAGGGAGTGGGACCATCAGCATGCAGCCTGACACCACGCTTCTGTCTGCAGGAAGAGAATCCTGCATTAACTCTCCCCGCCCACAACAAGGTCACATCTCCCTGGCTCATCCTCTCCTGAAGCATTTCATCTTCACAGTCACCTCCCTCCCCACCCCCTTCCCTACCTGATGGGGGAAATGAAGCCATCGAAGCTGTTCTCACTGAAGGAAAGTGGCAAGTGTTTGTCCTGAATCCCAGGTGCTACTGGCTCTTCCCAGGCCCTCTCCAAATAAGTCCCAGGATTCTTTCCCCAAGGAGACAGAGTCCCCCTCCTGGGGCTGGGGTCTTCCCACAGAGGACAATACCCCACCCTCAAAGGAGACAGGCTCTAGGCCAGGCTGTCACTATGGGATCCCCCATTGTGTACCTCCCAAAGCCCAGAGAGGTTCCAGAGCCTGGATGGTTATAAACATTCCTATAAATCATAGATTTCAGCAGGAGCACATGAGCTCTCAGAGGCACACAGCTGCACAGCCCCTCCCCCAGGGGCCACCTTCTATGCAGGAGGCTGCTCTGATGCAAAGTCATCCATGCAGTTACAGGGAATAGAGCAGAGCAGAGGCAGAAGCGATGGCAAGCCTTGAGCCCAGGTGACCTCCAAGGCCCTTTCCAAGGTTGATGCTCAATCACTCTGAACACCTTGGAAGAAGAGTCCATTAGCTCCAACACATGGTGGTGCAGACTTCTGTTCCCCTCTGATATAGATTGGCTCTGTGTCCCCACCCAAATCTCACCTTGAATGGTAATAATCCCCATGTGTCTTGGGAGGGACCCAGTGGGAGGTAATTGAAACATGGGGGTGCACCTTGCTCATGCTGTTCTTGTGATAGTGAGTAAGTCTCATGAGATCTGATGGTTTTATAAAGGGGAGTTCCCCTGTACATGCCCTTTTGCCTGCCATCATGTAAGACATGACTTTGCTCTTCCTTCATCTTCTGCTGTGATTGTGAGGCCTCCCCAGCCATGTGAAACTGTAAGTCTAATAAACCTCTTTCCTTTGTAAATTACCCAGTCTCAGGTATGTCTTTATTAGCAGCATGAGAACAGACTAATACATCGAACTTCCATCTCAGATGGTGTGAGGAGACCCATCCTACAAGCTACGAACAGAAATGCCAGAAAAACTGATGGGTGTCTCCACCAATCACAGGGAGTGCACCTCCACTCCTGACACACCAGCCTGCCCATCTTCCTTCCTAACTGACTCATGTGTGGCCCATGTGGCCCTACTCTTTGTTTTTGGAAGCACAGACTTTGAGCATGGGTGATGGTGAGTAAGTACAACCTCCTGCCTTGTCTTTGAGTGACTGACTGGTTAACTTATCCCTGCCAGGTCACTCTTTGAGGATGGGGACCAAATATGTCTACACAGTCCTTACTGGGACAGACCCAGGTGGGTGTGGAAGAGGGCTGATATACCAGCCACACCAATCAGGAGCATCCTCCAAGACCTAGAAGAAGAACAAGTGCGTTTCATCCTGATGAAGGGGAGGGGTTCATCCAGGGATTGTTGTTTACTAACCACACCTAAAATGCAGCATATCAATTAGGAATGCATTTAGCTGCAAGTAACAGAAAATCCAACTAACAGTGGCTTAAAGAAATAGGGGTTATTTTCTTACATTAAGGAAAAACCTGAAGGGAGGTGTTCCCTGACATGCATCTCATTGTTCAACAATCACGACTTCATAGCCTCCTCCTCACAGTCACAACATGGCCATCATAGGTCCAGGAACCAAGAGCACATTCAAAGCAGGAAGAAGAGAAGGGAGCAACAAGCTGGCCCGAGTTTGCAAGGAGACTGGAAGAGTGGGTATTGAGATTTTTCCATCCTCTATGGTAGAGATGGACAGGCCTGTGGGGTTGGGACTGGGTGTCAGGTCAGCCACAAACACAATGGGAGGTTCCTGGACCTGTGAAAGGCTTTGAAATCAGAGCAGATACATCAAGGGCATCCCCTGGGCACAGGTACAATGCATCGGGGGAAGGAGGAGGCCTGCAACTGAAATAAGTTCAGCTGCATGAAAATGCCATTCTGGGTGCTGTTGGGTCAGGAGGTGTGGCAAAAGGAGAGCAACCAGGATAGCAGGAGGACCCTCAAGGTTGGGTGACAGGTGGCTGGAGGACGCAGGACTGTCCTCCCCAGAGAAGACTGTTGTGGGGAAGGGAAAGGATCAACCCTCTCTTCTGGAGCCGTGCTGTGGTCCTGGAGGCCAGCGATGGAAGAGACTCTGGCTGTTTCACCCAATCTCTCAGCCCAGCACAGATGATCAAGACTCTGCCATCCGGAGCAACTCCAGTCTCTCTGGGTATGTGGTGCCCCCAGAAGAGCTGGCTCAGAACCTGGGGAACCCTCGGCACTTCTTACCACACCTCCAAGGTTGTTCCATGGCCCAGAGGGCTCATCTCCACTGCCTGCCCCTCTCCTGAGTTTTGCAAGAACTGCTACCCCACCCTGCCTACCCCTCATCTCCCTCTCTCCTTCCCATTCTCCTCTCCTTTCCTTCTTCACAATCAAGAGCTATCTTCAAACACCCAAAGGGCAATTGCTCAGAAGATCATAGAGATATATTAGAGATGAGACAGTAAACTAAATACACATGCTTACTTTTGTTCCTTTTTTAAAGGCATAAACCCTGAAAAACAAAAGAAAAACGGGAAAAAAACAGCCACAAAATTTGGAAGCTGGGAAGCAGATGGATGAATAGTCAGTAATTTGGCTAATCCAAAAGGTCTGAACCCTAAGCCCCCTGGGAAAAAAAGGTAAGAACTCATTTTACACCCCATAACCCTCAAAGGGCTCACAAATTAGTGACAATAGTAGCCTATGAAAAATAGAAAGATGGGGCTAAAACCTGAAGGATTTGTTAAAAGCCCAGTTAAAGAGCTGTTAGATGCCGTCCTCCCCGACTCCACATATCTTAGCTATTGCCCTTCCCTCCTGCTGGAAGGTCATTCTTTGGAGTGAGGTAAACTGGGGGTCTCTGCAGTGAAGGGTGCCAGTCACAGGGCCTGAAATGAACTAGGCATGCTTCATGCTAAGACAGCCCCACACACAACCTATTCTCAGTTCCCAGAATATTGAGAGGAGATCCAGCCTCCAAGCAAGAGATTAGAAGGTCCCCATGTTGGAAATTTGATAGGTCTAAAAACTAAGACCTAAAGATTCCAACATCTGGAGTTTTCCAAGGAAACAGCCCAACTAGATCCATCAGCACTGAAGTCAACAGTGGTCAGGCCACACCCAGGTTCCCAGAGCTTCCGGTCAGCATTTTAGTCCCCAACTCTTAACCGTGAGCTAATGGCCAAAGGTTGCCAGATATCAGAATAAAATCTCTAACAAGGAATACAAAGAACAAAACAAACAAGGAAAAGCAACTTGGGAACATTAGAGACTAATCAAGGAGAAAAAAATTTTGAAACCATCATTACTATCACCAGTAAATTAAGAGAAAGTGTTTCATTCCTTAAAACAGGAACAGAACGCCATTTAGAAATGAAAAATAGAACATTTACAAAACAAATCAAAGTGAGAGCTCTTGGAATTTAGAAATAGAATAGCAGGCCAGGCACAGTGGCTCACACCTGTAATCCCAGTGCTTTGGGAGGTGGGTAGACCACTTGAGGCCAGGAGTTCAAGACCAGCCTGGGCAATGTGCTGCAGCCCTATCCCTACAAAAACACAAAAATTAGCTGACCATGGTGGCACACACCTGCACTCTCAACTGCTTGGGAGGCTGAGGCATGAGAATCGTTTGAACCAGGGAGGCGGAGCTTGTAGTGAGCTAAGATCGTGCCACTGTACTCCAGCCTGGGTGGCAGAGTGAGACTCTGTCTCAACAACAACAAAAAAAGCTGAAAAGGTCACTCAGGAAGTAGGGGGTAAAGACAAAGGAGAAAGAAAAAAAAAACAGAGGAAAAGAGATTAGAAATGGCTGGGAAGGTCCAACATCAAAACAATAGGAGTGCCAGAAAGAGAGAACAGAGGAATCCCTGGAGGAAATTATCTAACCCAATATGAAGGGTATTTCCCAGAGCAGAAGGATAAAAGTTTCCAGATTGAAAGTGCTTGTGGAGATTACAGCACAAAGGTTAAAATTAGAGCCACACCGAAGGGCACCATTGTCATATTTCAGAACAGTGAGGATCCTGAAAGCTTCTGGTAGTCAGACAGGAAATAAAGCATACAAAGGATCAGGAATCAGAAGAACTTCTGTCACATAGATGAATGCACATTTTCTAAAATTTTATGGAAGTGGAATCCTACATTATTTACTCTTTTTTTGTCTGGCTTCTCACACTTATCATAATCCCTTTAAGATTCACCCACGTGGTTGCACGTATCAACAGTTCATTCATTTTTATAACTAAGCAGTATTCCATTGTATGAATATACAATAATTTGCTTACCCACTCACCTGTTAATGGAAATTTGGGTTGTATGCAGTTATTGACTATCACTTCAAATATTTCACACAAGTCTCTTATGGACATATGCTTTCATTTATCATGGGTATGTACCTAGAAATGGAATAGCTGAGTCATAATGTAGCTGTGTTTAACTTTTTAAGAAACTGCCACACTGTTTTCCAAAGCAGTTGGGCCATTTTACATTTCATCAGCAGTGTATAAGAGTTCTGGTTCTTTCAATTCTCACCAACATTTCATACAGTGAATCTGGGGAGTGGTATCTTATTCTTGTCTTGGTTTACATTTCACTAATAGCTAATGATGTTGAGCATCTTTTCATGTGCTTATTTGCCATCCAGATATATTCTTTGGTAAAGTGTCTATTAAAAAACCTTTTTCATTTTTAAATGAGATTTTTTTTATTATTGAGCTTTTAGAATTATTCATATATTCTAAATATAAGTCCTTTATCAAATACATGATCAAAAATGCTCTTCTCCAATCCATGGCTTGCCTTCTTATTCTCTTAACAGTGTCTTTTGAAGAGCAAAAGTTCTTCTATTTGAACTTTAAATTATCGATGTTTTAGTTTTATGGATTGTGATTTTGGTGTCATATGTAAGAAATCTTTCCCTAATCCAAAATTGCAAAAATGTCCTCCTATGTTTGTTTAGAAGTTTCATAATTACAGGTTTTTCACTTGGGTCCATGATCCACTTTAATGCTCTATATAGTATAAGAAATGTTTCCCTTTTTTTCCATATGGATATCCAGTTGTTCCATCACCCTTTGTTGAAAAGACTATCTTTTCTACACTGAATTGCCCTTTCATCTTTATTGAAAGTCAACTGACAATATATGTATGGGCCAATTTCTGAGCCCTCTATTCTTTGCCCTTGACATTTATGTCTATTTTATTCCAGTAATCCATATTTCAGATTTCTATTGCTTTATGATAAAATTTAAAATCTGACACCATAGTTCTCCAAATTTTTTCTTTTTTTTCAAAATTGTTTTAGCTATTCTAGATATTTTGCATTTCCACATGATTTCTAAATAAGAGTCAACCTATTGATTTCTATGGAAATGTCACTGCGATTTCGATTGAGATGGAGTTCAATCTACAGATCAATTTGGAGAGAACTGACATTTCAACAATATTGAGTTTTTTTAATCCACCAGAATGATATACCTCTCCATTTATTCAGGACATTTAGAATTTCTCTCAGCAATGATTTACAGATTTCAGCATACTGGTCTTTCATATATTTTGTAAAATGTGCTCCTGTGATAGGAAGAATATGCCCCCAAAGATGCCTACAACCTGGCTCATGGCCTGGCATCACTGTGATCCCTGCTTCCAAAGTCACATCTCCATCTCTCTGAGTCTGACCCCCTGCCTCCCACTTATCTGGTCCCTTCCAATGATATTGGACCCACATGGATAATCCAGGATAACCTCCCCATTGCAATATCCTTAATCATATCTCCCAGGGCCATTTTCTTATGTGATGTAACATATTTACAGATTCTGATAATTAAGCTCTACACATGTTTGCGGGCACAGGAGTAAATCTTACAAAAGATATGAAAGATCTGTATACTCAAAACTGTAAATCATTGCTAAGAGAAATTCTAAATCATTTAAATAAATGAAGAGCTATATCATGCCAGTGGATTGAAAAACTTAATATTATTGAAATATCAGTTCATTTTTACCCTATTGTAAATGGAAATATTTTTAACCTCAATGTTCATTTGTTCATTTCTAGTATATGGAAATAAAATTGATTACTGTATATTGATCTTTTATCCTGTAACCTTGCTAAGCTCAACTGTGAGTTCTAATAGCTTTTTTGTAAATGCCGTAAGATGTTCTACAGACACAAGCATGTTGTTTAGGAGTAAACACAGTTTAACTTCTTCCTTTCTGAACAGGATGCCTTTTATTCTTTGTCTTGCCTTATTGCACTGGCTAGAACTATTTACCTGAATCTAACATCAAATGGAAGCGATGAAAGTAGACATCCTCACCTTATCGTTGAATTTAGGAGGAAAGCAGCCCGTTTCTCACTACTGGTAGGAATAATGTTGGCTGCAGTTGTTCTATAGATGACCCTATCAAGTTGAAGGAACTCTCTTGTTTTCCTAAGTATCTGAGGGTTGTAATCAAGAATAGATATAGAATCTTGAATTATGCTTTTTATTAATCCATTAAGATGGTCATATGTTGTATTTAACCTACGAACAGAGTAAACTACAATTATAGGTTTTCAATTTTAAAAAACCTTGCCCAGCCACATGGGAGGTTGAGGTGGGAGAATCACCCGAGCCTGGGAAGTTGAGGCTGCAATGAGCTCTGATTGCACCACTGCACTCCAGCCTGGGTGACAGAGCAAAACTTTGTCTCAAAAACAACAACAACAAAAAAAAAAAACAAAACAAAAAACAACAACAAAAAAACCCACTTCCTAGAAAAACCTTGTAATCCTGTGCCTTTTCAATATATTGTTGGGATCATTTAATTGTTGACAATTTTTGCATATTTTAGGAATGCTGGTCCGTAGTTTTCTTTTCTTACGATATCTTTGTTGGGTTTGACATGAGGGCAATACTGGCCTCATACAATGAGCTGGGAAGTCTCTGCCCTTCTCTTCAGTTTTCTGGAAGAGTTTGTGTAGAACTGGTTTCCTGTTGTCCTTAAACACTTGGTGGGGTTTATTTGCTGTGATTATTGGTATGGGTTCTTTTATCTGGGCGAGAAGTGGATGCCCCCGTGCATTTGCTATTCTAGCTCTCTTGGCATAGACTTTTTCACCTCCAGCTCACAGCCCCCAGTCTCACTCAAGTCCTACAAGTTGGGGCTCCACATGGAGGATATGCAATGGTGGTGGGCAGCCCAAGAGACATGACAGACCCAACCTCTAAAGACAGAAAGTTTACGAGCACTCAGGACTCTGATTTGAAAAGCTGGACGTTGAAAGGGGCATCACAAGCACCCACTCTTTTGTTTTTTGTTGTTTTTTTTTTTGTTTTTTTTTTTTTTTGAGAGAGAGTCTTGCTCTGTCGCCCAGGCTGGAGTACAATGGTGGAATTTTGGCTCACCACAACCTCCACCTCCCAGGTTCAAGCCATTCTCCTGCCTTAGCCTCCCAAGTAGCTGGGATTACAGGCACTTGCCACCATGCCCGGCTAATTTTTTGTATTTTTAGTAGAGACGGGGTTTCACCATTTTGGCTGGGCTGGTCTCAAACTCCTGACCTTGTGATCCACCCACCTCGGCCTCCCACTGGGATTACAGGCGTGAGCCACCGCGCCCGGCCTCCTCTTTTAATCCTTTGGTCCAGCTGCAAAAGGCAGGGGCCCCTTCCTGCCTGGCACGCTGGGGACCACTCTAACATTCTTGTGGGTTGGTGGGACTTGGAGACTTTTAGGTTGAAATAAGTATGTATTGCTTCATATAGAAAGGAGATACTTAAAATACTCTGTGTCATCTCTTGGCCTCAGAATGAACTCATGTCCCATTGACAGGAGCCAATGGCTCCTGTCACGTGGCCAAATGCATGACAATTTAAGAGGATAAAAATGTTCACTCCCTGGCACATAGTAGGTGTTCAATAAATATTTGTTAAATAAGCTGGGGAACAGAAAAATTAGTAAATTAACAGAAGGATCACCTCCAAGATGTCCCATCAGTAGAGGTGGGAGAATCCGTGAACTTTCCAAGGGGGGTGTGAATAGGCCCAGGAAGACTGCCACACCCACACCCAATCACCCCCAAAACAATGTATAAGATCTGTGTGGCTATCTGGATGTGTGCAGTTTTTATGTTTTCAGTGGGGTTCAGAAAAAGTTAAGAATTGCATCGTTAGGGCCTTCAGATGTGCTGATGAATGAAGAATATAAACATTATTAATTTGCTTCCCATGGCCAAGTTTCCGGCTTATAAGGAATTGAGCCAGGATCAGACTCTCAGGACAGACTTGGTGTCTACACAAGAGGTCTCCTCATCTCAGAGTCCCACAGCAGAGCTTCATGTGCCATGTCTCCAAGTGCACGATTAGCCTCCCCAAGCAGCAGGCCCTAATGAAGCAAACTGATTATGGATCCATCAGAGCCTTCCAGAGGGCCATTCATCCTCACCACAGCCTGGTCAGTGAGAGGACACCAGGGGGAGGCGTGGAGCTCTCCTGTGGAAGGGCCTGAGCCTGAAGATGGTCATTCATTCCCTTCAGCCCACTTGGTGCAGGGTCTCACCTTCCCGGAGGAGTGGAGTGGGGTCAGGGGAGCCATACCATGTGTTCCTCTGTAGATATCAGAGCAGTGAAATGGGGAACAGAGTGGGAAAGAGGTTCACAGCTGGCCTCCCATCTCTTGTTGCTCTGCTCATCACCAAAGGGGACAGTGTATTTCTGGAAGGCCATGGAATTTTCTTCATTTCTATTGAATTCCAAAATTATCAAGACTGCAAGAAAGTACCCTGGGCTCTTAAAGGAATTTACAATGCAGACACATTAATCCAACCTGAAGAACCAAACTGTGTTCTCTTATAGTTAAAATAAAGGCTGTAGACCATGGAGACTCATAAATGGCTCTCTGGGATGTGCTCAGATGCCCTGGGAATCCATTAGAGAGAAAAGGCACCCGGCCTGACCTCCTCACCCTTAACAAGCCAACCAAAACCTCAGCGAAGATGGCAGGACACAAGCTCCAAGATAGTTCACTGGAAACAGGCCTGGGCATTGGGGAAATGTCCACACTCCCTAGACAGACTTCACTGGAGACAAAGGCTAGGCTGTTCAGAACAAGAGGTCCAAGCAGTGGCCCTGGCTGTCAACAGTATCCCTTCCTGAAAATTCATCCATTAACACTCCTCTCTGCTGGAGAAATGGGTGGGAATTGGAGTTAACTTTCAGGAATGCATAATATACATTTAAAAGAACGTGCATATCCTTTGTGTAGTTAGTCTATTGCTGTGTAACAAATCACCCTAAAACTTACAGAATTAAAACAACAAACATCATCTCACAGCTTCTGTAGGCCCTAAATCCATGTGCAGCTTGGAGGAGTACTTCCCACTCAAAGTCCCTCACAAGACCTCAGCAGGGCTGCAGTCTCACCTGAAGGCACTACTGTGGGAGAATCCTCCTCCAAGCTCACTCACATCGTTGCTGGAAGGATTCATTTCCTATGAGAACTTGGACCCAGGGCCTCCGTTTCCCCAGGCTGTTGGCCAGACCTCCTTCAGTTCCTTGCCATGTGGACCTTACCATAAGGCAGCTCACAACATGGCAGTCAGCTCTCCCCAAGTCAAACAAGCAAGAGAGTACGAGCAAGATGCAAGTCCATTTTTTGTATGCTAATCTTGAAAGTGATATTCCATCACTTTTGCCTAATTCTGTTCATTAGAAGCAAGTCACTAGATCTCAGCCCACACTCAAGGGGAAGGGATTACACAGCAGGAATGTGTATAACAGCAGGTGGGGGTTACTGGGGCCCAATTCATGGCTGCCTCCATACCCTACAGCCCCTGAGCCCACTTATTGGAATGTATCCTAAAAGAAATAACCACACAAGTGCAAAGATGTACAATGAACACTGGTGTTTAAGACTGTGTACAGTTGAAACCCATCTGGGCTGGCTGATTCAATTATAACACATCCATGTGACAAAATATCAGGCAGTTACAAAACCATGGCATAGAAGAACATTTAGAACATGAGAAAACACTTGTAATATAATATTAAGTTTAAGAAGCAGAACACAAAACCATATGCAATATGATTCTGATACTCAAATATGGAGAGAAAATAATACAAGCAGCAACAACTACTTTTCAACATTTCAGAGTGTCTCTAAGTAGTGGGACTATGCATGATTTTCATTTCCTTGTTTCTACTTCTTTGTGTTTTCATAATTTTCTACAACAAGTATGTATTACTTTTACAATCAGAAAAGAGACTCTTTTGGGAAGATTTACATTCCCTGAATGGTGATGGTATTAAGCTTCCTCCCCATACCTAAGTGGCGGAATAGGGTGAAAGATGGAGCATAAGCCAGGGCTCTATGTGTACAGGGCAGCTAAACAGTGCCCCTGGAGACTGAGGGAGAGAAGATCAGGCCTCAGGCCACTGATGGTCCCTATCTTGCCTACTATGCACCGAGAAGACACAGTCCTTCACCCCTGTAAAGACACCATGAACACACAGCTTGGCAAACAGACTCGGCCTGTGTTAATCTAGAATATGGTGGCCCATCTCTGGGCAGACACAGCCCCAATCCAGGATGCACTGCCAGCCAGCACAGCAGGGGCCAGACTTCAGCCCCATTCACCTCCTCAGCCGGGGCCTTTGTTTTTGCCTTACCAGTCCTTACCTACCTCGAGAGACCCCCACCTAGATGGGCCTCAGACCCTGAGTGTGAGCCAAGTGGGCAAAACTTGAGTTCCAGGCATGAGGAGCTCACACATCATCTCCCCGTGGCTCACGGGTCCCCACTCCTGCCCCGTAGGCAGCCATTAGAAATGGCCTCATTCATAGAAAAGGACACACCCATTAAGTGGCTGACCTCAGGCCAAAAAGCAAGGGAGTAAAGGGTCAGAGCTTGCAAACCCGTCTCTAAGTCATGCTCCAGGGTGCTCTGCACTCTGAGCTGGACTCATACTTGTGTCTGACCTCAGAAGACAATCCTCACTTTCACGTCCTGCTCCTTACCACCCAAGCACGTGCCCGGCTCTGTCTGCAGGGCTTCGCTGACTCTGGGTCGGACCCACACTTCCTCTCCTATTTCTTGCTTCCTCCGTGCAGAGGACAAGTTGCAATTGGGCAGGCTGCTCAGCCATTCACTGTCTGACATGTCCCACGTGTCTATGTGCACCTCTGTGCCAGGTGCAATGTGAGCTTCTCACACTTGTTATTTCAGGGTCATCCTCAGCAGGCATTATTAGTCCTAATTTGTCAAGGAGAAACCTGAGCCTCAGGAAAAGCAATGAATTTTCTGAGGCCACACAGTCAGGAAGGGCAGGGCTGGGATGGGAATTGAATCTCATCTGACTAGTCTACGATACCTCATCATATTTGTTCCACAGGAAGAAAAGGAAAAATAGAAACATAGCTATGTGTTAGAAAACCCACATGTTGGCCAGGCATGGTGGCTCACGCCTGTAATCCTAGCACTTTGGGAGACTGAGGTGGGTGAATCACGAGGTCGGGAGATTGAGACCATCCTGACTAACATGGTGAAACCCCGTCTCTACCAAAAATACAAAAAATTAGCCGGGCATGATGGCGGGTGCCTGTAGTCCCAGCTACTCAGAGGCTGAGACAGGAGAATGGCGTGAACCCGGGTGGCAGAGCTTGCAGTGAGCCGAGATCACGCCACTGCACTCTGGCCTGGGCGACAGTGTGAGACTCTGTCTCAAAAAAAAACAAAAAACACCTGTTTTATTTCACTTGTGAATGACATGTAATAATTCAAAAGCAAACTCAAGTGGATTGAAAATCCCAGCTGGCTTGTATTTCCAGGGACTGGGAGAACTGAGGAGACTAACCTGACCACCAGGATATGGGGACCTGAGACTGTACTGCCATCACCAGCAAGGAGTTGCTGGCAAAGAACGCTCTATGGCTCCATGCTGGGCGACCTGGACTCTTAGGTTAACAAGGCAGGAAAGGTCACCCCAATATAGGGTATGGTTTTTGGAACACATGGCAGCCTTGGTACGGCTGGACCATTCCCCTGGCCACTCCAGCCTTGCCCCATCCACAGGAAGAGCTGCCAAACCTCCTGGGATGCAGACCCAGCAGCTGAGGTGCCCATGACCTGGCCGAGGCAGAGAGGCAGTGTCCCTCCCTGCAGGCACTGGCAGGGGCTCCGAGAGAAAGGGAGCCCCTGCCATTTCAATGTTTGAGTCAATGAAAAATGTCTGCTGACCTAGCATGGCAAGAGGAAGTCAGGTACCCTTCGTACAGCCTTAGAGATGATCTCTCAAATGGCACCGCCATCTTGGCCTCCCAGCATGCAGTGGGCCAGGAAGTGGCTATGGACGCAGCCTGGGTGCCCTGAGGGAGGACAGGGAAGTGGGGAGGAAGGGAGGAGAGGTGAATTGTAAAGTACAGACCATGTCAGGTGTTTTTGCCCACATTATCCCATTGACCTTCTCGCAACCCTGGACAGTGGGCATTCCTGTTTTCCCCATTTTCTAGAAGAGGAAACTGTGACCCTGAGGCAGGACAAAGCCTTTCCAAGACTGCATGGCCAGTGGGAACTGGGCCTAAATACAGGGCCCTGAGGGGATGCTCCTTTCCCAGCAAGCCCATCGCTCCATTCTGAAGAAAGATTTCCAAATTCCCTCAGGGATGATCTTCAAATGTGAAATATGCTGAGCCTGCCCTTGAAAGATGCTGCTCAGGCTTCACTCACCCATCCCAGTGCCCCCACAGACCTTGCTTCTCAGCTATTTCCTGGTGTGGGGCCCATGCCAGGTCACTGACCCCAGAAAAATCCACAGTAGCCACCCCTCCAGAGGACTCGGCTTACGGGTGCCAGGTGCAGGCAAAGGCACGGGCAACAGCTTCCAGCCAAGGATCACTGTATTAGGCTGTTCTTGCATTGCTGTAAAGAAATACCCGAGACTGGGTAATTTAGAAGAAAAGAGATGTCATTGGCTCATGGTTCTGCAGGCTGTACAGGAAGCATAGCAGTATCTGCTTCTGGAGAGGCCTCAGGGAGCTTCTAATCATGGCGGAAGGCAAAGGAGGAGCAGGCACTTCAATAGCAAGAATGGGAGCAAGACAGAGAGAGTTGGGGGGGGACGTGCCACACACCTTGAAATGCCCACATTGCAGGTGAACTCAGCGAGAACTCACTCATCATCAAGGGGATGGCCCAAGTCATTCATGAGGGATCCACTCCCCAATCCAAACACCTCCCATCAGGCCCCACCTCCAACACTGGGGATCATATTTCAACAGAAGACTTGGAGGGAACAAGCATCCAAACTATATCATTCACTAGGTCCATCTTCCAGCTGAAGAGAGGAGGCCGGGGTTCGCCACAGCAGTGCCGTGCTGCTCCAGGGTGGCCCAAGCCCTCGCAGGATCCCCCAGCGCCACAGCCCCTCAGCAGCCAGCGCTTTCACACGCTGGGCATAGCCATTCCCTCAGGCCCCCTGTGTTCTCCCACACCTCTAGGTTTTAAAAGGCAACTGCAAGTTCATTTTTTAAGAGCCTGTTGGCTGCTGTATCTCTGAGGATTTGATAAGAGGAGCTAAAGCCACATGACCCTTATTTGGTGAACTCTGACTCTTTAAAGGAATGCAATGCCCTTCCGTGGGTCACGCTTCCATGGCCTCCTCTCTTAGCGAGCTCCGAGGGGTGCTACGGCAACACTCAGAGCTCAGTACCCGGCCCCCAAAGTCATAGCAAAGCCCAGTTCTCTGCTCTCCAGGAAAACAGTGGCTGCCTAACGGAGCTCACCTGGAAGCAGCTACTGGGCTCTCTGCATGCAGTGTTGCTGGACATCCTGCAATGATCCTATGAGGTAGGTACTAACGATTATTTCCATTTTATAGATGAGGAAACTGAGTCATAGAGAGGGGCCAAGTACTTGCCCAAGGAACTCAGCAAGCCAGGATTGTGTCCCCAGCAGTCAGAGCCTGTGAACTTAACCCCTGGACTCTGGTACTTCCTGGTGTCCTTAGAGCTGAGCCAAGGAGGCTCAGAAAGAGATAGGCTGCCTGACTTCTCCCAACTAGCCAGTGACCACGCTGGGCCTGGGACCTGCATTCCTTTCTAGATGAAGATCTGGGGGGTACAAGGGCATCAGCAACACAGACCTAGCAAAGAACCTAGTGTCCCATTTATGAATCCTCATTACAGTCCCATCAGAGGAAGCTGAAAGTGCAAGAGGCGTCAGGTAAACTCTGAACCAGTACACCTTGGCTCATGTGTAAAGTGGCAGTTTGTAGGGGCAAGGTCCTACCAGCAAGGGCTAACCTGCAGGGAGGCAGAGGATGTGACAAGTTGCCTGGACTCCTCCTTGCTCCATCTCGTCTTTGCACAGATGGGGAAGCTGAGCCCCAGAGCATCCAATGCCACACAGCTGGTTAGGACACGGCCCACTCTCTCCTGTCACCTAATAAGGACGGCTGAGGCAGGGCCTGAGGCGGATGAGCTTGTCTGACTGCCCAGGGCTCTGGTCCCTGCTCAACCTTCAAATGGTTACAGGGCCTCAGGGCACCCCTCTCTCCTCCCCACCCTTCATTTTTCCATTTGTAAAATTATTCAGGTTAAACTAAATATTATTGCAACCTTCAGCCTCAGCATCCACGATTCCCTTTCAGTCTAAAAGGTTGCTGGCTCTGGACCCAATTAGGATAAATCAATTTCAGACAGTACCCATCTCCCTTGGGCTCTGCTCTCCCCATCCCGCTCCCATTTGCCTGTCAGCCTCCAGAGTAAACAATTACTGAATTACCAAGAGGCCATCAGATCAAGAGCGGAGGAAATGGCAGAAACCAATCTTAACAGAATGTATTTGATCTGCAAATAAGACTCCATCCCCTTCCCGCCGCAGAGTTTACCATTTTTTATTTAAGCCCAGTGCAGCCGAGCATATGGACAGCATCTTGCTTCTGTCTTCGAGAGAGAATAACAGGGCCCAGACACAGGTCGACCTCAGGACAATGGAGCACCCTCTACTCGCTGTGATGGGGGCACAGGCATAGAAGCCCCTCCTGCTCTCCTTCCTGCAGGACTTCATGATGCCTGAAAACTCTCTGTGGGAGTGAGACTTTGTGAAAGTTACATTGAAGTCATAGTAATGACAGAAGCGGTTCCCAATTCTTGCACACTCACTATGTGCCCGAGGCAGTGCTAAGCATGTCACATGCTATCTCATTTAATCTCTAGGCTATGGATGCTGTGGCTATCTCCATTGCACAGATTAACAAACTGAGGCTCAAAAGGATAAGTACCTTGCCAAGGCCACCTAGCAGCCAATCAACAACAGAACCGGGATTTAAATCTGATCTGACTGTATACCCTGTGCTCCCAACCTCACCGCCACCTGTCTCGCAAAAGACTGATGGGGTTAAGAGTCTCTGGACAATATTAACCTTAAATGTAAATGGACTAAATGGTCCAATTAAAAGACACAGACTGGCAAATTGGATAAAGAGTCAAGACCCATCAGTGTGCTGTATTCAGGAGACCCATCTCACATGCAGAGACATACATAGGCTTAAAATAAAAGGATGGAGGAAGATCTACCAAGCAAATGGAAAACAAAAAAAAGCAGGGGTTGCAATCCTAGTCTCTGATAAAACAGACTTTAAACCATCAAAAATCAAAAGAGACAAAGAAGGCCATTACATAATGGTAAAGGGATCAATTCATCAGGAAGAGCTAACTATCCTAAATATATATGCACCCAATACAGGAGCACCCAGATTCATAAAGCAAGTCCTTAGAGACTTACAAAGAGACTTAGACTCCCATACAATAATAATGGGAGACTTCAACACCCCACTGTCAACATTAGACAGATCAACGAGACAGAAAGTTAACAAGGATATCCAGGAATTGAACTCAACTCTGCACCAAGCGGACCTAATAGACATCTACAGAACTCTCCACCCCAAATCAACAGAATATACATTCTTCTCAGCACCACATTGCACTTATTTTTAAATTGACCACATAGTTGGAAGTAAAGCACTCCTCAGCAAATGTAAAAGAACAGAAATTATAAAAAACTGTCTCTCAGACCACAGTGCAATCAAACTAGAACTCAGGACTATGAAACTCACTCAAAACCGCTCAACTACATGGAAACTGAACAACCTGCTCCTGAATGACTACTGGGTACATAATGAAATGAAGACGGAAATAAAGATGTTCTTTGAAACCAATGAGAACAAAGATACAACATACCAGAATCTCTGGGACACATTTAAAGCAGTGTGTAGAGGGAAATTTATAGCACTAAATGTCCACAAGAGAAAGCAGGAAAGATCTAAAATTGACACCCTAGCATCACAATTAAAAGAACTAGAGAAGCAAGAGCAAACACATTCAAAAGCTAGCAGAAGGCAAGAAATAACTAAGATCAGAGCAGAACTGAAGGAGTTAGAGACACAAAAAACCCTCCAAAAAATCCATGAATCCAGGAGCTGGTTTTTCGAAAAGATCAACAAAATTGATAGACCACTAGCAAGACTAATAAAGAAGAAAAGAGAGAAGAATCAAACAGATACAATAAAAAATAATAAAGGGGATATCACCACCGACCCCACAGAAATACAAACTACCATCAGAGAATACTATACACACCTTTATGCAAATAAACTAGAAAACCTAGAAGAAATGGATAATTTCCTGGACACTTACACTCTCCCAAGACTAAATCAGGAAGAAGTTGAATCCCTCAATAAACCAATAGCAGGCTCTGAGATTGAGGCAATAATCAATAGCCTACCAACCAAAAAAATTCCAGGACCAGATGGATTCACAGCCGAATTCTACCAGAGGTACAAGGAGGAGTTGGTACCATTCCTTCTGAAACTATTCCAATCAATAGAAAAAGAGGGAATCCTCCCTAACTCATTTTACGAGGCCAACATCATTCTGACACCAAAACCTGACAGAGACACAACAAAAAAAGAGAATTTTAGACCAATATCCCTGATGAACATCGATGCAAAAATCCTCAATAAAATACTGGCAAACCAAATCCAGCAGCACATCAAAAAGCTTATCCACCATGATCAAGTGGGCTTCATCCCTGGGATGCAAGGCTGGTTCAACATATGCAAATCAATAAACATAATCCAGCATATAAACAGAACCAAAGACAAAAACCACTTGATTATCTCAATAGATGCAGAAAAGGCCTTTGACAAAATTCAACAGCCCTTCACGATAAAAACTCTCAATAAATTTGGTATTGATGGAACGTATCTCAAAATAATAAGAGCTATTTATGACAAACCCACAGCCAATATCATACCGAATGGGCAAAAACTGGAAGCATTCCCTTTTGAAAACTGGCACAAGACAGGGATGCCCTCTCTCACCACTCCTATTCAACATAGTGTTGGAAGTTCTGGCTAGGGCAATCAGGCAAGAGAAAGAAATCAAGGGTATTCAGTTAGGAAAAGAAGAAGTCAAATTGTCCCTGTTTGCAGATGACATGATTGTATATTTAGAAAACCCCAATGTCTCAGCCCAAAATCTCCTTAAGCTGATAAGCAACTTCAGCAAAGTCTCAGGACACAAAATCAATGTGCAAAAATCACAAGCATTCTTATATACCAGTAACAGACAAACAGAGAGCCAAATCATGAATGAACTCCCATTCACAATAGCTTCAAAGAGAATAAAATACGTAGGAATCCAACTTACAAGGGATGTGAAAGACCTCTTCAAGGAGAACTACAAACCACTGCTCAGTGAAATCAAAGAGGACACAAACAAATGGAAGAACATTCCATGCTCATGGATAGGAAGAATCAATATTGTGAAAATGGCCATACTGCCCAAGGTAATTTATAGATTCAATGCCATCCCCATTAAGCTACCAATGACTTTCTTCACAGAATTGGAAAAAAACTGCTTTAAAGTTCATATGGAACCAAAAAAGACCCCGCATTGCCAAGACAATCCTAAGCCAAAAGAACAAAACTAGCAGCATCACGCTACCTGACTTCAAACTATACTACAAGGCTACAGCAACCAAAACAGCATGGTACTGGTACCAAAACAGAGATATAGACCAATGGAACAGAACAGAGCCCTTAGAAATAATATCACACATCTACAGCCATCTGATCTTTGACAAACCTGACAAAAACAAGAAATGGGGAAAGGATTCCCTATTTAATAAATGGTGCTGGGAAAATTGGCTAGCCATAAGTAGAAAGCTGAAACTGGATCCTTTCCTTACTCCTTATACGAAAATTAATTCAAGATGGATTAAAGACTTAAATGTTAGACCTAAAACCATAAAAACCCTAGAAGAAAACCTAGGTAATACTATTCAGGACATAGGCATGGGCAAGGACTTCATGTCTAAAACACCAAAAGCAACGGCAACAAAAGCCAAAATTGACAAATGGGATCTAATTAAACTAAAAAGCTTCTGCACAGCAAAAGAAACTACCATCAGAATGAACAGGCAACCTACAGAATAGGAGAAAATTTTTGCAATCTACTCATCAGACAAAGGGCTAATATCCAGAACCTATAAAGAACTCAATGAAATTTATAAGAAAAAAACAAACAACTCCATCAAAAAGTGGGCAAAGGATATGAACAGACACTTCTCAAAAGAAGACATTCATACAGCCAACAGACACAAGAAAAATTGCTCATCATCACTCGCCATCAGAGAAATGCAAATCAAAACCACAATGAGATACCATCTCACACCAGTTAGAATGGCAGTCGTTAAAAAATCAGGAAACAACAGGTGCTGGAGAGGATGTGGAGAAATAGGAACACTTTTACACTGTTGGTGGGACTGTAAACTAGTTCAACCATTGTGGAAAACAGTGTGGCGATTCCTCAAGGATCCAGAACTAGAAACACGATTTGACCCAGCCATCCCATTACTGGGTATATACCCAGAGGATTATAAGTCATGCTGCTATAAAGACACATGCATACGTATGTTTATTGCGGCACTATTCACAATAGCAAAGACTTGGAATCAACCCAAATGTCCATCAGTGACAGACGGGATTAAGAAAATGTGGCACATATATACCATGGAATACTATACAGCCATAAAAAAGGATGAGTTCGTGTCCTTTGTAGGGACATGGATGCAGCTGGAAACCATCTTTCTCAGCAAACTATCGCAAGAACAGAAAACCAAATACTGCATGTTCTCACTCATAGGTGGGAATGGAACAATGAGATCACTTGGACACGGGAAGGGGAACATCACACACTGGGGCCTATTGTGGAGAGGGGGGACGGGGGAGGAATAGCATTAGGAGATATACCTAATGTAAATGACAAGTTAATGGGTGCAGCACACCAACATGGCTTATGTATACATATGTAACAAACCTGCACATTGTACACATGTACCCTAGAACTTAAAGTATGAAAAAAAAAAAGAGTCTCTGGGCTCAGACGTGGATCTTCTAGAAGGCCCCTATGAAAACTGAACCAATGCATTTTTAAAACAATCAGGGAGATTTGATTATGGACTAGATATTTGGTGATACCAAGGTAAGACTTAGGCTGATAGTGATGCAGGCATGTAAGGAGATATCCAGGGTTTTAGAAATGCCCATTGGATTCTGTGGTGAAGAGACCTTGTGTCTAGGGCTTGCTATGAAATCATTCAGGAGACAGGGAAAGCAAATAGGGCAAAAATCTTACTAACTGTTGAATCTGGGTGGCGGCTCTATCTCTACTTTTGAGTGTATTGAAAATATTCATAATTATATCTTTTAAACCCCACACGAAACAAGACTAACCATTTAGGAAATGCAAACCAAAACCACATGAGATAACCACTTCACACCCATCATAATAGCTACTAGCAAAAACCAGAAAATAACAAGTGTTGACAAGGATGTGGAGGAATTAGAACCTTTGTCCACTGCTGGTGGGAATGTAAAGCAGTGTGGCCACTATGGAAAACAGTACGGCAGTTCCTCCAAAAATTAAAAATAGAACTACCATATGATCCAGCAATTCCATTTCTGGGTACACACCCAAAAGAATTGAAAGCAGGGTCTAGAAGAGCTATTTGTCCACCCATATTCATAGCAGCACTATTCACAATAGCCAAAAGCAGGGAGCGACCCACATGTTCATCTGCAGATGAACAGATAAACAAAAGGTGGCATATCCAGACAATACAACAATATTCTGCCTTAAATAGGAAGAAAGCGCCTGGCGCCGTGGCTCACGCCTGTAATCGCAGCACTTTAGGAGGCTGAGGTGGGAGGATCACCTGAGGTTGGGCGTAAAAAAAAAAGGAAGAAAGCTCTGACATGTGCTACAACACGAATGAACCTTGAAGACACTCTACTGAGTGAAATAAGACAACCACAAAAAGACAAATACTGTATGGTTTCACATATATGAGTTCTCTAGGGTAGTCAAATTCAGAGAGACAGAAAGTAGAATGACGGCTGTCAGGGCTGGGAGGAGGTGGGAAGGGGAACTGTGGTTACGTGGTTATAAAGTTTCAGTTTTGCAAGATGAAATAGTTCTGGAAATTGGTTGCATAAGGATGTGAATGTACTTAGCACTACTGAACAGTACACTTAAAAAAGGGTTACGATGATACATTTTTTTGTTATGCATATTTTACCACAATTTTTAAAGGAAAACACACATACAAAAGCGAGCCATGCAGCAGAGCCGGAAGTGCCCGTATGAAGGCTCTCCAAAGGCTATTTTCAGCTGAAAGAAGCAAACGTAGAGCCGCATGGTTTTGCCGAGGCACAGCAAAAATACCCAGGAAACTGCAAGCTGTGGTTATCTCTGGGGAATAAGACTGGGGTGGCCAGGAGGTGAGAAACTTGTATTTTCTATTTTTACATCCTTTTATGCTGTTTGAACTTTTCAAAACAAAAAGCTATGTCTATGCACTACTTTGGTGCTAAAAATGAGTTTTCATTTTTTTAAATGCAACTGCTGTCTCTGGGACAGAAAGTCATCGCCAACCCCAACAGGTTAGCAGTGACTGTGGGGTGGCTGTGCCCTGGCCCCTGCCCTGCAGGAAGGGAAGGGGAGTTCTTTTCACTGGGGGCTTTAGAGGTGGGCATGGGAGGGATGAGGGGACTGGGTCTGAGTGAGAAACTACTCCAGGCCTCACTGGAGCCTGGAACTGCATGTGAAAGGAAAGGGCTCTGGTCAGGGACAGGAGCATGAACAGAGAGGAAGGAGGAGCCCCTGGGGTGGCCCCTCACAGATATGAGCATGAAATCTGCAAAACTGTGGCACAGAGAGATGGAATAACTTGCCCAATGTCACACAGGTATTAAGTAGCAGAGTTGGCCATGGTTCTGAGATCTTCCCTAACCACCATGCTATGGGGCCTCTCCGTGGAGACTGAATGACTGGACAGAAGAGATAGAAACCCAAACCAGCAGCCTCAAGCATAAAAGAAAATATGTAGTTTCATGAAGCTGAAAAGTCCATGATTCTACTTCAGCCTCAACTGGACCCAGGTGTTCCAGTGACGGGCAGAGCTCACCTCCCTCCACCTCACTCTGCTTTCCCCCAGGTCAGCTCTATTCTCAAGAAGACATCCTCCAGCAGGTGGAAAACATGGTCCCCAGCACTCTAGGCTTAGTTTCTACCAGCCTGGCAGCCCCCACAAAGCAACAGCGACTCTTTCCAGCATAACTTCCAAGACTGAGTCTCACTGGTTGGGCTGGGCCACGTCCCTATTCCTGAACCAATCTGTATGATTTGAGGGAGGCAGAGGAGATGGAGTCAACCACACAGCCCCACTCAGAGGAAAAGAGGGTGGTTTCTTCAAGGGGATATGAAGGGGCCATTCCCAAAGAATGGATGACAGCAACTTGGGCAGGCAGAAACATCAGTGTTTCCTCTGAAATGGAAGTGCTTAGAATCCTGCCAGGCAGGGCCAGATGGAACAATTATTATTACTACAAGGAGGCTTTGAGAGACCTAAATTTACAGAGAAGTTGGCAGGATGCCACTAACATGCCTTGGTCTCAGAAGGAACCAGGAAGGAGTGTGGCTTTATAGCCATGAGGTCTAAATTCCTCCCTGATTCTGGTCCTCACTGGCCATGTGGCCTTGGGAAAGTAAGCTACTGGACTCGGCACCAGTATCCTTATCTGAGAAATAGAACAACAAAGCCTTGCTAGTGAATTGCAATAAAGACTGAAAGAGGAAGGTGTGGGGAGCCTGGCCCAGTCCCTGTACACATTAGGGCTCCATCAATGTGTTTTAAGAGGTCTCCTGTCACCAGGTGCCCGCACTCCTGGACAGCTCTGTGGGCATCTGAACTGAGGACCAGAGCACCTTCAAGAAGGCCATTCCTCTTTGCTTTAGTTGTTGGCAGATGTGGACAAAAGGAAATTAAGTAAAAGCCAATGGTGGAACTTTCTTTAACCTTTGCTAAGGTACTTGACTCAGCAGTGATAAAAATGTGAGGAGAATCAGTCCCACCAAACCCCTCGATGTCAAAGATCAGCTCGAAGGTCCCCAGGCCTGGAAGCACCCTGCTGCTGCAGGGCCCCACCTGAGGCTTCCTGGGATGCATGGGCTGAAGGCTAGAGAAGGGCAGGGAAGAGGAAGCCATTCCCCACTGCAGCCACCACTGCGAGGGCTTACCCAGCTCTGGGCCCAGCACTCGGGCCTTGCTCAGCTGGGAGATTCCTGGTGCAGGGGTCTGATTTAGCAGCGGCTGCCCTGCTCAAGCACTCTGGCACTGTGAAAGGCCACACTGATGGTTCCCAAAGTGGGCGTCATGGGACCCACAGCCCTCGGGATGCTAACAGGTGTGTGGTACACTCCAAGTGATTTAAATTCTTGAGAAAGCATGGCTTAAAAATGTCAAGAGGCTGGGCGCAGTGGCTCACACCTATAATCCCAACATTTTGGGAGGCTGAGGCAGGAGGATCGCTTGAGCCCAGGAGTTCCAGACAAGCATGGACAACATAAGGAGACCCTGTCTCTACAGAAAAAAATTTAAAAATCAGCTGAGTCTGGTGGTGCATGCCTATGATCCCAGCTACTTTGGAGGCGGAGGCAGGAAGATTGCTTGAGTCCAGGAGGTCAAGGTTGCAGTGAGCTATGACACCGCTGCACTCCAGTCTGGGTATCAGAGCAAAACCCTGTCTCAAAATAAAAATAAACAAAAATTTAAAATTTAAAAATAAAAATGTCAAGGAAGCCTCCCTGTGCACAAAATACTAAATAATGCAAATCTCCCCTCTTAAAACGTTCAAAACATATCAAGAATCGTGTAATTGCCAACCTGCTGGCTGAATGAGCTCTGATCGGAGCTTGCTGTTCCCCTGTGTCAGCAGCACGAAGCTGGTGAATAATCACGCCCTGTCCTTCGTGCTGCGGGAAATAGGTCTTGAATTATTCAAGTTGTGAATGGCACAGTAACTTAAAGAATGGATCCTGTGCGTGAAACATAAGCACCCCGACTTGAGAACAAGTGGCTGAATGCAAATGTGCTCTTAGCACATCACTGGCCTCCAGAAAACATTGCAGGAGGGAAGAGGAGTGGAGGGAGGAAAGGGAGAAAGACGATGTTCTCATCAGGGCCAGCAAACTGCAGCTCACAGGCCAAAGGCAGCCCTGCTCCTGTGTACGTCAATACAGCCTGATGGGGACTTCGGTGTAGGTGCGTCCAAGGCTGCCTTTGACACCACAACGGACAAGCTGAGCAGTTGTGATAGAGCCTCAAATATGTACTAGGTGGGCCTTTACAGGAAAGTTTGTCGACACTGGTTTAAATAAAGCCCAATAAGCTTCTTCTCTGCAGGACTTCTCAGGAGCCTTTGAAGTGCTATTTATTGGGGAATATGAATCTCCGCAAAAGGGATTTTCCCAAACTCCCTGGATGACAAGCACTCTCTTCCCCAGGGCGTCTCACAAAGCCCTGGCATGCGCAGAGCGCTGGCCACACAGGCCCTACTGTGATCTGAGCAGGGCGCCATGGAACGGGCTTGGAGTAAAGGGAGGCTCTTGTGGAGTCCCTCCAGCCCAGGTGATGCGGAGGAGGCTCTCAGATTCCTGACCTGCACTTCCATCCCGCTTCTCCCAACCACGAGCTCCAGGGTGCCTCCAACTTTGGCCCCACTCACTGAAGGCAGAAGGAAAACGCAGCCCGTGGCAGAAGGGCACAGGCCAACTGCTTGGAGACTGACGAGAAGCAGTGTCCCCTCAGAGGAAGCTTAGCCCTCAGGGTCAGTTCTCCTGCCAGGGGATGCTCACAAAACTGGCAACGTTCACCAACAGCACGCTGACCACGTAAGTCATTGCTCCTTTCAAGAAACAAATGGGGACACAAACCCAGACACAAGCTGTCTTCACTCAACGCTGTTCACCCAACCAGGGTCTCAGCCCTGAGGCACTGAGCTGGCCAAGGACCAGCCCAGCAAGTGGAAGCAACTGCTTCTTCCTCTGGCCTTAGGCCTCCGGCTGTCCTGGTACCTCGTTGCCTCCCTCCACACCCTGCTGTGACCGCTGCCAGTGTCCGGCCATCCCCGTCCCAGCCCAGGCAGGGTCAGCACCGCAGGAGCCCCTGCTTACATCACTGCACAGGCTCAGGGATACCCAGTCTCTGCCCTAGAGGGCTTCTCAGCCCAACTGAGAGGAACCATGGAGGGACAGGCAAAGTGCTATGAGAGAGGGGAAACCCAGGAGAGCTTCCTGGAGAGTGTGGCTCCAGAGACATGCCTGGATAGAGGGTGTTAACAAGGGAGAGTGCAAGGGCAGGAAGGCATTTCAGAGTAGAAACAGCCTGCCCCAGGGCAGGGAACAGGAAAGCCCAGAGCATATTCCAGGGGTATTTCCTTTTCCATGTCTGCCTGTTGGGAGAGCCTCAGGTGGGTGGCCTGTTTGGGGCCAGGTGGCAGCAAAGGGCCCTGCATGGCAGGAGAGGAGTCCCCCCGCAGTGAGCCTGCTGGCACCTCCAAGATGGGCAGCAGCATGATCAGAACCAGGAGACCGCGGGAAACCGCATTCTTCAGCGGCAGAGGGTACAATGCAAACAACAGTCATTGCCAGCTGTTGTATGCACACAGTGTGACAGCTGCGTGCAAAGTGCTTTATGTGCAGTTGCCTTTTATCCTTGTGAGGTAGATATGAAAGCCCTATGTTTCTAAAGAAGCTGAGGTGCAGAGAGGTTAAGTAATTTGCCCAAGGCCACCCAGCCAGGAAGTGGCAGGGCCAGGGATTCAAATCCAGGCTCTTAAACACTCTCTCTAACCCTCTTCCTGGCGGGGCAGAAAGAAGATACCCGACCCATGTGCTGCCAGCTGTGCTTTAATGCAGTTGCTGAGTCATTTCCTCCAGATGACCCCCACCGCACGTTGCACTGGAGCGTGGGGAAGGACCCAGCTGACCCTGGTTGGGATGGTCCTCAGCCAGGTGGGGGCCACCAGGGCAGGCAGCAGAGTCAGTGTGTCTCAGTCCTCACTGCTGGGTGCAGAGCCTGGCACACAGTAGGCATTCAGCTAGTAACTGTCAATGGAGAACGGTTGAATGGCCATTTGTCAATGACTGGAACCTTCTCCATGGTAACCAGTGTCTGTTTAATCCATGTAGTAAGACAAAATGAAGCGCTCCAAGTATTTCCATGATTATAATCCATCTTGATATTGAAATGTGTTCCCCCAAATTACCCACTGTGTCTGGTTTCAAAGAGTTTATATTCTTGTAGAGTTTAGCTTCAAGATGGAACATGTCCAATTCTGACAGTAAGAATGAGAGGAGCGCCCAGGATGTTCAAAGACAGCAGCCAACCCCTGCCAGCTCCCCCAGCCCCAGGGAAGCTGCCACAATGGGGAAAGCCGTGTCCTTCATCCTGGCTGAGGGAGCTGGCCTAGGTTACCAGCTGCCCAGACTTCCCCACAAGGCCATCATTCTTTCCACTGACCCAGGAACTGATGCAATAAATCTTGTGATTATTGATGGTTCCGCTACTCTGGGTGTGGGTTTCCTGGCCAGGGATTAAACATGTTACTCAAGATGATCTAACTACATATGTTGAGAGACCAACAGATAGAAAAGACAGAGTAAGAAGAATGAAAGGCACATGCCACAAAGTGGAGGTCCATGTCCCTGAAGGATGGGCTTGTGGGTGATTTGGGTTGCAGAAAGCAAAAGGTTACGTGTTGTCAGGGCCCTGAAGCTGCCCCCACTGTGCAGGGCCGTTCAGTCCAGCTGCAGGGGTGGGAACAGGAAGGTGATTGTGAAACAGGGATGAGCCAGTCAGCTGAGGCCCCATCCTTCAGGGCACGGGAGAGGCCTTGGGCAGGGAGGGAGGAACACAAGGCAGAGGTGGGAGGCCATAGGAGGCATCCCTTTGCTAATCTAGCTGGGGTGGCGGCATCTGTGACCTGGCTGCCACCTCCCCTTGGTGACCACCACTCATGGCTCTGGCCCTACCTAGCCTACAAGAACTTACAGGGCTAGAACTGTGTCGACAATCTCCCTTTCCTACACACATCTCAGAAGCTGGCATGGAGAAGGTGCTCAGAGAAGGCTGCTGAGTAGAATGATCACTGCTGTGTGCTAAGAAGGATCTGCCCTCAGAGGCCTCTGGTGCAAAGTCAGAAAGTAAATATTTTGGTGGGCTTAGAGGTAGACTCCATGGTGAGGTGTTTAAGAGCACACACTTCAGAGCAGGATGGCCTGGGTTCAAGTTCTAGCTGCATGCACACTGGCTGTGGACCTTGAGGAAGGCACTTAACCTCTGAGCCTCAGCTGCTTCATCTGTCAAATGCGAATAATGGCCAGCCACGGTGGTTCGCACCTGTAATCCCAGCACTTTGGGAGAATGAGGCGGGCGGATCACTCGAGCTCAGGAGTTTGAGACTAGCCTGGGCAATGTGGTGAAACCCCGTCTCTACAAAAAATACAAAATTAGCCAAGCTGATGGCACATAGCTGTAGTCCCAGCTACTCGGGGGGCTGAGGTGGGAAAATGGCTCGAGCCCAGGAGGTAGAGGCTGCAGTGAGCCGAGAGTGTGCCACTGTACACCAGCCTAGGTGACAGAGCCAGACCCTATCTCATAAAAAAAAGGGGGGGGGAATAATTATGAAACCCACATCAGAGAGTTATTTTGAGGATTAAGAGATTGATCTTACATAAAATGCACAGAAAGTGCCCTTTTTTGTGTGGGCACGTAGTCTGCTATCATACAGGCCACTGCGCCATCTCACCTGCTGTCACCCCTCCTGAAACCTCCTTTGTTTAAAGAAAAAAAATGGGCTGGGTGCAGTGGCTCACGCCTGTAATCCCAACACTTTGGCAGGCTGACGCAGGCCAATCACTTGAGTCCAGGAATTTGAGACCAGCCTGGGTGACATGGTGAGACCCCCGTCTCTACAAAAAATACAAAAATTAGCCGGGCGTGGTGGTGTGCACCTATGGTCCTAGCTACTTGGGAGGCTGAGGCAGGAGGACTACTCGAACTCAGGAGATGGAGGCCACAGTAAGCTGTGGTATTACCACTGCACTCCAGCCTGGGCGATGAAGTGAGACCCTGTCTCAAAAAACAAAAAGAAAAAATATGCTTATATAGCTGAGGGTCCAATAATGCCTAGGCAAAAGGAGATTTGTCGTGTAACATCTCAAGGTGTCAGAGAAAATTTCATGGACCCGAGGGAGTGGGAGCTCCATGGAGGGAGCACAGGGACCCCACTGAGACAGGCTACCTGTCCTCCATTCTTTCAGCAAACAGTGGGGAGTTCACACAAGGCCAGGCCCCAGGTGGGATACAGCAATGGCTTTGACCAGGTTCTTGCCGCAGGCAGCTCACAGCCTGGTGGGCACAGGGTATTGGAACCAGTCATCCCTGCTCAGCTCCAGAGCCTGTGATGAGGCCCAAGAAGGGCCCCAGGGTCCATGCCAGGGCCCAGCCAGGGGGCTACTAAGCCTGCCCAGGGCTGGAATCATGTCCGGTATCTCAGAGGGCTTTAATTTAAGGCCACGCATTTAAAACAGCAATGCTTTCTCTGCAAAGAGAGTGCCATCCAGGCCTAAGAAATCCCTCCAAACCTGGAATTCTAAGCAGCAGATAAACAGGAGGTATCGTGTTTCTTTGAAAATACATTGAAATGTTTTCTGAGAAAAGACACTTATCCATGCCCAGAAATCCTGCACCATCTTTCCTGCCTCCCGCAGGCCACTGTGGGTTGGGTTTGCATCCTCTCGGCTCCCTGCTCAGGGCATCCGGCTGGTCCCGTGGGATTCATCATGTTTAACAAATTCTTCAGCAGTGCTTCATGAGTGCAGGACTCTGTGCCAAGAGCTTTTCAATAGTAATGCGTCTGCTCCCAAGACAACCCTGGGGGTACAGGCCCCATGCCCACCCTCTTTTGCTGATGAGGAAACTGAGGCATAGAGGAGTGAAGTGACTTGCCCAAGGCTAAGGTGGGACCCACCCTAACCCTTCTCTCCAAAGGGGCCCGGCTACTGAATGACAGCAAAGAGGGGTTTGGCCAAGTCGTGGCCAGAAGGGCCAAGTCCATGTCCATCTGCAGAGCTTCGTGAGAGGCATCTGGCGCCCGCCCCTTCCATCTGTGATCCATAGTCTGTCTAGGGAGATAAGAGCAGGCTCACAGCCTCCCTCGAGGGCATGGAGGGAAGACTGGGCAGGCCAGGAAAATGGGTCCTGCTGTCCTGGCAGTGAGAAGTTCTAGGGTTGAGAGGGAATGATTAGCAAGAGAAGCACCCCTGCCCCGCCACCTTAGGGTGCCCGAGTTAGCAGACACAAATACAGGGTGCCCAGTTACATCTGCATTTCAGAGAAGAAAATCCACTTTAATATAAGTATGTCACATGCAATAGTTGGAATATACTTATACCAACAAAGCATTCACAGTTTGCCTGAAATGCGCATGTGGCCAGGCAGTCTCCATTTTATCTGGCAACCCCACCCCTGCGCCCCCACTGCTCCCGGAGCGCTGTTGGGAGTTCAGGGAAGGATCTGGTGTCCGGACCCACCCCTCTTCCCATACTAGGTCCTAATGACAGAATCTAAATGCACAGAAGGAGCCCAGCAGGGATCAAAGGTGGCTTTGGCTTTGTTCACGGTGTCATCAGATTGGAGGACATGGCCCAGATGTGGAGCCGACTGACCTGGGCACATGGTGGCTCCTCCATCCCCCGTTGTTTATAAATCCCTCAATATCTGAGTGTGTTTCTTTTCCTACAACTTGGGCAATAATAATAAACCACCCCCTACCTTCCCCCGGAAAGAACTGCCAGGAGGACCAACTCCCACGTTACGCATAGACGTGCTCTATTAAAAATAAAGTGCTCCCACGTCCTACCAAATTTTAATTTATGAATATAATTTTAATAATAATAAAGGAAGAGGTTGAATTCATTGCATGACTCTGAGGCCTTCTGGCGTTCTCAGCAAGCCTGGTTTTCTGTGTGTACACAGAGTTAATGCCAACACTGCTCTGGAGGTGCTTAAAAAAAGAGAGAGATCCCGCAGTAAATTTGATTTAGGTGTCTAATTCCATTTGAAATGACTTCAGCAATAAATAAACCCCTCTTTTTGATTTTTTTAAATCAGCACATTTCAGTGGCAAAGTGACATCTTGGAAGCAGCGGTCCTCTCCACCCTGCTTGGCTGGCACAGGTGGGCCCACAGCGCAGGGACACTAAGGCTGGCCTGGTGCCTGGCAGTCATGCCTCTGCAAGTACAGAGAATATCCACTGCCAAGCACTTAGATCCCTGGCTCGGCGGGGCAGTCAATCTCACCTGCATGGATCTGCCTCACCCTGTTCACCTGTGGATCATGCAGGCGTCCAAGGTGGTTCTGAGTGTCCTATTTGTGAATCTACAGGGAGTGTCCTGTTGGACATTAATGAGTGACAGAGAGGCTTTGGGAGGCAGACAGGAGTCCGGGACCGGAATTTGGGCAATAGATCCTGCCCTTTGACCTACAGCAATTGCCCAGGGGCACTTCCTGGGGCCCAGGAGCACTGCTGGGTCTCAAGGGCATGGCCAAGCATTCATCTCCAAAATCCACCTGCTATGGAGCCACTTGCTAATCAGGAGATGCAGGTGAGTTCTGAGCCCCTGGAGCTCCACTTCCTCACCTGTGTAGTGGAGATAGGAGAGGCGGCCCACCTAAGGCTGTCTCCAGGACGCTCTTTCTCCATCTATCATCTACCCTCATGTAGGGTGGGCAGCACAGCCTGACAACTGCAAGCCCAATGCAGCAAACAGGAAGGGCTTCTGACCAGCGATCGGGGCAGCCTCAGGAGCTCAGAGAAGCTACACACGTATGCATGCACACACACACATGCACTCGCACACACAGACACGCACACACACACACGCACACACACACGCTGACATCCACTGAGTCACAGACACACACAGACTCCCATGCCCCGCGGGCAGAGCAGGCTGCTTGCTGCTTGGATGTGGCCACCGAGCAGGTGCATCCAGCTCCACCATCGACAGTTCATGTGGACTCTTGTTCTCTCCCAGTCACCACCCCACATTGAGCTGCAGGGATCAGGGGAGGATTTCACCTTTCACCTTTCACCTTTCACCTTTCACAACACTTGATCATAAAACAAAGCTGAGCGTCTAACCGTTTAGGTTTCAGGCCTCTTCAAAACATCCCTGGGTCAAATGGCTGCAGGGAAACAGGCCCTGCAATGCTAAGTGTCTGCTCCTGGATTGGGAAACAGCCCCCGGGCTGTCTCTTCACCTGGAAAAGTTCCCAAAGGCCCCCAGGCTGGCCCTTACACACAACCAGCAACCAGAGGCCTCTCCTGCCCTGGAGCTGATAAGGTCCCCACCACTAGGAACCATGGAAAGGCCACAGGAGCAGACGCTGCTCTTCGACTCCCCGAGGTGACAGCCCTGAGTCCCCATAGTGGGCTCCACTCTGTAAAGCTGCCGCTGGGCCCACAGCAAGGCATCCCATGCCAGTTCCCAGTCAGCCCCTGTGGCCTGTGGCCCCAGCACCTCCCTGTAAATCGGACACGCAGCTTCCAAGGCCTGCCCAGGGCTCTCAGTCAGTGGGCACAGGGGGGCAAGGCCCTGGCACATGGAGGTTTAACAAGCTCCCAGTCGCTCTTAACACCAGGTGGGGCCTGAGGGCTACATTTCTAATGAGGCCCAGGTGATGCTGAGCTGGCTGGGCTGTGGGTCACACTTTAATGGGCGACGGCTGCAAGCTGTAAGGGACTTTGAAGAGGGACCCGGAGTGCATCCATCTGTCTAAATGGTTTGGGGAAGGACGTGGACCTTGGTCACCACTGAGCTCCTCTACCCCCTCCCTGGAAACCTCTAGCCAGCATTCCATGGGCCTCTCCACTCCAACAGGGGCAAAGACAGCTAGAAATATGGGGGCACCCCCCTCTGCCTTACCCCTGCATGTAGCCGGCCACCAAGTCCCAGGGCTCATCTGTTTGGGTAACTATTCCTGTACAAAACATACCCCGAAACTTCACAGCATAAAACAGCTATTTTGTTGTGTTCTCGGGTTGGATTCTGTAAGCGAGGAATCCAGGCACCACAGAGACAGCCTGTGTCTGCTCCACAGTATCCAGGCTCTTAGCTGAGAGGACTCAAGGACCAGGGTTTAGAATCGTCGGAGGCGTCCTCCCTGACCTGTCTGACAGATGATACTGTCAGCTGGGACCTCAGTGGGGACTGTCAGAACACAGCACATACACAGGCCCTTTTGTGTGGCCAGGGCTTCCTCCCAGCATGGCAGCCTCAGGGCAGTCAGATTTCTTTAGATGGATGTTCAGGCTCCAAGGGTGAAAGTCCCACGAGAACCAGGGCCTAGCCTCAGAAGTTATGTGCCATCACTTCCACTGCCTCTGTCACCTAGAAATTCAGCCCAAATCGAAGAGGAGACATGAACACCACCTCTCCATGGGACGAGTGGCAAAGAATTTGCAGACGTGTTTGGAAATCAGTCACCCTCTCAGGGGTGTCTCCCACGTGCACACTCTCCCTTTGCCTCCTGACCTCTGGCTTGGTTCAGGGCCTCCCTATCTCCCATCTGGGCCTTTGAACAAGCCCCCTGGTGGTCTCCCTACCTCCAGCCCTGTACTTCAGAGCCAGCCATCACCAACAGAGATGTCCATGACACAAACAGGTCTAGTAGCTTCCTACTTGGACACTTCCAGCCTTTCACCATAGAAGTAGGAAGCAGCCAAGCTGTCTGACTTGCAGCATTCATTTATCCTGACCCCCGCCTCTTTTAGTGGACTGCATACAGCCTAAGCATGAGAAATTAAACTCTAAGAACTGCTAGTATCAGCTGGGTGTGGTGGCTCACGCCTGT
This sequence comes from Rhinopithecus roxellana, assembly GCF_007565055.1. NCBI lineage: Eukaryota > Metazoa > Chordata > Mammalia > Primates > Cercopithecidae > Rhinopithecus > Rhinopithecus roxellana. The sequence continues at coordinate 44,168,262 of NC_044559.1, forward strand.
AATCCCAGCACTTTGGAAGGCCAAAGCAGGCAGATCACTTGAGGTCAGGAGTTCGAGACCAGCCTGGACAATATGATGAAACCCTGTCTCTACTAAAAATACAAAAATTAGCAGGGCGTCATGGCTATGCCTGTAATCCCAGGTACTTGGGAGGCTGAGGCACGAGAACTTGGGAGGCAGAATTTGCAGTGAGCCGAGACTGTGCCACTGCACTTCACCTGGGTAACAGAGCAAGACTCTGTCTCAAAAAACAAAACAAAACAAACAAACAAAAAGCTGGTACAGACCAATGATTCACAGAGCCCAGCACAGAAAACCACGTGGGGATGTTTCAAAGCACCCCTTTTCCCCAGAGCCCCACTTCAAACTTGTTAAATCAGAGTCTGCAGGCGTGAGGCCAAGACAATGGCATGGCCACTTTATGAAGTCTACCCAGATGATCCTACTGTGCAGTCGGGGGGAGAAACGCAGGGGTGGAGTCAAGCTCTCATATTTTTATATGATATTATGGAGCATGACTCAAAGCCTTCATCTAATTTCTAGTTTATGAAAGATAATCTTTATCCCAGAAGTGAACAAGGTCACAAATCTGTTGGGTTTTTATAGAACACATATTGCAAGCCACTTTCCAATTCTAAAACTAATAAATGAATGCAAAAGATTAATAATTTAAATATCAATTTCATGCACATAGTAGATGCTCAATAAATATTCATTAACTCAGTTAATCAGCCAATCGATCGATTGGCTACAGCTACCCAACATACTTCTGCATCTCCCCCAGTAACTATGAGTTCCCTGAGGGCAGGTATGGGGACCCCAGCTCCCCTGCAAAGGAAATTTGATGAATGAAGCAATGCCTTGATGTGCAAAGCAAATGACCCTGAAGGCTCATGGCTATCTCTGTATTTTCTAGGTGCGCAATGGGTTTCTAGTTGAACAGAAAAATGCTAGTACGTAACGAATGAATCCATCCATTGTTGGAAGGATGATGATGTTATGATTTAATTATAGAAAAGATCCTTATTAGTCAGCTCGTCCAGGTTATTGTGCTTCTTTTGGAGGCTTTTCAACTGAACATTAACCCAGAAGCTCATGGCCAGCTCCCAGCCACACATGGACTGGCATGCCAGGTGCCCAGTGCTGCTCTGTGCACTGCCACCCAAGAAGCAGGCCTCAGCCGTGCCTAAGCAGCCCTCACAGGGCACATGGCCTCTGCCCAGTGACCAGTGGAGAATGGAAGGTGGAACCATGGCCTATGCATCACCCCTATCTTGTGATCTCAGCTGCTTTGGCCTCTTGGTTGCAAGAGCTGCAGCTCAGTGATAACGAACAAGGGCTCTGGGGTCAGACAGGCCAGGAGTCTAGAGCCTGGTACACCATGAGCTGTGTGACTAGGGCAAATCACTGCACCTCTCTGAGCCCCAATTAAGATGATGTTAACAGCAGTTTCTTCCCTGAAAGTCATTATGAGATGAGAATGAAATGATACCTGTGGGGTCCGAATACCAGGCCTGGCACAGAAAAGGGCTCAGGATGTGGCAGGTGATGGTGCAGAGATCAAGCCTCAGGACCCTGGGCTGCCACTTAGTGACTGTGCCACCTGGAGCAAGTCACTTACCTTGTTAAGCCAGGTTTTTGCATCTGTGGAACAGAACCAATAACAGCGCCCATCATAAGATTACGGTGATGAGTCAGTGCTGAGAAGGACCAATCATGGTGTTCACCGTGGCTGTTACTATTGCCTTTGCAGGATCAGGGTTGATAATGGCTGCCTTTTATTATTAATATAATCCCCAGAAGCTGACTCTTCTCCCAGCAAGGGTGCGGTCATGGTTCATGTGCTGACAACATTCCAGAGACTTGGAAACAGTTCTCCTCCCACCAGCACCGGCCCCACCAGAACGTGCTGCAACTGTTTTTCTAATCAATGGAAATGTGCACGGTCCAAGGGAGGCAGGGCAGAGAGGGAGCAGGCATATCCCAGGCCTGCATCCGCCCAGGCATAACCAAGGCGCCAGCCTCCTGCCACCCACCAAGGCCAGAGGGAGGAACAAATTCAGGTCCCCATGTGGGATGATGGCCCCCTCCCCACATAGCCTGAACCAACTCAGCAACTGATTTCTCAGCCATGGATTTCTAGGTGAGCAATGGATTAAGACTTTTCTGGTCTGAAAGCTTGAAATTCGCCTCATTTCCCGAAACCCCAGAGGGGAGCAAGTCAGTGTGTAGTCTTCCAAAACAAATGAGTCTGCTTCTAGAACCATCCCAGCCACCACCTCTGCCGCTTCCTCCCTCTCTTCCCAGGACCCTGAAGCAATCTGTGGGCCCAGGGTATTTGAGCCAAAGAACAAGGTGCTAGGCCAGGGTGACACAGGGTGGGCCAGCTCCAGCCCTGGCTGGACACAAGATTCCTTCCCCACTGCACACACAAGTCCTGGTCCAGATGAGAAAAAGGAAGACAGAACATTCCTCTGGCAAAAAGTGCCATAGTGGCATTCACAACCAACTCCTTGGCACTCAGGTGGTGCTGCCCTTGAACAAATATCTGAGAGCGGCCATCTCCCAGTACAGACAAGATCAGCTCTCATCCCGGGTCAGGACTGTGGATGCGTAGCTCTCCAGCAAATCACAAACTTCCTGACATAGCCAACTGGTCAGTCTTGGTCAAGCCCAAACTCCCCCCGCCCCCAGGCAGCCGTGTGGCATTCTGAAAGGAGGGAAACTGACCCAATAGGCCCACAGACAGTTGTTGTTTTTTAAATAAATAGAAATTGACTTTTCTGGGCTTAAAGCTTGAAACTCACCAGATCCAGACAATGAGACACCAAGCCCCTCCTTCATCATGATTCCCTACTTAGCCCTCCTGAGTTCCTGTTTTCCCATACATAGTTACATTTCTTCCCTGCTATATAAACCCTTATTTTAGTCGGTTAGGGAGATGGATTTGAGACTGATCTCCCATCTCCTCAGGTGCAGCACCCGATTAAAGCCTTCTTCCTTGGCCTTAATCATTGTCTCTGTGATTGGCTTCCTGTGTGATGAGTGGCAGAACCTAGACCAAACCCCTGGTGTTTCAGTAGCAGACCTTGTCTGAAGACCTGGGAGCCACCTAGGTGAGCCCTGGCTGGCTGAGTCTTCAGACAATGTTGAACCTCTCTCTGCCTGAGATGAAGATAAGTAACCGATGCTGTTCACTGACCTCACTGCAAGGTACTGCAAGGTGCTGCGAGACAAAAATGTGCGCACGCTCTGCAAATTCAAGTCCTCGTCAGGATTAGTGACCATTCAGAGCCCTCCCTCTGGTCCCAGGGGAGCCCCCGGCAGAGGACGGTAAACCTGAACCCCCTGGGGCCCTCAGGAGCAGGAACTCAAAGCAGCCCTCTGAAAATCTGAAATTTCTGCAGCATCTCTTGTTTGATCTTCAAAGCTCATACAGGCTTTATGTTTCACTCATAATCCATTCATTTATTTTCTTACTAAGAGGATATTGTAAATTAGCTACCATCACTGATGCATCTGGTCAGTGAGGCCCCAGCAAGTTGTGACAGGCACACTTGGTGGCTGTCCCAGACACCAGCTCTCACTGCAGTTTGAGTGGCATGATGGCTATGGAGACCCTCACAGTTCCTTCCAGGAAGGGTTCAAATGGCCAACGTGAGCCCCATTATTATAGGACCTGGCTGGTCTCTGTGTAGCCGAGATCATCCAGTAAATCCTTGTCTACATTTACAAGTAAATCCTTGTCTACAGAAGCAGAGCCTCAGACAAGGACTTGGTGCAGGTGATTTGGGGTGAGGGGAAGGTGAGCCCAGGAAGCAGGAGGGAGGGAGTGAAAGAGTAAGAAAAGGAAAGAGGAAAAGCCAATACCCAAAGGCTTTGGTGAAGCTGCCGCTGTGGGTCACGGGGACCTGGTTCCTCTGGAAGGGACACACAGAACACCCCTGAGATTGCCCCACCCCATCCACTGCGAGTCAGAGCCAGCTCCTGCAGTCAGTGCTGGCAGATTCCGGGGGGATGAGCTCACCCACACTCCCAGACTGGGCTGGCACCTGGCAAAGTGGGCTCCCTGGGGCCCCGGAGCACAAAGTGAAAAGATGCCCTGTGCTCCTGGAGTGGGGATATTGTCAGGCTGCAAAGGTCTGGGCACAAACAGAACCTTCCAGTCAGAGCTAGCTTCAGTCACATTGGTCCAGGCCTGACTGCTCCTACAATCCTCAACCCTCTGGGAGGCCTAGAGCTTGAGTCTTTCATCATAGCAGAGTTCACCTTGGACTGAAACAGAAGCACACTCTAACTGTGGGAGGGAAGCTTTCTAAGTCATATTACCCACTCAGCCTCGATCCAGCACCTCCATGGATGGTGCTCCCTTGATAACTCAGTCTCATCATGGATATGGCCACTGCCCAGAGATGAGAGGTGCACCCCAGAACCCATCAAGGCCAAGGCTGTTGGACCCACACTAGGGAACCCCCCAAATACCCTGTTCCTGCATTGTGTGGCTGTTCTGATACCTGTGGTATCCTGCTGGTGGCATATGACCTTTCTCGAAAACAATTTGAGACCATATCTCAAAAACTTTTAGAATGGGCAGAACATTTTCCACAATAATATATAGATATCCAAAGAGCTGTCATCCCAAGGAAACACCTATAAATGTCAATGTCACCTCGTTGTTTATAATAGCAAAGAACAAAGAATTTAAATGTCAAAGAAAGGGGGTTGATAAATAATTTCTGGCTAAGTTACACAGTGGATTGTTATACACAGAGTGTGACCTGAAGTTGTACATCCTGATTTCATAAATCTATCCAAATATATGCTTTAAAATCCTAAAATAAAATACACCAAAACTCCAAATGCAGTAACCCCTCGGTGGTGAGATTAGTCATTTGAATTGTCTTCTTCATACTTGTCTGTATTTTCCAAATTTTCTGTAAGCATGTGTGTCTTTTATCATCAGAGCCAAGGCTTTTTGCAATGACACGAGGGCCACCCTCTCAGGCACTGGGCCCACTAGGACCGGAGGCCCCTCTGCACTCACAGCTAAGGCCGTTCCTGGACATGAGAAATCGTGATCCTGGGACCTGCCCACCTCCCAGGATTCACTGGGCTCCCCTCCCATACAACCCAGTCTCGTGAGGAGTCGGGAGCTGTCTCTGGCAGGTGATCCCCATTGTCCCATCCTGAACAGAGCCAGCTGGCATTTTGGCAAAACGTTCTAAACAGTTTCTGACCCAGAGGAACCTGGAAACCTCCGCCTCTTGGCCCAGCCTTGAAAACAGCTTTGCCAGGCTCATCCTGGTACAGGGCCCGGGAGATGATCAAGCCCATTGTCCAGGACAGAAAACTGAGGCCACCCAGGACTGTGCCGCATCTGGCCATCCCCTGGTGATCCCATTAAGCCTAAGTCCCAGCCTGACTGAGAGCCCCACACGGGCTGATCTGTGAGGTTACTAGAAAGAGGAGGCAGGCCTCAGGTTCAGGAGGGCTCCGCATCCTTACATCCCACTCTCCATGCCCAAGACTAAGATGTTTCCCAGTAAGAGCAGGGCTGGTCTACCACAACATGGCCAAGGCACCCTTCGGGGTGGCCAGGAAAAGTCCAAGAGGGCAAGAGTGCCCTCCCTGCCTGTACAGTGCCTCCTCCTTCAAGAGCTTAGGTTTGGGAGCCAGATAGTCCTGGGTTCAGATTCTAGCTTGAGGCCTTGGCTTGGTTGGCCATTCATGTCTCTGTCTGGGAGGAGCTTTCAGGAAATTACCAGCTCCCTGGTTTGAATCCTAGTAGCCATCACCAGGTGAGCACCTCAGAGAGCTGTGGGCAGCCTACCTGCTATCAAAGGCAGTCTCTACCACGGCAAGGGGAGCGTCACGGCCCTCCTCTATAGGCTGCAGCCTGGTCTCTGCCTCCTCTCGTGGAACCCCACCTCCCACTGGGGTAGGGAGCCACTCAGCAGGGAGCCCATGCCACAAATATGGGGCCCTGAGAAGGAAGCAACTTTGTCATCCCCCTCCACCACCCCCAAAAGCAGGAGTTGATTCCAGATGTGGCCTGCCAGGGGGCCACAGCTGGCAGGGACCTCAATGTCATCCAGTCCAGTAGTATTATGTTACTTAGGTGTTAAGATATCACATTTCTTAGCTCACCCTAAATCAACGTAAACCTGTCTAGGAGCCCCCATTCAACAAGATGGTTAAGTAATACAATGCCTTTGTGTTGGGTGATCCCTCCAGTGTCAAAGACCTCCAGGAGATTCAAGGATGGGGTCTTGCATCATCAAGCCCCAGCAGTCCTCTCTAAGGGCTTGCCAACAGCTCTGGGAGTTCAGCACTTGGATCCAACCCAGATGATCCTACCCAGATGATCCAACCCAGATGATCCTATGAAGGTGGATGGCTCTGCTATCTTTGTGCCAAGCTTGGGAACAGATATTCTAGTGAACCAGGAGCCTGGGCACCTGCAATCCCTCTCTCTGTGTGTCCCTGACATCCATGTCCTTCCAAAACCCTTCCCTCACCATGGCCCCTCCAGGGGATGTGTGTGAGTAGGGCCCAGGTTCCTGCCCCTTCTAGAACCACAAAACCCTGACCCTTGCCAGCCCAGCCCACATGCCTCCTTCACGTTAGTTCACATCCCTGCTTAGAGGCCTGCCACTATGAGATAAGCAAGCCCGACAGCTCCTGGCTACCTGGCTTTTGAAGCAAATGCCTGGGTGAGGTCTGTGTTCTCTGTGTCCCACATCTTCTCCAAAGAAAGGGGGTTGATAAATAATTCCTGGCTAAGTTACACAGTGGATTGTTATATGCAGAGTGTGGCCTGACCTCTAAAAGCTGTCAGCAAACTCATGCTGCACTCATAAAGGCTTGGCTACCTCGTACGTCTGAGGGAAGGAAAATACAAGGATGCAAAGAAAATGGCATCTTGATAATTATCCTGTCTCTGAAGTGCATGGAAAATGGTCTGGAAGGATGTACACCCAACAGGGAGGGGCCAAGGAAGGCTGCAGGGAAGCAAAGGAGACTTTATCACCACTTCGAAAAACTGTACAGTTGGGACGTTTTATTACTCATCATGTATTATTCTCATTATTCTTTTTTTTCCCCCCTTTTTTGGCTAGTTCTGGCTAAATAACAGAAAACAAAGTAATTTGTTATTTACCAAGCATTAGTTATGTGCCAGGTGACCAAAGCAAATGTGGAATCTTGTATTTACAGTTATGATGTAAATTAAACAATGAGCTGCAGTTGGCCAGGCAAAGAGCGATGGAAGTGAACAGTGTCACAGGAAGAAGGAGGAATATCAGCTGGTCCTGGATGGGAAAGAGCTTAGCAGATTGGAGGAACAAAAATAGGCCAGTGTGGCTAGAGCACAGTGACTCAAGGAGCAGAGACAGAGGAGAGTGGAGAGAAGCCTTGAGGCAGATCACATGGAAAGTTAAGGAAGGTAGTGTTCAGGGAGTTTGTGTTTCATTTGACGGTGCTGGGAACCATCAAAGGCTTTTAAGCAGGGAGCAACATGATCAGATTTACGTTTTTAGTGGATAACTCTATCTTCTTGCTGTGTGGAGAATGTTGGAGGGCAAGACAGGAAGTGTTATCAGTTAAAGGATGCCAAGAAGAGGAATCTCATGATCCATGATTTTAAAAGAAAAATAAATAAAATGAATGGCCCTGTTTCTTACCAGGAGGAGCTTGACATCCAAGAAGACAGGGGCAAAAGAATTAGTTGTATTACTCCAGCAGGCAGGACAGAGAGAAGTTGGTGGCTGAGGCTGTGGGTCCATGGTGATTGTGCTGCTTGCCAGTCAAGTGATGTGGGCAGGTTGTTCAACCTTTCAAAGCACTGGTTTCTTCCTCTGAAAAGTAGAAGGTAGTTATATCTACCTCCCAAGATTGCCAAGAATATGAATGAGCTACTGCATGTGTCATACATCATGCTTAGCTCAGCAATGTTACTTTATAACCATCATCGTCATCACCATTAACGTCTTCATCATCATCACCATTATCACCACCACCACCATCATTACCACTACCATCATCATCTTCAACACCATCATTCATCATCATTGCCACCACCATCATCACCACTATCATCATAATCATCACCATCACAATCATCATCATCACCATCATCACCAGCACCACCATCATCACCACCACCATCATCATTACCACTACCATCATCATGATCTTCATCACCATCATTTATCATCATTGCCACCACCATCATCACCACCACCATCTTCATTATCAGCACCATTATCACCACCACCACCACCAACATCATAATCATCATCACCGCCACCATCATCATTACCACTACCATCATCATATTCTTCAACGCCATCATCCTCATCATCATCATTATCATTGCCACCACCATCATCTTCTCCATCATTGATCCTGCTCCTAGACTCCATCAAAGTCCAGAGTCCAGCATTCTACCCCAACTCACCTCTTAATAACTCTGGGATCTGAGTGGGCCTCATAATCTCAGTCTCCATACCCTCTGTCAGGCTTTTCTCACAATTGTGGGGCTCCTTGTTCAAAGTGAAAATGTGGGACCTCTTCTTCAAAAAGCAGGAGAAAAGTGTCCTTGAAGTTACTAAAATATAGAGCTGTCTTCTTTCTTCCAGTCTCTCTCTCTCATCTTGTCGTGATACTTTTTATTTGCTATTTGTTGCCTTGATGCCATTCTAAGTAAAGAAAAATTAAAATTTTTAATTACTAACATGAATTTTACCATTCATCATTACATTGCACAATACCAGTTTTAGATACAAATATAAGAACACTTAACTCATATGTGAAATCATCTAAATTATAATTTGTAGTTGATATTTTGTACGTACAAGTGTATTTTTGTCGTTGCTAGAACAGTAGAATTCTGCACACAAAAAAAACTCTACTGTTTTGTTTTTACTTCCCTCCTGGATAGAATCACATTCTACCAACACTCTCTGCCTTTGCCTTACTGATGGGTAAGGAAGAACTGAAGCAAAAAGGACCTGTGGCTGCTCCGTCTTCCCCTTTCCTTCTGTGTCATCACTTTCGGTGTAAGTGCTCGGCTAACACAGCGAAGAGACATGAGTAAGAAAAGGCATGACAGGTTTCCTTGGTCGTTTGTGTTTCTTCCAACACCGCTGCCCTTTTTCTGCATTCTAAGCAAGTTCTGGTTTGAATGGAAAGCGTGGCCTGTCAGGGCTGTCTATGCCCTTGCTCACTCAGCTGTGCATACAACATGCATCCCTTGTACTCCCTTTGAGTCACACTTCCATGCATCATGGGTTCCCTGGAACACTCTGCTCACAGGGCGTCAAGAATACACATGCTTATGAGGCAGCAAGGAACAGCAGGTATGTCTATTGCATGAATCTCCAGCTCATGTGCCCACTCCATGGTCCCATTAGACTTCACCTGCAAAACACCAGTTCAAAGATAAAATTATTAAAATTTCAAGATGATGGCAGAAGAGCATTAACCCAAGAAGCTCAGGGCCTGATCACAGGGCCCTTTGCGATTGCACAGGCCTCAGGCCCATGAGGCTGGCCCGGGCTCTCCTGGAAAATGGGCACAGTTTCCAGCTTGTCCATCTCACAGGGTTATGGGAGGCCTATACAAGCCAGCAGTAGAAACACTTTGCAAACAGTAACTGTGACTGTAACCATAACTGGACCAATATTCAGCTGCCACACTCCCCCAAGCCTGCAGAGCAAGCATGCCACACCAGGCACAGTGGGCTCCAGCCGCAGCCAACACCAATGGGAAGCTGGGCAGCAGTGAGCTGATTCGAATTCCAGATGAGTGTGAATGACACAAAATCCATTTTACTTGCAAATTCTGAACTGTGTGCAGGAAGCCAGCAAGCTCAGCATCACAACATGTTTCTCCGAGCAGCCATTGGGCCGTAAGACAGACGATCGCTGTTTGCAGTAAAGCTCTGTCGTGCTGGGCAGGTCAAGGCCAGCTCCCTCCTGCCAGGACTCAGCAGAGGTGTGAGATCCCCTTGTAAAGCCTTGCCCGTGTCTGGAGAAGGTGTCAGGAATCGTCACACCTTCCCCATTTGGAAAGCGATTCTGCAACATGGGAATTCTGGGCTGTTCTGAGGCTCTGTCCAGCTCAACAGGCAAAACAGAAGGGGAAGCCCCCAAGATCCAGAGATCTGACTCTCTACCCACAGCCATGGAACCCGGGTCCATTGGTGATGCTGAGGGAGCCCCTGAGCCCCGGGTGAGCCTCCTCAACTCTAAAGTGGAAGCAAGAGTGTCACAAGGACACCACAAAGGCTTTCTGCCCATGACTGCTCTCACGCTCACACCCACCTAACGTGTGGGCATCACAGCCCCACGTAACATCGCTGCACCTGAGGCTTTGCAAAGTTAAGTGACAAAACGATGATTGTCCCAGCGGTACATTACAAAAAAATTGAAGCTTTGAGAGGTTAGGCAGTTTGCCTGAGGTCACCAGCAGGGCCAAGGGCCACACCCAAGTCTGGGTAACACCTAGGTCCATGCTCCGACTCAAGGCACAAGAGCTAGGAAGAAATAAGCTCATGTGTGTGACAAGGCATCATGACCTTCACTGGAGCACAGTGTGGGTGGCACCGCTTGCCTAAACACAGAGGGCATCTCCTGGGCCACTGTCAGGGAAGAAAGGGGGTGGCACTAGGGGAGGAATTATAGCCTATCTGCCTCCAGAGCCCCTTGGAGCCTGGCCCAGAGTTGGAGAGGCATTTTTCCCTCCAACCTGCCCAGTTCTCCCCTACCCCTCCAAACGCACATACACACACACACTTACATTCTATATCTGTGATGGTCCTTCACCAGCTTTCCCCCTTCCTCTCCCTTCAGCCCACAAGTTTTCTCCATTCTCCCACCCAGCCTCCCTTAAACCCTTCTGCCCCTTTTCCTCACAATGCCACGGCCTGGCTGCAGAATCACCAGGGTCCTAATTCCGCACAGGTTTTATGCCCCCAGCTCTGAGCCCCAGACCCCCATCTCATGATGATGGGGCTCCCTGCAGCAGAGGGTGTGGTGTGGTGTGTGTGTGTGCATGTGTGCATGCGTGCGTGCATGCATGTGTGTGTACGTGTGTGTGAGTGCCTGGCAGGTGGGGCCCCACTGGCCTGCCTGTTCCTTGCCTGTTCACACCAGTATAAAACCAACCAGACAACAGGCCCTGCCCACATCAGAGAGCTCTCAGGACTCCCACTCTGAGCAGAAGGCTCTGGGGGAGACACTAGAATTTAGTAGGAATTCTAGGCGGGGGTAATGGAGAAAATGTGTAAAGTACATAAACAATAGAATAGCATTCCCAGGTACCAAAGGAATCGACAAATGTTCAGGTGGTTAAGGCCTCCCAGATACCAAACTGCATCTGCCCTAAAGACGAAGAAACCCCTACCAACTCCAAATGTTCATCACTCACCGCTTCTCTCTCCATAAATACGACAACCAAACCAGATAATGAAGGACACCAACCATGCAGAAGGTAAGAACAAACAAACAAAATGCAAAGAACAGGAAGGAACTTTTAAAAAGTTAGTGCTTTTAGAGAAAGTCAAGAAGGCATTGTGTCCCTAAAAAGAAAACAGGGTCTGCTTAAAATGGAGTAATTAGAAAGCAAGAAAGAATTCTCAGAAGTACAATTGCTAAAAGAAAAAGTTCATGGAAAAAAATATACAGTTGAAGAAATTTCTCAGAATATATATCAACAAAACAAAGAGAAAAATGCAAGAGAAAACACCTGAGATGTATAAGCTCAATCTATGAAGTTCTATATTCATTTACTATGAATTATAGAAAAAATAAAATGGAGAAAATGTATACATTATACAAATGAGAGTATAGCATCTCCCAAGTGCTGCAGGAATCTACACATCTTCTGGTTGACAGGACCTTCTAGATACCAAGCAGAATAAATGAAGAAAGACCTGCCTCCAGATAAACTGTCATGAAAACTGGAACTCCAAGGACAAGGAGATTTTAAAAGCTTCCAGATGGGAAAAACAGATTATTGGCAAAGGAATTACAATCGTGCTGGAGTGTGACTTCTTATCAGCAACGTTGAAAACCAGACTAGAGGAATGATCCCAAGTTCTCATTAAAGAAATAAAACTCTAAACTTACAATTCTGTTTCTGAATAAAAACTATTAAATAAGTATAGGGCAAAATAACATTTTCAGGCACGATACTTAAAAATCTACATCCCAAATATTCTTTTTGAAAAATACTCTCAGGATATTCTCCAGCAAAATGAAGTGAGAAAAAAGATATGGGAATTCTAAAAACAGGGTAGACTTACCCCAGGCGTCCAAAGAAAAACTTCTGGATAACAGAACTAGAAAAAAAAAAAATCTGTCCAGATCCTAACAAGGGGTAAGAGAACCCTGCGGGTGGGGGACTAGGGGCAGCAGTGGGGTGAGGAACCTTCAAGAAGAGAACATTTTCTCATTTTCCTTAACAAAAGGTAGGGTTGGAGACTAGATAGTTTAAAGACATAATAGAAGTATATACTGTAGTTCTCTCGTCAAAAAGAAAAAAACATAGCAAGATCCCATCTTTAAAAAAGGTTTTAAATTAGCCAGACATGGTGATAAGCACCTGTTGTCCCAGCTAATGGGGAGGCTGAGGAAGGAGAATTACTTGAAATCAGGAGACAGAGGCTGCAGTGAGCTATAATAGTGCCATTGCATTCCAGCCTGAGCAACAGAGCAAGATCCCATCTCTTAAAAAAGAAAGAAAAGAAAAACAATTAAAAATTCCAGGAAGAAAAATAAAGTTCTATGCTATAATATTGTAAATTGCATTTAAAGGTTGACGTTGAGGCTAAATAGTACTTGTTTTGCAATGAAAATAAAAATACAGCTTTTGGTAAAGCACAATGTCATGGTAAAAACAGTATTCTTACTAAATTAAAAAACCTATGAAGTGGAAATTTACTTGGAATTGGTGATGGTTCACATATAATTTATAATTGGTTCCAAATAGACTGTGATATCCTAACAATTTAAGTAAAAGCTGTAGTTGCCAACATTTACAAATTTTATATATATATGCTATAAAACAAAAATTTTGTGACAAAGCTGATAAAAGATGAAAAAAACCATGCTACAGCATGGGTTGTATGCTTTCTCTCTTTGCTGCCTGCCACATATCAGATTTTAGAAAAGTTTGAGCTTTTGAAGTCAATCTGAGTATCCTGTGACAATATTAAACTTTTTTGTAAATGAGTCCTCTAAATTTTGGATACATGCTTTTCAAAAAATTGGAGATGCTTGATCAGATTATTCAACACATGATCTTTCAGTTTTTGAAGCTTTGAAAGAATTGCACTAATTGAAAACAAAGCCTACAAATGAAAAGACGTTGGAATTTATCCCTAAAAAAAAAAAAAAAAAGGAGAAACTCAGCACATTAAACAATTAGACCTCAACGTGGAAATTCTATAGTGATATTTCAGAATATCTTGACTTGTGACAAGATGCTTTTGATGGAGCTTCTATTTTAATTAGAAAGAAATATGTTGTTCCAGGAGGGCATGAAATTGAGAAAGCATACAACTTTGCAGCTTCCAAATTTAACGAAGCATTTGAAAGAATCACAAATAAATATGACTTATTTGATGAATTTTGTCTTGTAAAAATATTGGCTGAAGAAAGTTACTCTGAAAGGAGGCAAAAAGACAGGATATGGTAAAATATTTAGGCTGAAAAAGTTTCACATTTTAATGTCAAAAACTTAGCGTTGAAAATATCCTTCATTTCCCTTGAGCTGACTAGGGCCTCAACATCTGTAGAGAGAATATTTTCCCAATTCAAAATATTATGATCTATAGTGAAGAGTGGAGTACAGATGTCAATAATTTCAAATTCATTAACCATGATGTATTTCTCGAACTCCTGGCCTCAAGCGATCCTCCCACCTTGGCCTCCCTAGTGGCTGGGACTACAGGCAAGCACTGCTATGCCCAACTAATTTTATTTTTTACTTTTTGTAGAGATGGAGTCTTGCCATGTTGCACAGACTGCTCTCGAACTCCTGAGCTCAGGTGATCCTCCAGCCCTGGCCTTCCAAAGTGCTGAGATTATAGGCGTGAGCCACCATGCCCAGCGGTTACTTTTTGTTTTAGAAAGAATTTTATTGTTGAAAATAGTTTGTTGTAGAACCATTTATAGAACCAAAATAATAAAAAACAACTTGTCAATCAAGAAATAAATATTTCCAAAATATATAAATTTCTCGTTATTTTAGAATTTCTTTTCACCCTCAAAAGTGCCTTGGTTTCATCAACGAAATACATGTCATGCTAGCCCTGAAGGATGAGGAGGCATATTCATTTTCCTTTGCTGTAAAACAAATTACCCTAAAACTTAACAGCTTAAAACAACCAACATTCACTATCTCACAGGAGAGCCAAGGCACTGTGTGGATCGAGAGTCCAGATGTGCCTTCACTGACACCTCCCACTCAGGGTCTTTCACAGGCAGCAGGAGCGTCATTAGCCAGGGCTGTGATTACCTCAAGGCGTGACGGGGGCTGGGAGATCCCACTCCAAGCTCACTCATGTGGCTATTGGACCTCAGAAGATCTGCTTCCAAGCTCACTGACATGGTATTGGGCCTGTATTCGTTTGCTAGGGCTGCCGTAACAAATACCACACACTGGATGGCTTAGACAACAGATGTTTATTTTCTCACAATTCTGGAGGCTAGAAGTCCAAGTTCAAGGTGTTGCTGGGTTGGTTTCTTCTGAGGCTTCTCTCCTTGGCCTCTAGGCAGCCATCTTCTCCCCATGTCTTCACAGGGTGTTCCCTCTGTTCCTATCTGTTCCTAATCTCTGCATATAAGGATACCAGTCATAATAGATTAGGGCCAACCCTAATGACCTCATTTTAATTAATTATCTCATTAAAAATCCTATCACCAATTATAGTCACATTCCGAGGTACTGAGAGTTACTGTCTCACATGACAACAAGGCCTTTCCACCTGAGAGTCTTCACCACATGGCAGCTTACAATTTGAGACACAGAGAGATCACTAAGATGGAAGTCCTTTCGTAATTTAATCTTGGAAGTCATATTCTGTCTTTTCTGCCATCTTCTATGAATATGAAGAGAAGAGAATCAACAGGTCCAGCTCATCCTCAAGGGGAGGGGATCTCACAAAAGCCTGAATTTCAGGAGGCTGCCATCTTGAAGGCTGCTACCATGCTCTCTAAACATTTTGCCCCACGTCCAGTTGAGGGACCAGGACTTGAGATTGGGGATACTTGGCTTTGAAAGTCAGTTTATCCTCCTTTGGAAGGGTAGGGTTGTTGAGAAGTTGTATGAGGAACCCCAAGCAATTCTGGTTTCAGAGTTTAGAGCAATAGAGGAGGAAAGGAAGTGGGAAGGGAGCTCCAGGAGGGATTTACAAATCAAAGGAAGAGAGTGCTGTGTGCAGGTCTCATGCACTCTCCCTGGCAAGCCCCCTGGGCTCCCATAGTAGCATTTATTTCCCTTTGCATCTGCTCCTCTCCTCCTGCACACACGCACGCATACCCACTCACAGTCACACACACACACATGCATGAAAACACACTCATACAGTCACAGCCTCACACAGTTGCACACACACATACATACAACCACATGAACACACATTCGCACACACGTGAGTACACACAAGTCACACTTGCACACACACTCAGACGCACACATCACACACCACTACACAGGCACTCACATGTATGCCCAACACATACACACACAGGTAGATACCACACAGCGGCCTCCAGCACCCTCCCTGCGCCCGCATGTAGCCTGTGCTCTGCCAGGGTTGGCTTCATTAGTGAGATATTAAGTCAGGGGAAATTGTGTTTAGGGATCCCTCTTTCCAATTCATCTTTTCAGTTGTTTAACGTCGGCTCCTGGGCATTCACTGTGTGTTGAGCCCTCAATTCGTGCTTCTCAGAAATAGAAAAATATCATTCTCCTTTCCCACAATTGCATCTGAACTGACCGTGTCTTGAGGGCTTTTTAATGAAATACAGTTTTTCAAATCAAGCAATATCTAGGTCTTATACTCAAGCACTAGAGAGAGAAGAAAACAGAAAAGATTCTCTCCAAGCAAAGCACTAGACCTTCACATTTGGGAAAGGGAAACTTTTGGGGAAAAAAAAAAAATGCCTGGCCTAATATCCACCAGTGTACAGGGCTCCAGCTTCCAAAGCCCTCCTAAACCAGAGCACTGGGGATGACGCTTTCTGGGGGTGAAATTATGGCTGAATTTGTTGAACTATATTTTCTAAAGAATATCTAATAAGCATGCATTCTTAATAAGTTAAAGGTTTTTTTAAGATTAAAGAAATAATTATTATTAATAAAATAAATACAAAGAATTTAGCACAGTGCCTGGAAAGGTCAAATGAGCTCTATGTTATATTCTGGTTGTTTTGACTGTAAGAAACCTACTGGGAAAGAGCCTGTTTTTTTTTTTGAGACGGAGTCTCGCTCTGTCGCCCAGGCTGGAGTGCAGTGGCCGGATCTCAGCTCACTGCAAGCTCTGCCTCCCAGGTTCACGCCATTCTCCTGCCTCAGCCTCCCGAGTAGCTGGGACTACAGGCGCCCACCACCACACCCGGCTAGTTTTTTCTATTTTTTTTAGTAGAGACGGGGTTTCACTGTGTTAGCCAGGATGGTCTGGCTCTCCTGACCTCGTGATCCGCCCTTCTCGGCCTCCCAAAGTGCTGGGATTACAGGCTTGAGCCACCGTGCCCGGCCGAAAGAGCCTGTTTTCTAAGAAGCTGGCATCCTGATAATTTAGTGCTCCATCCTGGGCCCCTCAGAATCCTGCTATTGAGAGCAGCTTTGTAAGAGACAGAAGGTTCGAGTTCTGAGATAGCTCCATGATCCTCACCAGAGAGGGGAGGCTTTCTATAATACTCCATTCTTACCCCACAGACTAGGACATGAAGATCTGATATGGTTTGATTGCGTCCCCACCCAAATCTCATCTGGAATCATAGTTCCCATAATCCCCACGTGTTTCGGGGGGGACCAGGTAGAGATAATTGAATGATGGGGGCAGTTTCCCCCATCCTGTTCTCGTGATAGTGAGTTCTCACGAGACCCGATGGTTTTAAGGGGCTTCCCCCTTCACTTGGTTCTCATTCTGTCTCCTGCCGCCATGTGAAGAAGGATGTGTTTACTTCCCCTTCTGCCATGATTGCAAGTTTTCTGAGGTCTCCCCAGCGATGCTGAACTGTGATTCAATTAAACTGCTTTCCTTTATAAATTAGCCAGTCTCACCTATGTCTTTATTGCAGCATGAGAACAAACTAATACAGAATCCCAATGAAAATGCAGCAATATCATAAACATGCACACATTCATGACCTTAATATCTGCCTCTGAGCAATTTCCTGGTGTATTTTCTTTTACAACAGGGTCATGCCAAGCATGCTACTTCCTATTAGAATGTTATTCTTTATTTGATTTCAAAATTATTCTTCACATCTCACCTTCTTCCTTGAGCCATTTTCTCCCTCCAATAAAATCCTGGCACCCAAAGCAGCTCTCAGAACTAAATTAATTATAAAAGCATATTAATGTCATCTATAGAGCAATGAAATTAATTTATTCAATACATACAAGAGGAAGTCATCAATTACGACCAGAGATGGTAGCATTTTATGTTACAGCATTTAAAATTCTTACAAATTTTAATATTTCCTCCAGCAAGAATTGCCATAAATATCATCTGCTGTGCAGTCTTGATTTATGAATTAAGTGTAACTTTTAGTCCACTGGTGTTCAAATACTAAACAACTTACTCTTATCTAATGTCTGTTCTTAGATGTTTATACCTGTATGAAAAATAGGGATCTCCATTCCCTTAAGGGTGACCTCTGCCCTCAGAGTACGGAAATATGCAGTACCATCTGTGTGGAGACATACACATTTTTAGGAAGTGCTGCCCAGCTTAAGATGCCTGATAAGCTCAATACAGGGAAATCCTTCCATGCCCTCATGTCACATCTAAATATACCACAGGGTCCCAAGTGATTCATTCTCAGAATGAAGAAGGCAGCCAAAGGAAACACACTGTGGTCTTCACTTGTGCCTCTCAAAGGCCATTAGATGACATGCAATTCATTTCCCGCAGCACTTCTTACTACTCCTCTTCCCACCCAATTCCTCCTCTAAGTTACCTGCAAGGCCTACAACTAACCAGAAGTTCTCTCTCAGCTCTTCTCCAAAATTCTCCCCTAGAGAAGATATTTGACATATATCTGACAAACAACTTGTATCCAGACCATTTAAGAAATGCCTACAAAGTAATTTCTTAAAAGGCAGACATTCCTAGAAAACCATGGGCCAGCTGGACCCAGTGGCCTACAATCCCAGCTACTAGGCAGGCTGAAAAGGAGGATCACTTGAGCCCAGGAGTTTGCATCCAGCTTGGGCAATGTAGCAAGACCTGGTCACAAGAAAATAATAACAACAGCCAGCAAACAATGGGTACCATGCTGGAATAGGCCCCTCCTGAGAGAGGAGACCCAAAGGGCCACTAAGCATGGGACAAGGTGCTCAGCTCCACGAATCATCAGTGATAAACAGCAATGAAGTTAAAACAGAACACCCCCAGCAGAACAGCTAAAATGAAAAAGACAGAAAAATGCCAAGATCAGCAAGGATGTAGAGCAACTGGACTTTTCACAGGCTGCTGGTGGAGTATAAATTGGTCCCATTTAGAACAGTGTCTGGCAGGATATACTGAGCTGAACATATGTGTTCCTGATGACCCAGAAACTCTACTTCTAGGTAAATGCACAAAAGAAGTGAGTCCATATGCTCCCCAAAAGATATGTACTAGAATATTCATAACAGCTTTGTTAAAAATAGCCCCAAACTGAAAACTACGAAACGTCCACCAACAGAATGGAATACAACTGCCAGATAAAATACAGGATGCCCCATTAAATGTGAATTTCAGAAAGGCGACAATAATTTTTGTAGTACAAGCAGGTCCCATACAGCAATATCACCCAAAATGAGCGACTGCTGTGTACAACCCGGGCGATTCTCACAGACGTAAGGAAGAGCAGAAGCCAGACACAAAATTATACAAATTGGGTGGTGCCATGTCTGTGATCTTCCGAAAGCAGGCAAAGCTCATCCATGCTGTAAGAAGTCAAGCTAATGGGTGGGGTGGGTAGTTACTGAAAAGAGACACGAGGGGCATTTTGGGAGCCTGGAATGTTCTGTCTCTTGATCTGGGGGCTGGTCATACTTTGTGAAAATTTGTCAAGTTGTACACTTAGGACACATGAGCTTTTACAATTGTGGGACATACTCACCCTGGGAAGTATTCTTTGTGTATCTGCAGTTCACATTTCATGGAGCGTCCTGTAGTTTGTGTGACACCCGTCCTCCATTCTCCTGTTAGTGGGTATTTTGTCCATCAACACATATCACAAGTGTATTTCATATGTCAATAAAAATCCAAAAACCTCTCACAGAACCCTGCTCCCAGCCCGGGTCCTTTAACAGGAGGATAATGCCAGTGGGCAAAGGAAGAATTTTGAGTGGGCTGGGAGGAGGGTCAGAGGTGGAAACAGGGCTGCAAATACTCATATAATAATTCTTTTTGTAACACAGAAAACAAAGGTCTTTTGAAGTACAGAGATCTGATCCCCATCTCCATCCTCTCGGGATTTCAGTTGTCTACCAGCTAGGTACCTTCAAACTTGATCTGTGTTTGTAGGAGAGAGGGCAGTGGTCAGTCACACATTCATATATAGAGTGTATATATATACACATATATATAGAGAGAGAGAGAGACAGACAGAGTCTTGCTCTGTTGCCCAGGTTGGAGTGCAGTGGCGTGATTTCGTCTCACTGTAACCTCCACCTCCCAGGCTCAAGTGATTCTCCTGTTTCAGCCTCCTGAATAGCTGGGATTACAGGTGTGTGCCACCACACCTGGCTAAGTTTTGTATTTTTAGTAGTGACAGGGTTTCACCATGTTGGCCAGGCTGGTCTCAAACTCCTGACCTCAGGTAATCTGCCCGCCTCGGCCACCCAAGGTGCTGGGATTACAGGCATGAGCCACCACACCCCACTTGTCCACACGTTTTCACTTCTGTTACTTCGGGATTAGGGAACGCAACCTAATCCTGCTTTTAGCACGGAGACCCTGCATGGCCTTGGAAGCCTACATTGAGCTGCTGCTTCCACCTCTCGCACGGCCTCCAAACCCCACCTGGGCTCAAAGTCGGGGCTCTGCCCACCTTCCATTCTCTGGGCCATGCCCACATGCCCACGTTTTACAGGTGCCTTCATTGGGCAGGAAGCAGCCTGAGCATCAGCCACTCCCAGAACTGACAGGGACCCCTGACAGAGCCAGGAGAGACACTGAGAAATGCAGATGCTTCTTGGACAGTGACTTGCTACAGTGCAGACAGAGCAGGAAGCTGAAACGGAGGAGTTGGAAGTCCACTGAGCCAGCAAACAAGTACAAAAAGGCATTCTGTAGAAGGCAGCAGAGGGGCCTGAGTAAAGCACAGACTTTAGAGCCAGACTCAGCTCCAACATCCACTCACTATGCTGCCTTGCACCCATGACCAATTAGCTGGGCTTCAGTTTTCTCATCTGCAAACTGGAGATAACAACAGTACCAACACTGGGTTATTGCGGGAACCAGGTGAGACAGTGGGTAGTGGACTGTATTTTCCAAGGGCGACCACAGTGCACTTTTCCCACACATGCTCATTGGGAACCTCACCACTCTCCCACCAAGTGGAGTCTAATTCCCTTCCCTTGAATCTCCGGGGAGCAGAGGGCTTGTCACTGGCCTGGGATGGACAGAAGACAGCAGGACTGACGCAGCGTGACTTCCAAGGCTAGGGTATAAAAGGCATCTGCCTTCCACCTTGTTAGCTGGTATCCTCGCCTTTGGAGCCTGGGCATCCATTAAAGTCCAGGTGCCCGGAAGCCACCATGCTGTGAAGAAGCTCAGGCCACGTGGAGAGGCCACACATAGGGCTCCAACTGACAGCCCCTGCCGAGATGTCAGGTGACAGACAACGTCAGTAAGCGGCCATGAATGAAGATGCCTCCATGTGACTCCAGTCCTCAGCTGCCAATACCCCAAGTCATCAGCCTTGAGTCTTCCCAGTGAAGCCCTAGACATCATGGAGCAGAGACATGTCGCTCCCACTGTGCCCTGTCCAAATCCCCAACCCACATCCACAAGCAAGATCAAATGGTTGCCTTAAGCACTTAAGTGTGGGGGTGGATTGCTACGTGGCAATAGCATCAGTTAGGTTTGGCTGTGTAACAAGCCACATCAGAATTTAGTGGCTTACAACCACATGCATTTTTTTTGAATTTTTTAAAAATTATACTTTAAGTTCTGGGATACATGTGTAGAACGTGCAGGTTTGTTACATAGGTATACATATGACGTGGTGGTTTGCTGCACCCATCAACCCATCATCTACATTAGGTATTTCTCCTAATGCTATCCCCCTCCTAGCCCTCCACCCCACAACAGGCCCTGGTGTGTGATGTTCCCCTCCCTATGACCATGTGTTCTCATTGTTCAGCTCCCACTTATGAGTGAGAACATGCAGTGTTTCGCTTTCTGTTCTTGTGTTAGTTTGCTAAGAATGATGGTTTCCAGCTTCATCTATTTCCCTGTAAATGACGTAAACTCATCCTTTTTCATGGCTGCATAGTATTCCATGGTGTATATGTGCCACATTTTCTTTATCCAGTCCATCATTGATGGGCATTTGGGTTGGTTCCAAGTCTTTGCTATTGTGAATAATGCCACAATAAACATATGTGTGCATCTGTCTTTATAGTAGAATGATTTATAATCCTTTGGGTATATACCCAGTAAAACAACATGCATTTATTTAGCTCTCCATTCTGTGAGTCAGCTGGACAGTGCTTAGGGCTGACTCAGCGGATCTCCTCTCGGCTCCCTTTTGCATCTGTGGTCCACTGGTGGGTGTGCTGGTGGCTGGTTGATCCAGAATGGCCTTGCTCACATGCCTGGCAGTTGGCAAGCTGGCAACTGGGCAACAGATGCAACTGGGTCACGGGTCTCTCATCACCCAGGAGGTTTGCAGGGCATCTTCGCATAGGAGCAGAGTTCCAGGAGCAGCAGCAAAGGGCCAGTCCCACTGTGCAAAAGCATTCTCAGGCCTCCACTCACAACATATTTGCTCACATTCCATTGGCCAAAGCAAGCCACGGGGCCAAGTCCAGGGTCAGAATGAGAGGGCTCCCAAAGCACACGGAGGTGTGGGCCTGGGGAAGAGTCTAAGGCATTTTTATTGACAACCACATTCTGGCATGGACTGTGCCTCCAGCAAATGCTGGCTGCCCACATGATGGACATAATGACCACAAAGCATGCATTGCTGGGCACTGTCAGCTGGTCACCTCTTTGGACTTAAGCTTACTGTACCTAGAAGAGAAGGTCTGACAGGAGTGGCTGGGGCTGAGGGTAAAAGAGATAGGCAAGGGGCTGGGGGTGAAGCCCATTCTTCTCTGACTCCTCCAGGACAGCAAGTATAGCAGAAGAGAACAGTGTTTGGAAGTCAGAGATGCCCTAGTTTAATTCCAGCTTTGCCATCAGTCCCTGTGAGGCCTCTTGCTCCGCCCCTAAGGTCCCCATCTGCCATAGGGGATAAAAGCAGCTACCTCTTAGTGCTGGGGTGAGAATGAGACACAGCCATGTGCCTGGCGGGAAGAGCCACAGGTTGGCTGTAAACAGGCCGTGGGAGGCCAGCTGAGGTCTCCTGTGTGCCTGCTGAGTGACGGTGGCTGGCAAAGACAGAACCAGCTGCAAAAACTCCCCAGCCAAGGCCTACTCAGATGCTTGCTCTCTGAACCCCATTGTTATGCTACAAAAGACCAGTGCAGCTGCTTACCAAGAAATCTCCAGCTCCCTGCTCGTCTGAGGGTCGGCCTATGCAAATTATAACTGCTCCAATTCCTACACCCGCAGGTCCATGGGGCTGTGCTTATGGATGTGCAGTAATTCTTGAGTCTCCTGCTTGGGGTGTTGGCTGATGTGATTAGATGTCCAGCAGCAGGGCACAGTCAGGACAGCCAAGGAAGAATGGCACACTTTGCAGGGGCTGCAGCCCAAAGCAAGGCTCAGGTACAAGCTGTTTCTGCCACGGGACCTTCCCCGGAGCCAGGCTGTGCATGCAAAGGTGCACCCATCACACAATGCACGTGCATGCATGCGCCCACCAACTCCACCAGGTAGCACGCCATCATGTCATTCGAGTGCAAAGATGCCCATCTCCTCTGGGGACTGCTATTCTAGTTACTGTTGGGTCTTGTTGGTTCACCCCCACCCAGACAAAGAGATGGGAGAGAAGTGAAGATATCTGTTGCAGAAAGAGTAACACATCGGAACACAGGCAGCAGCACACAGGCCTGGGATACTGCAAAGGTTCTAAGCTCTGTGAATAAGGTGAGGCCCGAAGGATGCAGGGTGCCACCTTTCCAGAATATTAAAATTCATCCTGTAGACATTAAGGGATGGAGGGAAGTTTTTAAGCATCATCGGTGTGGTGGCCAGGGGTGCAGATGGGTTTTCAGGACCATCTGCCTGGGGACAGTGTGGTAGAAGATACTGGACACAGGTGACCAGTTCAGAGATTTCCATAGCCAGGCAAGAGCTGCTGGGGCCTAAGCTGGGCCATGAGTCCAGGAAAGCAGAGGATGGAATGGACTCAGCGGACACTTGCAGGTTGACATCAGCAGGTTGACTTCAGGCTTTGACCATGCACAGCAACCCCTCCAGCCCCCAACCATGGCTGGTGCGGCAGCCCCATGACTCACTGCTTCTCACAGCCAACCGCAGAGCTCTCCAAGCCTTACCCCGTCCCTCCTGACCTGACCTAAGCCTGTCCTGTCCTGTTCTATCCCAGGCTTAGACCCGCAGGCCATGCACACACATCCACACCCTGTCCCTGCAGATGGTGAGCACAACACAGATATGCAAGAGGGATTATTTTTGAAACCTGTTTGCAAGGCAGATTTCTCATAAATGCAAAAAGCAAAGTCTATAGATTTTTTAAGGCAACACAAAAATGATGAGTTCTTGGTATGTTTGTGCTTGCGGCATCACTTTTCTCTACCTCGCGGTCCTGCATGTTCAGGCTCTGCAGAACGACTCCCTCTCCAAACCATCATCCACTCCAGAAAGTATGCACGGGGCACCTGTGAGACAGGAGGGATGGGCTGGGCTGCGCAGGCATTCTGGGGACCCTCGACTACCTAATGCACCCTGAGGCACCTGCCCCTGGCAGTAACAAGCTCCAGACCACACCAAAGAGAAGGGCAGAACCCTGAGGCTGGTTCCCAAGACCTGGCCTCAGACCACAGGAAGGGGCATTCATCCACCTTGGGGTCAACAGGCTCCGGCACAGTCCCCCTCAGCATCCTGCTGTTCCTTCCCTTGGTTCCCTATCTCTACAAAGGCTGCCACCCCCACACCAGGGGCACAGCCTGGAGGAGAGGAGAGAGACCTTTCACATGGCTGCCTGCCCTCATTCATTGCCCTTCTTCTGTCTCCAGGTCCTGAGAGTCCACTCTCTCAGAGCTCCTCTCCTCCCGCACCCTGCTGGTCTCCCATGCCCAAATCTCCTGCTCCAGGCAGCCACTGAACAGCAAATAGAAAGATTTGCCTAAAGCACAGGGTCTCTGGCATGCTCTCTCTTGTTAACCTTCTATGGCTCCCACTGCCTACAAAATCAAGCCCATCCTCTTCAGTCTTGCACCAACTGGCCCCACTACTCCCTGGGGTCCTCAGACATATCACCTGGGCTTAGCTCTCAGACGGGGCTCCCTTCCTCTCCTGTAGCAGCTTTGAAATGGCCTCTTCCTGGCCACTTGTGTTGAATTCTTCCCTGATCCCCCACGAGAACTCTCCCGCCTCCAGCTCCCCCATGTCCTTTTCCGACATGCACTTTTAGTTACAGCTGTCTTATGTTTGCCTTATCTCCTCCTACACTGGTGAACTCCCAGAGGGAAAGGTGGTCTTCTGTCACCATCTCTGTGGACCCCCTGGTTAGTTAAGGTGATGCTAGCTGCTGTCTCAGTGGCTTAACACAGTAACAGCTGAGGTCTCAGGTCACATCCAGTGTCGATGCTCCTGGCCAGGCAGCCTTCCCTGGGCTCATTTAGGATCCAGGCTCCATCTATCCTGTAGCCCCACCCTCCCCTTGCCCTTGGAATCCTCTCTATGGGGATGGCACACCCAGTTTTTAATGAAGTCACCTCTGATGATGTCATTTAATGACGTCACCCTTCCACTCACATTCTGTTTACAAGAACTCACCACACAGCCACACCCTGGGGGTGGAAAGCAGGGCTGTGGGGTGGGGAGCCTCTTCCCTGCAGCCTCTGCCCTGCAGAAGTGAGGCACAGGTCTTTTCCTGGGCTCAGCTGCCTGCACCTATAAGGCCCCCAATAAATGTGTATGGAGCTGAGCATAGCCAGAGGGTGGAGGAAAAAGAGGCTCTGAGGAGGAAAGGAGAGGAAGGGACCTTACTGATGTTCACTGAGCACCCACTATGTGCCCAGCACAAAGCTACACACAGTCCCACATGTTAAAGCCACACAGGGTGGGAAAAGAACCCAGACTTGAAGCCAGACAGACCAGGTGCAGTTCTAGGTCTCCAGGTGTGGGCAAGTTAACGACCTTCCCAAAGCCTCATCAAACTCCTCCATGAAATGAGGCCGTGCCCACCTCCAAGATGTGACACGATCCTATGAGAGATGCAAGGGGCCTGGCACGCAGCAGGTACTCAGGAGCAGAGAGGTGCTGTTAGGAACTTTACATAATCCTACAACAGGGAAGTCCAACCTCAAGGGGCCTGGGCCACTTGCCCAGTTACACAGCAGGGCTGGAATGCACCCCAAATCTACACTCTCACGAGACTGCATCCAGCTCCCCAGCATGTCACCAAGGTGTCCCTCTGACATCCCAGGCTTGGGCTCTAACAAATTTGAGGGAACCAGGGGCCCCTCCTGGACCCTGTGGCCTCCCTGGTCTGACCTCTCGCCTGCAAAGCCCTGTGGTATCCACCAGATGCTGCCAGCTCCGCCTGCACCCTCTTAAAGGAAATCCGTCTAATAGTTCTCAGTAAAAACCCTGCAGAGCCTGGACCCAGATCGGCTTGTCTTCTCCACCCAGACCATCCCTGCCTGCCAACTGAGTGCCCACCTTCTGCAGTCGACCCTGTCCAAGATGTACAGGCCCAGGGTCCCCCTCCCCACGCACCATCTTCCAGAGCCAAGCCTGCAGACACAAGCATCCCCCCCGCCCCAACTTTCAAAGCCTCCCTCTTCAGGCTTGTGCAGCAGCTAAGCCCACTGAAAAACTCTCAGACACTCCATGGCAAAAAAAAAAAAAAAAGCAAATCTGAGCCCACATTGCCAACAGCCAGCCACATGCCTGGCCCTGGAGATTCCCTGGGGCCCCTCTGTCCGCCTCCATGGTGGAAGAGGCATGGGGCTGCATGGTCAATGGGGAGCAGGACTTTCAAAACTGACCCAGCATAAAGCTCAGTGGTGCACGTGCAGAGCCAGCATCAAGTCCGGGCCTTTCCTGCCAGCGGCTCCCTAAATGCTATGGGTGGTCAAGAGAGACCTTTCCCCTCCACCAGGCACCAGCAGGCCATAAGCCTCAGGGATGCCAAGGAGGCTGAAAATGGAAAAACTGCTCCTTCCTGCTTGGAAGAGGACCTGCTCTCATGGAACATTCTTACCTCCCTGGCAGGAGGCAGCTGATCACATTGATGTATTGATTTGTGGTCAGTTGGTCAGTTTCTGGCACAGCTGAGCATGCTTCCATGCTTGGGGGTTGTGCACGGAGAAGGTCCCTGCCCACAGCTGGTGCTCGCCACACCACATCTGCACTGTGTTTGATCCTCAGTCAGTGAGATTGTGACGCTTCGTCCTCTTTCATCTGCACCAGGGTGCTCAGGAGAGTGAGGCAAGTTAAGTCTCAGGGAAATAAACCTCATCGGCCTTCATTGGCACCCGCAGCTGCTGGCAGGTGCGGCCCACCCACGGAGGAGGTCACCTCCCCAGCACGCACCCACTTGCGCACCCAGCTCAGATCCTCCCACCCTGGCCTCCTCCTTCCACCATCCTGGAATCAGACCGCAATATTTGTCATCTTCGGGTTCTCAAATGTAAGTCCCAGCCACGCTCATCCTTCTAGGCATGCCATGTTTTTTCAGGTTCCTCAGAGCTGGGATCTGTCCAGGTACTGCAGATGCTCTGGCCCCATTGGTCCCCAGGACACAACAGGGCTTTCAGTCCCAGAGGTAGCCCCATCAGAAGTCAGAATTGACACCCCAGACCCCACTCCAGAGCCACCCCCAGGCCTGAGGCCATCAGCACCAATGGAGGAATTAGCAGTAGCCATGACCATGGGGAGAGAAGGGATGAAAATTCAACCTGCTCCCAGGCCAGGCCCTGCAGCACTGCACAGCGCTGGGCTCCTCGCTCCCCCAGGCCCTGGACTACCCTCTCCTGGCTTCGAGCCTGTGCCCTGCACTTCAGACTTCCCCACAACCCACTTAACGCTTCTCACTTCTCACTGGCCTTTCAAGTCTCAGCCTGGGTGTCACTTCCTCCAGGCGGCCCTCTCTGACTATGCCCACTCAGGGATAGATGCCCTTCCCTCTCTCTCTGAATGCCCCACACTGCTCCCGTCACTCTGGGAGGGAAGAGCCTGCTGGTTTGTCTGTCTCCCTCTCCAGGCTGTGGGTACCGCAGGAAGAGACAGGGACCTCGTCTGCTTGCCACAGACCCTGACACAGCACCTCATAAATATCTGCTGCCTGAATCCAAAAATTCAGGTAAGAAAAGATTAAAAGAATAAACTAAATGAGTGAACGAATGGACATTCATTCCATTAGTGGAATTAGTGGAATTAGTGAGTGGGTCCATTAGTCCTTCCCAAGGACCTGTGTTGGCCAAAAGCTCTGTCCTGCCCCCCAGTTTCCCTGGCTAGTGGGAGGGACCCCCCTCAGGCTGGCTCTTGAGCTTCCAAACCTTCCAGGCCAGTGCCGAACAGAGCCCAGCCCCAGAACTGGAGCCTCCCACAACTGGCTGGCCGCTGCTCAGGCCAGGCCCTCCTGCAGTAGGAGCTGGCTGCATGCCTGGCAGCCCAGGCAGACAGGTCCCACTGCTCCCAGGGGTACAGAAAGAGCTGACCACTTTCCACACTCACCCCACTGGGCACACGAGGCTTCCCACCACCATGTCCCCCTCCAAGAGGACCCTAGACCCCACCTCAAGATCCTAGCTCCACCTGTATGGAGAGTCATGATGTGAACTCGGCTTCCATGTCCCACCCACCAGCTACATCTCAGGCCAGTCCCTCCAACCTGGATGCTGTCTCAGAAATCAGCTCACTCAAACTTGGGCCCCATTTCTCAGATCCTGGGATCCACAGTTCCCTCATCAGGCTACACTGCTTCTCACTGCACACTAAATCCCAGTGAAAATACTTCCACACTCTGCCCATCTAGTGTGAAGACCTCCACAGTCTCTGCTTTGGGTGTGGAAACCTCCACGCTCTCTACCTTGGGTGTGAAAACCTCCACGCTCTCTCTGGTGTGAAGACTCCCACATGTTCCCTGTCTGGTATGAAGACCTCCACGCTCTCCCTTTGGGTGTGAAAACATCCATGCTTTCCTTTTCCAGTGGGAAGACTTCTACACTCTCCCTGTCTGGTGCGAAGACGTCTACGGTCTCCTCTTTGGGTGTGAAGACATCTATGCTCCCTCCATCTGGTGTGAAGACTTCCACCCATTCCCCTTCCGGTGCCCTCCCAACACTCCACCTTCTTCAAGCTGTTTTCCTGGCCAGGAAGGCCTCCCACCACCTTTCCAACAGTGAATGTCTACATATCCTTCCAGGGGCTGCTTCAGTCTTCTTCTTCCTCAACCATCTCCTGATCATCCTGACCACAGTGAGCTTCTCCTTTGCCTTGACTCCATTTACTCATCCAGCACTTCCCATGGGGTATTGTCTCTCTGTTCCTTGCCTCCTAAGGAATGAGTTAAGATCTTCCAGGGAGACCCCACATCTGGTGTCCTATCTGCATCCCCTTCACCCCCACTCAGCCAGTGGCACTGGACGACTCAGCTCTGACCCCAACCTCTGACTTTGACCTTTCCACCTAGGCCTGGCATCTCTGACTCATCTGATATTGGGGCGCCAGGTTTACCTCTGCTCAGCTCAACAGGTCAGTGACCACTGGGCTGTCTTCACCTTTTTGGATTTCAGTTTGACCCTTGGATCCTGCCTCTCTGGTCATGGTCTCCTCCCCATTCTATACTCCACAGACCTCCACTCCCAGGCCAGTCTCTGCCTTCAGAACTTCTGCCCCATCTCAGACCCTAGATCTCTGCTTATCAGGGAGGGAAGAGTGGGCCATCCAGATGGGACACATGCCCACTGCTCCCAGGACAAGATTATTTGTTTACAAATTCCTTCTTCCCAGCTGGGTGCAGTGGCTCATACCTGTAATCCCATCACTTTGGAAGGCCAAGGTGGGCCAATCATTTGAGCTCAGGAGTTCAAGACCAGCCTGGGCAGTGTGGCAAAAGTCCATTTCCACAAAAAATTAACCAGGCATGGTGGCACACACCTGTAGGCCCAGGTACCTGGGAGGCTGAGGTGGGAGGATCACTTGAGCCCAGGAGGTCGAGCCTGCACTGAGCCAAGATCATGCCACTGCACTCCAGCCTGGGTAACAGAGCGAGACCCTGTCTCAAAAAATAATAATTTTAAAAATAAAATAAATACAATAAAATTATTTCTTCTTTCCTTACCCTTACCATGGAATCTCTGTAGAGAGGTATTTCATTCCTTTTTCTTGACAAATAGTAACAGTACGTTCTATGGAGCGACCACATTTTGCTTATTCATCCATCAGTTAATAGATGTCTGAGTTGTTTCTACTTTTTGGCTGTTACGAATTCTACTGCTATGAACATTGTGTACAAGTTTTTGTGTGGATCTATGTCTTCAGTTCTCTTGCACACGTACCTGTTTGTGGGATGCTGAATCTGATGGTAACCCTGTGTGTGTTTGAGAAAATTCTACCCAGAGGCCTTCTCTCCTTTCTGCTGTACTTGAACCAGGGATGCTTTCGAGCCTGGAGCTGCTGGCAGCCACTTTGCCAACAAACAGAGCCTGAGAAAGAAGCCAACATGCAGGAGAAAAGAGGTGAAAAAGAGAAATCAAGCCCTGACGACAATGAATCCATCAATTCCTGGATGTTCCAGCGACACAAGTCAATATATGCCTTCTTTATTCATTTCTTCATTCACTCAAACACTTATTGCTTAAACCAGTTTGAGCTGGGTTTTCTGGTACTTAAATGAATTGTTAACTGAGCCAGCCTTTCACTGTTCCTGCTGATTTACTTTCCAGCTCTGGGCCCTTTCTCATGTTGGTCTAAATCCCAAACACAACTCATAGGGTGGGAGCTCAGTCTCTGCTCAGACGAGGCTTAGAGAAGGCAGGGAGACCAGGGAGTCTCTGAGCTGGGCAGGGGGTGGTCTGCAGCCTGCATGGCCTTGGTTGGCCCCAGTGTAGTTCTTCCTTTCTCATCACTCACAGCCGGACTCGCCTCTCAGGGAGCAGTGGGATAGCCCTTCCCTGGCCCACATCACGCATTTGACATTGACCTCTCCCCTCTGCCCACGTAAGGCTTTGTTTACCAGTCGTGGGTACAGTCCATCACTCTTCTGCCTCCCCACAGCCAAAGAGAGTGGCCCAGGTCTACTGGCAAAGGCATCTCTACAGACCCAAGTTCCCTTGGTGGACTCCATGACTTTGCCCAGATGGAATTCACAGATGAGTTTCCAAAACTGCTAGGTCGAGTCTGCTAAAAGTCTACTGGAAATGGTTCAATGTGAGATGAAGCAGTAGCCAACATTCAGGGGTTGCCATGGGCACTGTTTCCATCCTTCCTTGCACACGGAACTGGGCTGAGTGGCCAGGAGAAACACAGGCAGAGCCTTGCTAAGCAGGCCTGTCTGTCCCCACAGTGACTCACTTTAGTCACAGGAAGGCAGGACACTGCCTCTGCCTGGGATTTCAGCTGGAAACACTGGTGCAGGTCTGCATCCGGGCCCCTGCTTGCAACATGGAGGGTCACAGCAGAGAGGTGCAAATGCTTCTGCAGAAAGGCACAGTGACAACCCTGAAAGGATACATTTAAGCAGCATTGTCTCCTGCAAATCAGTGAGCCCATGTGAGCAACAATGGACAGGTGTGTGTCACCAGTTGCAAAACCCAAGGGTATAGGTTTTATCCATTTTTGGCTGTTGAGAACAAGCTGGAGGAGTCTCATGAGGCTGAAATTTGCCAGCATGCTTCACTTCATGCTCCCAATCTGGAATTAACATTGGTTAATGTTGCCTTGGGTTAATTAAACTTATTAATGAGATGGGGCAATAGAAGTGCCAGTTCCCTCCCATGTTTGAGGTATCCCTTAGGGGGCTAAGAGAGGGGAAATTCAGCCAACCACAGAAATGTTCCAAAAACCAGTCATGCTGAGAGCTTGTAAAATTAGGGTCTGACACAGTGTTGCATATCTGAGCTCCTTGAGGACGAGAATGAAGTCACACTTATCTCATGTTCCAGTACCTTGAGGAGCTGGGCTTACAGTTGGGCACAAAGAACCCCTGCCATTACGCTGGGGAGTGAGTGCAGGACCCTTTGCTAAGCAAGAGAGAGACTGTGCCCCCAAAATCTTCCTATTAGACCACTAAACACACACTAAGTCCAGAGGTTGAAGCAAAATGGTCCTTTAATTTTCCCACTGGGCCAGGTGAGCTTATCTTGAATGGGCAGAAGAGACTCCTCTCTCTTCCTCTTCCCCACCATCATCCCATCCTTCTCTAACACCTCTGCCATCCCCCTAGAATCCATTCTTCTTCCCCATCCCTGGTCCTAGTCAAACTTTCAGTTGCACTGAGTTTGCCCCATCCATATGATCGGAATGGGAGAAGCACTAAAAAGTAAGTTAGGGTCCTGAAGGATGGAAGATGGGGTCCTGTCCAGGTCTAGTCTCAGGGAGGAGTATCACCTGGCCCTGCTCAAACCGACTGCCCTTAACTCTGGGATGTCACAAGTCTTGTCTCTGCTCTGCCCTTCCAAGGTCTCCTTCTGTTTGCCTAACCCTTGAAAGGCCAGCTCTCCATGTGTCTGGAAAGCGACCAGGGAAAGAGAAAAGCCCATCTCTGTCAGGACTCAAAGGAAAGCCCCAGGCACCTGTGATGTCTACATCCTAGTGAACAGCCCCTGCCCTGTATGCACCACCAAGGAAAGTGAAATGAGCCAAAGGAAGTTCAAGGAAAATGATGAACATACCAACGCTTTCAAACCTCATCCCTTTCATCTCTCGAGAGAGCTCTGTGTTTGTGCTCTTCCTCAAGAACCAAAGACAACTAGTTGCAGTTTGCACTCTACCTCTTCTGTTCTCTAGAATGTTCTGTGCTCCAAATTCCCTCTCCCATCCAACCCCACCCACAAAACCTAGTCCTGTCTTTGGTTTGGAACTTTGCTCCCCAGGCCCTGGGTTTTTCCAGAAGCCTGCCAGCAACTGAGGTCCCCACTGTGCTGATGGAAGGTAGCCACCATCTCTGCCCTAAGGGTGGCAAGCCACCCTCCCTGAGCTTCAGGGAACAGCCATGCTGCCTCCCTTCTCACCAGAGCCCAACCTGTGCCTTCCAGCCCAGGATCTTCCTACAGATCCAGCTGCCTGCTAGTCCCAGTTTCCCACATACGATTTGAACTTCTAAAATTGTGGCAGGCTAGGCAGCTTGAAAACCTTCTGTGCACGTAGAATCGTGTCCCTCCAAAAGTCTTATCCACCTGGAAGTTACAAATGTGACCTTATTTGGAAAGAAGGTATTTTCGGATATAATCAAGTTAAGATAAGACCATACTAAATTAGGGTGGGCCCTAAATTCAATGACTGGTGTCTTCAAAAGGAAAAAAAGATTCCAGCACAGACACACCCAAGAGAAGGTCATATGAAAATGGAGGTAGAGACTGGAATGAGGCATCTACAAACCAAAAAATGTCAAAGATGGTCAGAAACTGCCAGAAACTAGGAAGAAGTAGGGAAGGATGCTCTCCTAGAGCCTTCAAAGAGAGCAGAGCCCTGAAAACATCTTGATTTCAGACTTACAGCCTCTAGAATTGGGAGAGAATGAATTCCTATTGTTTTAAGCAACCCAGTTTGTGGCAATTTGTTATGGCAGCCCCAAAAAACTAATACATCTTCTTTATAAAATACATAGAAATGCTAATTAAAATAAAAGAGCATCCCTACCTGAATGAGCTCACAATAAATTAACAGTCAAATATAAATGGGTATATAAAAACCAGAATGATGGCAATGATGCCACAACTACCTTAGGAACATTGTGAGTCTTATTCATCAAGGAGCTGAAGTCTTAAGAACCATATAGGGATAGACATGAGGCTTTGGTCTTACACTGAGGCCCCCCTAAGCCTCCACGTATGGCCAGGACCCTCAAAAGTCCATATCTTTCGTGAAGTAGTGGATTGGAAAAAGAGCCTGCCCATTATCAAAGAGAGATGACAAGAAGCTTGTCTCTCTTGGCCTAAAATTGAAGTGGTAAAGGAGGGAGCAAGCATACCTTCAAATGGGTTTGGGATTTAAATTTCTATTATATGTACATTGCAGGAAACTGCAAGCCAAGAAACAATTATAACGTGACATCTAGACAGTAACACTTGGGGGAACTGGAAGAAGAAAATACAAATACCTTGAGTACACACAACACCTCATCCCACACCAACATGAGCTCACAATCTAAAATTTCAACACACATGCAAAAACACAACAGGCAAGAACAAGAGAAATGACACCCAGAAGAATGAATACCATGTGCAAAATAAGGATGTTTAAAACATTCAAATAAATAAAAGATAAAATTAGAAACATGAGGAATAAGACACTCTTAAAAGATACAAGGAAGATTTGAATTTGAAAAAGAACAAATAAAATATAGAGGGGTGTGTGTGTGTATGTGTGTGTGTGTGATATTCGACTGAGCTGAAGAAGTAATTAGTGACCTGGAAGATAGACATAAAGAAAGTACCCAGAATACAGCAAAGAAAGAAAGGTTAAGAATACGAAGAAAAGTTGAACAAACTTTTTATTAGAGTCCTAGAAGACAAAGAGAATAGAGAAAATGAAAGAAAGGCCATGTTAGAAAAAAAGATTTTTCCAGAACTTATTTGAGACAAGAATACATATATTCAGGAAATGTAACAAATCTTTAGAAGGAAAAAGTCAAAGAAAGCCACATCCAAGCCAAGAAGATGTCTTAAAAGCATTTAGAGAAAAAGACAGATTACCTACAATTAGACGGACAATAAACTCCTCAATGACAACAACAGAAATAAGAAGCCAGTGGAACAACATTTTTAAAGTACTGAGGGCAAATATGTTTTCACTAGCATAGTATGCATAACTAAGGCATTATTCAATGATAAAGACAAAATAAAGATATTTTTCAAGCTAACCATGAGGAAGTAAGAGTGTCTGGAATTCCCATCCCACCAGTTTGACCTAGAAACTGGACAAAACATAGGAAACTTTTCAGACTTTGGAAAACAGGCATCATAGGACTATGATCCCTGAGAAAAGGGGAAGTGAATAAGGCAAACCTCACTGTTACTCAGGCTTTATGCTTAGAGATCATTTCTGGTCTGTGGTGCAAGAAGAACCCAGAGACCTACAATCTCATGGAGTAGAAGAGACAGAGATTGGTGTTCAGGAAAGCCAGAGTAACTGGGATTCATGGGGAGGGTACTCAAAAGAAGGGGGCATTAGAGAGAAACAAAGTAGGAATTTGAATAGGGGTCCCCTTGAGTCTTGGGCTGAATACCAATCTAGGCATGAATAGAGTGATACACAAGGCCAACAAGAACAGCTTCCAGGGAAAGGGCCATTACTGGAGAACTGTGAGATGAACAAATTTCAAAAGCTCACAGAGGACCAGGAATTGATCATGCTCACTGCAAACAGAGTGCTGAGACTTATTCAGCACACAGAGTCTCTGGACTCTGTCTGCAGGGAGCTAGATCTGCAGAGTGCATTTGGAAGAGAATGCAGAAGCACCATGCCTTCAAAGCAGAGGCTAAATTAGCCTTAGGATAAAGGACATTTGATACCCACCTACAAATCCTAAAAACAAACCCCAAAGAATCAAATTTAACTTAACAAGTAACTTAACTGCCCTTCCGAAAAAGGGCAGTTAAAGGTTAAAAAAATACACCAGAATCCAGCACTCAATATGAAATTGCAAAGTCTTTTATCCAACAAAAAAATTATTACATATACAAAGAAGCAGGAAAATGTGCTCCTAGGTCAAAAGAAATATCATATGATGGAACAGACCCACAAATAATGGAAGATGGAGCAGAAAGAGACATTAAATCATTTATTAGAAAGGTATCAAATCAATAACTTAAACCTCCATTTTATGAAGTAGAAAAAAATGACAAACTCAACGCAAGCAGAAGGCAAAAATCATAAGAGATAGCAGAAATCAGTAAAACTGTAAGCATGAAAGCAAGAAAGAAAACTCAGTGAAACCGAAAATTGTTCTTTGAAATGATCAATAAAATTGATAAACCTCTAGCAAGACTGATAAATTAAAAAAGAGAAAAGACACAAATTACCCATATCAGGAATGAAACAAGGGATATCATTGCAAACGCTGCAGGCATTAAAAGGATAATATAAAAGAATGCTCTGAACAACTCTATGGACATAAAATTGACAATGATGAAATGTAGCAATTCCTAAGAAAAGGAACTACTAAAACTCATCCGAGATGAAATTGTAATCTGAATAGTCCTATAACGATTTAAGAAATTGAATGTATAATTTTTAAAAAACCTTCCAAAAAAGAAATTTCCAAGCATAAAGGGTTTCACTGGTGAGTTCTACAAAGCATTTAAAAAATAACCCCAATTCTACACAATCACTTCCAGGACATAAAAGCAGAGAGAACATTTCCCATCTCATCTTACCTTGCCAGCATTACTATGCAATCAAAACCAGACAATACAAGAAAAGAAAACTACAAACCAAAATCCCTCATAAAGAGAGATGCAAAAGTCCTCAAGAAAATATCATCACATCAAATCTAGCAATATATAAAAAGAATTATATGTCATAAGTAAAAGTGCAATTTATCCTGGGAATGCAAGCCTGCTTCAATATTTGGAAATAAATCAGTGCAATCCACCATATTAATGGTTTAAACAAGAAAAATTACATGATCATTTCTATTATGGGGCTGAATTATTTACCCCCAAAACATCTGATGTTTAGGTCTCAACCCCCAGCACCTCAAGATATGAATGTGTTAGGAGACAGGGTCTTTAAAGAGGTAAGTAAGTTAAATGACAACATTAGGGTGGGCCCTACTCTAATATGACTGGTGTCCTACTGGAAAGTATACTTATCCATTCTCATGCTGCTAATAAAGACATACCCAAGACTGGCTACTTTATAAAGGAAAGAAGTTTAATTGACTCACAGTTCAGCATGGCTGGGGAGGCCTCAGGAAATTCACAACCATGGCAGAACGGGAAGCAAACACGTCCTTCTTCACATGGCGGCAGGATAGAGAAGAATGATAGCCGAGTGAAGGGGAAAACTCCTTATAAAACTATCATATCTCATGAGAACTTACTATCATGAGAATAGAATGGAGCAAACCACCCCTATGATTCAATTACCTCCCACCGGATCCCTCTCACCACAAGTGGGGATTATGGGGACTACAATTCAAAATGAGATTTGGGTGGGGACACAGCCAAACCATATCAAAAGGAAGAAGAAATTTGGACTGTCTTAGTTCAGGCCACTATAACAAATAACCATAGACTGGGTAGCCTAAATGATAAACGTTCATAGCTCAGTTCTGAAGGCTGGAAGTCAGAGATCAGGATGCCAGCATGGTTGGGTTCTTGTGAGGGCCCTGTTCCAGGCTACAGACAGCTGACCTCTCCCTATAACCTCATATGGTAGAAACAGGACAAGCTAGCTTTGGCCTCTTTTTTTTCTTTTTTCTTTTCTTTTTTTTTTTTTTTTTTTTCAGAAACAGGGTTTCACTCTGTCGCCCAGGCTGGAAGGCAGTGGTATGATCATAGCTGACTGGAGCCTCGACTTGTCAGGCTGAAGCCATCCTCCCACTTCAGCCTTCCAAGTAGCTGGTACCACAGGCATGCACCACAACACCAGCTAATTTTTTTTTTTTTTAAGAGACGGGGTCTTGCTATGTTGCCCAGGCTAGTCTCAAACTCCTCAGCTCAAGACATCCTCCCACCTCGGCCTCCCAAAGTGCTGGGATTACAGACATGAGCCACCACAACCAGCCTTTGCCTCTTCTTATAAGGACACTAATCCCATTCATGAGGGCTCCAAAGACCAAACCTCCTAACATCATCACTTTGGAGGTTAGGATTTCAACACAGAACTTTTGGAGGATGCAAACTCAGACCATAAGAAACACAGATACACAAAGAGGAAAGACCACGTGGAGATAGAGGGAGAGCATGGCCATCAGCAAACTGAGGGGCCAGGCTTCAGAGGAAATAGCCCTGTTGAACTTGATCTCAGACTTCTAGGCTTCAGGATTGTGAGAAAATAAGTTTCTGTTGTTTAAGTCATCTAATCTGTAGTACTTTGTTATGGCAGCTCTAGCAAATTCATACAATATATATTAGTGCAGGAAAAGCATTTGCCAAAATTCAAATCCATTTATGATGTCTTAATAAAAAACTCTTAGCAAACTAGAAATAGAAGGAAACTCCTTAACTCAATGAAGGGCAAATACAAAAAAAAACTATTCCTAACATCCTACTTAATCATCAATGCTTCCCCCAATACATAAATAGCAAGACAAAGATGTCCACTCTCACCACTCCTATCCAACATCATACAGGAAGTCCTAGCCAGTGCAATAAGGAAAGAAAAATAATTAAAAGGCATACATATTGGAAAGGAAGAAATGAAACTGCCCATTTAAAGATGACATAATTATCTACATAGAAAATCCCAAGTAATCTAAAAATGAAGACTAATAAAACTAGTGATTTTAGCAAGGTTGAAAGAGAAAAGATCAACACAAAAATCAATCACATATGCATGTGTATACCAGTATTGAACAATTATAAACCAAAATTCAAAAAACAAATACATTTTACTAAATCTCAAAAAAAAATACTAAGCATAAATAAAACAAAATATGTAGAGAATCTGCATGCTGGAAACTACAAAAGCTGATGGAACAAATCCAAGAAGCCAACCTCATGTTGAAATTTGATCCTCAATGTTGGAAGTGAGGCCTGATGGGAGATGTCTGGGTCGTGGGGGCAGATCCCTCATGAACAGATTAATGACATCCCTGTGGGAATGGGGGGTACATGGGAGTGGCAATAAGTAAGTTCTCACTCTATTAATTACCAAGAGAGCTGGTACCTCCCTATAAATCAAGAGGTATACCATGGTCGTGAATGGGAAGACTCACAAAAGTAAGAAGTCAATTCTCAGACCTGTAGATTTAACATAATTCTAATCAAAAATCCTACAAGGATCTTTATCTTCTTTTTCTTTTTTGTGAGGCAGAGTCTCACTCTGTCACCCAAGCTGGAGTGCAGGGGTGCGATCTTGGTTCACTGCAACCTCTGCCTCCTGGATTCAAGCGATTCTCCTGCCTCAGCCTCCCTCTGCCTCCTGGATTCAAGTGGTTCTCCTGCCTCAGCCTCCCAAGTAGCTGGGACTACAGGCACGTGCCACCATGCCTGGCTAATTTTTTGTATTTTTAATAGAGATGAGGTTTCACCATGTTAGCCAGGATGGTCTCAAACTCCTGACCTTTTGCTCCGCCTGCCTCAGCCTCCCAAAGTGCTGAGGTTACAGGTGTGAGCCACCGTGCCGGGCCAAGGATCTTCATATATATATAAGCAAGCAGATTCTAAAATTTTAATAGAAAGGTAAAGAAACTACAATACCCAAAGCAATTTTGAAAAGGAAAATAAAGTTGGGAAAATCACATTACCTGATTTTTGAACTTACTAAAAACTACATTAATCAGCCAAGCACAGAGGTTCACGACTGCAATCTTGGCACGTTGGGAGGCCGAGGCAGGTGGATCACCTGAGGTCAGGAGTTTGAGACCAGTCTGGCTAACATAGCGAAACCCTGTCTCTACTAAAAATACAAAAAATTAGCCAGACATGGTGGTGGGCACTTGTAATCCCAGCTACTCAGGAGGCTGAGGCAGGAGAATCACTTGAACCTGGGAGATGGAGGTTGCAGTGAGCTGAGGTCATACCACTGCACTCAAAAAAATAAAAATAAAAACTGCTTTAATCAAGACAGTGTGGTATTGTGGAGGGATGGATACATAGATCAATGGAACATAATAGAGCACCTAGACATAGACCCATACAAATATGGCCAATAGAGTTTTGGCAAAGGTGCAAAAGCAAGTTAATGGATACAGGCTAATCCTTTCAGTAATGGTGTTGGAACAGTTCACCCCTCACCATGGTTTCTGCCCTGCTTAGCACTGACGGGGGACTCCCTGCTCAAGGGGCAGGGTCACCAAGAGCCCCTGATATGGTTTGGATTTGTGTCCCCACCCAAATCTCATGTCGAATTGTAATCCCCATGTGTTGGAGGAGGAGCCTGGTGAGAGGTGATTGAATCATGGGGGCAGATTTCCCCCTTGCTGTTCTCACGATAGTGAGTGAGTTCTCATGAGATTTGGTTGTTTGAAAGTGTGTAGCACTTTTCCCCTTGGCTCTCTCTCTTTTTCTCTCCTTTCTTTCTCTCTCTCTCTCTCCTGTTGCCATGGTAAAGACATACTTGTTTCCCCTTCACCTTCTGCAAGGGTTGTAAGTTTCCTGAGGCCTCCCAGCCATGCTTCCTGTACAGCCCGAGGAACTATGAGTCAATTAAACCTCTTTTCTTCATAAATTACCCAGCCTTGGGTAGTTCTTTATAACACTATGAGAATGGACTAATACAGCCCCTCACAAACCAATCTGATACCTGGCAGCACCCAGCACTCACCCTGCAGACAGCACAGCCCAGGGTCTGGTAGAGGGAACCAGCATGTGTAGAAGAGACGGAAAAAGGATGACGCAGGTCCTGGGCAGAGCGGCTCTGCACACTTTTGGCACCCGAGCAGAAGTCCTTCCCCTTTATTATTGGAGGGTCTGTGTCTCACTCAGCTCAGGCTGCTATAACAAAATGCCATAGAGTGGGGCTTAAATAATAGACATTTATTTTCTCACGATTCTGAAGCTTGGAAGTCCAAGGTCCAGGTGTCAGCAGGGTTGCTGTCTGGTGTGACCCTCTTCCTGGCTTGCAGGTGGCCGCCTTCTCGCTGTGTCCTCACGTGGCAGAGAGAGAGAAACAGCAAGCTCTTCCACCATGAAGGCCCCACCTTCATGACCTTGTCTAAACCTAATTACCTCCCAAAGGCCCCATCTCCAAATACCATTACACTGGGGGTTAGGACTTTGCTGTATGAATTGGGAGGAGGGCACAATCCAGTCTATAGCAGTCACTGTGAGTGTGCCACCCCTGTGCAGAAGCCATGGGCACCTCTCCTTCACACACTGGGCTGACAGCCATAGTTGAGTTCTTCCATCCACTGGGGCTGGCCTGCCTTTTTTTTTTTTTTTTTTGAGATGGAGTCTTTCTCTGTTGCCCAGGCTGGAGTGCAGTGGCATGATCTTGGCTCACTGCAACCTCTGCCTCCCGGGTTCAAGTGATTCTCCTGCCTCAGCCTCCTGAGTACCTGGAATTACAGGTATGCGCCACCATGCCCAGCTAATTTTTGTACTTTTAGTAGAGACAAGTTTTCACCATGTTGGCCAGGCTGGTCTCAAACTCCTGACCTCAAGTAATTCACCTGCGTCAGCCTCCCAAAGTGCTGCGATTATAGGTGCAAGCCACCATGCCCACCCATCCTGACTCATTTTTAACTCAGGTGGGGCTTATACACCCCTTCCTCATTAAATGGGACCAGGGAGCTCCCTGATGCTCCCCAGCCATGCAAGGTGAGCAGAAAGTGGGGAGCTGGCACGGCTGTGAGCCAACGGCTTCCCACCACAGAGCTGCCCCAAGTGGGCTGGAGCTGGATAAGAGATGGGGAGCTAGGATCGCCCACAGCACTAGGTGGGGCATGGGAAGGCTCGATCCACACATACGGGCTTGCTGTGCCTCCACCACCTCAGATATGCATCTCTCCAGCCCGTAGTTCTTGAGCACTCACACCACAAGCCAGGCAGGCTGCTGCAGGAAGGAGAGGAGAGTTGGCCAGCCCCTTCCTGTCCCTGAGGGTCCACCAACCCCGCATCAGATGCTATCAGGTGTTACAGACACCCCGGGTACCCCAATGCTTGCCAGCACAAGGCTTGTCAGCAGCCTCTCAGTGGAATAATGGGCCCCAGGGTCCCCCTGACATACACACCTGGTGCCAGGTGGCAGCAATCTCACAACTGATGTAAACAGTGACAGTGACAGCCACCATGCAGGGACCTCGGGGCCAGCACCGTGAACACAATTCACATGCAACTTCACTTCTAAGTTTGGGCCAATTATACCCGAGATGGCACAACTGTCACCCCTTTTTCGGACTAGAAAACTGAGGCTCAGAGATGGGAAGTCACTTGCCCAATGGCTCAATTGAGGTATGACCGCAGGTCTGAGTCCAGACACTAAGGAGCTTCTGTTTTGGCTCCACCGTTGGGATCTGAGGCAGTTTCCGCCGTGGAGAGTGGGTGCTGCATGAAACGCACCCTCTTCGAAGGTCCTGTCCCATTTCCCCATCATGAATCTTCGCTCCACGGTGACCACATGGCTGACAGATTTTCACAGGAGCTTGGGGTTGAGGCTGGCTCTGTAAAGCTGTGTTTAATCTCACCCTGACCCTGTACAGTTTCCACATACAGACATTTTTGTGCCATGACTTGCCATTTTCCCATGATGTGACCCAGCGTGCTTGCTGCGTCAACTTGTTTACTTTCAAAACATTTGTGTTTCTCTAGGCATGCTCTTGCAAACACCCTCTGGGGCTGACAGGCCTCCAGCAAGAAGCCAGCTGCAGGCCACAGCTGAGCATCCTGTTCTTGAGCCACGCCAGCCTGGTGGAGGCTGAGACCACAGCAGTGAGCCTGGAGCACTGACCCTGACACTGCCCTGTGACTGTATCATGGGGCATCAGGCTGCTCAAAACCCTTGTGAATGCATCCATGCAGGCCCCAGAGTAACCACAATCTCCCTGCTCAGCATTACTTTGCTGAGTGTGGTCTGAGACCACCCCAGAGTGACACCAGTATCCCTACCTCCTTTCCCGGCACAGATGGTCCAGCTCTTTGCCAAGGCAACTGTAGCCAAGTGGCCTGGGACAGACCCAGAGAAGCAGGAAGGGAAGCCCTCACCTGCCGTCTGGGGGCTCCAAGACCCAGAAAGGCACTTCTAGGCAGCAAAGTCCAAGGAAGGGGCTATCTGTGTCCAGGTGACAAGCCCTTCTGAAAAGGCAACACAGAGAGGAGGCCAGGAGCAGGTGCCAGGAGACCTTGGCAAGTCACTCAAAGTCTGAACCTCAATGTCCTCCACTGTCAACTGCGATAATAATATGAATGATAGAAGGCGTCAGCAGCCCTGCCTCAAGGATTGGATTCCATCCTGAGTGTGAAACTCTGCAAGGTGCAGGGCAGTGGTTAGAGCCCCTGGCATGCTAGCTAGTGTTGCCGTCAACATTGGAGATGGGGGGCCAGGCAGGACTCACTGACCTCCTGCACCAGCCGCTGAATTAATCTAGTTAATACTATGTGATGTGCATTCAGTGCCTTAGCATCGAGCTGGAGTCCAGCAGGAGGAGTGTCCTCTTCCCTTGCGGGGCACGCACCAGAGACAGAGGCAACCAAATCCCAGTGCCAGCACCGCTCCTGAGCTAGGCCTCCATGGCTGTGAGCTGCCTGCAGATCACAGTAGTTAAAGCGTATTCCTGCAAGCTGGGGCCAGGGCCCCTTCCAGAGCAGCTGCCCTCAATCAGCACATCCGTCACACTAGACGCTCCATGCTCTTTATCTTGCTTCATTTCCTGAGAGCTCTAAGAGGCGGGGACTATTGTGAAGCCCATTCAGTGGTGCAGCATCCCCTCAAGGTAATCAGAAATCCCCAGGGTGCGGCCCCAGGAAGACAACGAGCTCGCCCTGCACTGAGGGCA
This sequence comes from Rhinopithecus roxellana, assembly GCF_007565055.1. Taxonomy (NCBI): domain Eukaryota; kingdom Metazoa; phylum Chordata; class Mammalia; order Primates; family Cercopithecidae; genus Rhinopithecus; species Rhinopithecus roxellana. The sequence goes on from NC_044559.1 coordinate 44,211,620, forward strand.
ATATGAAAGCTAAAATGCTCACCAGCTGCAAAGCCTGGACTCCCAAGACATGAGCTTGGAGCAGAGGCTACACTGTGGAGGCAATGGGGCCACACCCCTGGGCTGCACAAAGGCTGCCCTCACATCCTCATTCTTCCACTGCACACCCCCCACCCAGCCCCAATCACCCCAGAGAGCTGGGGTCTCCAGACGTTGGTGAAAGTAATGCATCCACGTTGTGCTACGACACCTTTGAGAGACAGGTCAGCCTCCTAGCCCAAGTACTGCCCTCCTACTGCCCCTAGGCCCTGGGCAGCCCAAGGGGTAGAGCAGAGAGTTAGGACATGGGGGCAGAGGAAGAGAGAGGCCAGAGGGCGAGGACACCGGGGCCCCCCAGGATGAGTGTTTCTTGGCCAGGTTGGGGACTGATAGGAGCCACCCACAATACCAGAATGCCTAGCAGGAGGGTTTCTTCTGGCTCCGACCCACAGGCCCCCCCCAGACCATGTGGGCTGACTCAGGGAAGTCACAGCCATTTCACCGCATCAGCCTTCACAGTGCCACTGAGTCACCATGTCACAGCCCAACCACATGACAGCATCAGCACACCACAGTGCCACCTTGTCACTGTGTCCACATTGCCCTGTCACTGTATTGCAGTCACAGTGTCGCATCATCACTCTGTCATCACATCACAGTGCCACCATGTCACACCATGTCACACCATCCCCGTCTCCCTGTCATTGAGTCAATGTCATCACGTCACACACATGTCACTCACCCTGTCGCCCTGTCACCACACCCCGCATCACCATTTATTCTTCTCAAGAGTTTTCCAGGTCCTGCTGATAGCCACTGAGAAAATATTTTCAGGAAAAGCCACTCATGCCCAGTGACCTACCTGAAGCTCTGCTGCTGGCAGAGACGGAGATCTCCAGCCCCTCAGGGTGGGGCTGTCCACACTGGCTGCAGATCCCCGAGGGCCGTCAGTTTGAAAGCTTTGTGTGACTCCCTTTGCTGTGCCCAGGACTTTGTGTGGATCGACTTTTGGCCTCAATCTCTGGATGCGTGGCCTGTCCAGTCCAGGAGCAGGTGGCCTGCGGACGCCTCCCAATAGGACAAATGTGTCCATGCTCACGGACCTTTGCTCCCAGAGGTCACTTCCTCTCAAACCTACAGCCAACAAGGCCACCAGTCCCCTCGACCCAGGGCTACTTCCCTCATGACCAGCCACCAGCAGAAGCAGATGGCCTCAGGCAGATGGCCTCAGGCAGATGGCCAGCATCACCCACTGTCTAAGGCATCAACTCCCCTGGCTGCCCTGCTTCAGGCCACTCAGCCCAGGCATCACTCACCTGCGACCAGCAGAAGAGACTGATTTCACGAAGGCAAATGCCCCAGAGAAGGGAGTGGTCCTGGGCTCCAAAAGCCAGGACTTTATAGTCGACAGACATAAGCTCATTTACAGGGTCCACTTCAGCTTGTTCCCCAGTGCCTGCCCACCCACCAGGTGACTGCAAATGACCTTGTCCAGGGGTGGTCAGGCTGTTGAGGGAGATCCACAGAGACACACAGCATCATCGTAACAACACACATTCGTGGAGTCTTCACCGTGGGCCGAGCACGATGCCTCACGCAGCAAGTGTGCCAGTCATCTCTTCTCTTGCAGTAGCTACCTGGCCTTGATGTCTGCCTCTTTCTGACCTGCAGTCCAGAAGCTCATCCCTCCCCTCAGCCCCTCCCGCCTCACTGTCGGTCACTTGCCACACTGCCATACATTGGGAACGCCCACTAGAGATGCAAACCTGACCACAGGCACCGCCTCATCCTGTGTCGGAACCTGTTTCCTCACCTGAGATCAGGAGGACCCACACGACAGTTTTCTAGATTCACTATCAGGCACTCTTCCAAGGTCTTTGGTGAAATATTTCATTTTCTTCCCCCAACACCTTATTAGGGAGGGTTGGTCTAGTTTAGCCCCATTTTCCAGGTGAGAAACTAGGGCTCCGATAAATCCTGTGACTTCCCACGGCCACACACTTGGTCAGCATTGAGTCCCTGCGTGAACACTGGCCCCAGGGCCATGCCAGAGCTACACTGACTCTCACGAATTTTCTAATTTTATCCTTACAGCCTACAAGAAACCATGTACACAGCTGTGCACAGGCATAGCCAAGTGCAATGAAAACCTCCCAAAGCCACCAGGTCTTGCACAGCTCCCTGGTCCCCACCCCGAGGGCCCTGCTATTGATATCAGCAGACCAACATACAGGGCTGGGCCTCTTTCGGACCCCCAGACCCATGCCCAGCTCAGAGATGGTGGAACCACAAAGCTCCACCCCCAACATGTTTCATACAGCCAAGTGTTTTGCTTCTAAAATTGTGTTTGTCTCAGTCATTTGGGGATAAACAAAATGCAAATTCATTCATCAGAGATATTTCTGAACTGGGAACATGAAAGTCCAGGAGCTACCTCCAGGCAGCTGTCCCTTCAGCCCGTCTGGCTCCTGGGGGAGGCGAAGCCCTTCGCTGGTTTGGACGGAGCATGAGGGACTCACCCCTCTCCAGCAGCAAAGCCCTTGCAGCAAGCCGAGCCCACAGTAGCTGTGGTTCCCTCAGCAAATCAGGAAAGGGAATTTACCCCTCTGGAGGGAAGCTGGCCTTTCTGCTCCTGAGTCCGGGTTTCCTGGCCCAGAAGCCACTGTTAGTGTTTCAGGCCCTGAATCCAGCCTTTGTTAGGAGACCTGGGAAGGAGGTGGATGACCTATGGAGGCTGTGTTCATTCTCCTAGTGCTGTTGTCACAAATTTCCACAAAATTTGGCTTGGAACAACACACATTCATTACATTCCAGTTCCATAGGTCAGAAGACCAACACCATCTCACTGGGCCAAGATCGAGGGGCCAGCAGGGCTGTGTTCCTCCAGGTGGCCCGAGAGGAGCACCCATTTACCCGTCTCCAACTTTTCAAGGCCTCGGTGTTCCTGACCCTTCCTCCAGCTTCACAGCCAGTAACGTTGAGTGAGGTTCTTCTCACAGTGCATCCCTGTCCCCTCCCCTGCCTCCACTTCTACCCCGAGGACCCTTGTGATGACATTGAGCCCACCCAGATAACCAGATAATGTAACCGAGTCGAAACTCATTCTGCCGGCTGCGCAACACCCAGTAAGTCAAGAGACAAGGAGGTGAGGCAAGGAAAGAGACTTTCAGAGAACAGCAAACAGAAGATGGCAGATTCGTGTCCTAAAGCAGCAGTACCCAACCTTTTAGGTACCAGAGGTTAGTTTGTGGAAGACAATTTTTCCGTGGACAGGGTGTAATGATGCAAGCACATTGTATTTATTGTGCATTTTATTTCAATTATCACATTGTAATATATAATAAATGATTATACAATTCACCATAATGTGCAGCTAGATGGTCCCATCTGGGGTGATGGGAGACAGTGGGAGATCATCAGGCATTAGAGTCTCATAAGGAGCAAGCAGCCTAGACCCCTGGCATGCGCCGTTCACAATAGGGCTCATGCTCCTATGAGTCTAACGCCACCACAGATCTGATGGGAGGCGGAGCTCAGGCGGTCATGCGAGTGGAGAGCGACTGTAAATACAGATGAAGCTTTTCTCACTCACCTGCCGCTTACCTCCTACTGTGCATCCCTGTTCCTACAGGCCCACCTACCAGGACCAGTCTGTGGCCCTGGGGTTAGGGCCTCTTGTCCTAAAGAACCATCTCAGAAGGCAGGAATCCCAAGCTTCCTTTTATAATAGGAAAGGGGAACCAGCAGAGGGTTGAGGTCAGGAGGTAACTAGTGACCACACACATCTGGGCATCAGCAGGGGTCCAAAGAGTTTGCAAAATTTATTTGTCCTTGGTCAGGTCACAGTGCTTGTATAAATCTTCAACACAACATTGTGACCTGTGTGTACACCCTCCTCATCCTGTTGGGATTCGTTTTGGGAAGGGATTATGATTATCCTTGCTTTAAACTGTAGACTAAATTCCTCCTGTAGTTAGCTTGGCTCAGTGCAGAAATGAACAAGGACAGTTAGCTTGTGAGGTTAGATGCAAGATAGAGTCACTTATGTCAGATTTCTGTCACTGTCGCAATAACGCAGGATAATCTCCCTATCTTAAGGCAACTAATTAGCATTCTTAATTCCCCTTTGCAATACAAGGTAAGATATTCACAGGTTCAGGGAATTAGGATGAGGCTTCTTGGGTGGTGGGGTCAGGGAGGCACATTATCCTGCTCACCTGAGATGGGGAAGAGCCTGCACAGTACCTGGGTGAGGAGTGAATGTGTGCCTGGAACCCAGTGGGCCTCATGCCCAAGGCCCAGCCTCACAGGGCCTGTGGAGGTTGGACACTGAAGGGCACAGGGGCTCTTCAGCCAAGCAGGAGGTCTGTGGAGAGGCCCCAAGAGGGGAATCCCCTCAGTCTCTGGAGCACAGACCAGTGGCCAGCCCAGGACCCCACACGCACTGGCATACCCCACAGGGCAGTCAAAGTGACAGGGCCTCACTGTTTCCAGGATCACATATGGCCCAGGTCTCTTAGGGGGCCCAATGCAGTCGGGGAAGGGTTCCCACAATGACTGAGCCAAACCCGTCACCAACTGGGCTCACAGCCACATTTCATTTAACTTCTTTGCTAGATTTAAATGTATATACTATATATAGCTGGGCGTGGTGGCTCACACCTGTAATCCCTGCACTTTGGGAGGCCAACAAAGTTGAATCACCTGAGGTCATGAGTTGGAGACCAGCCTGGCCAACATGGTGAAACCCCATCTCTACTAAAAATACAAAACTTACCCGGGTGCAGCGGTGGACGTCTGTAATCCCAGCTACTCGGGAGGCTGAGGCAGGAGAATCGCTTGAACCCGGGAGGTGGAGGTTGCAGTGAGCCGAGATCATCCCACTGCACTCCAGCCTGGGTGACAGAGCAAGGCTCCATCTCAAAAAAAAAAAAAAAAAAAAAAAAAAATTAGCTGGGCATGGTGGCAGAGGTTGCAGTGAGCTGAGATCCTGCCACTACATTCCAGCCTGGGCAATAGAGCAAGACTCCGTCTCGAAAAAAATTTTATATATGTGTGTGTATATATATATATATATATTTCTTGCTCTTGAGCCCCATGGGAAGGTTCTTTCCTGTTATACCAGAAACACCTGGGAGAGAATGGTACTGTCACATTAGGGCACTGGTGATGTGCAGTGGCCACCTCTTGGGTCCCTGCCACTCTGACTGGCCTTCCCTCCTTCCCACTCTCCCTCCGGCACACTCAGGCCTCAGTATATCGCCCACAAACATGGGTAAACCCTGGTTTGTTTTGTATCCTTTTGTTGAGATAGTCTCCCTGTCACCCAGGCTGGAGTGCAGTGGCACAATCTCGGTTCGCTGCAACCTCTGCTTCACAGGTTCAAATGATTCTCCTGCCTCAGCCTCCCGAGAAACTGGGATTACAAGCATGAGCCACCATGCCCAGCTAATTTTGTATTTTTAGTAGGAATGGGGTTTCACCATGTTGGCCAGGCTGGTCTCCAACTCCTGGCCTCAAGTGATCCACCTGCCTCGGCCTCCCAAAGTGCTGGGATTACAGGCATGAGCCACCACGCCCAGCCAACCTTGTTTTTGTTTTTGGAGACAGGCTCTCGCTCTGCCACCCAGGCTGGAGTGCAGTGGCACAAGCATCGTTCACTGCAGTCTCCATGTCCCAGGCTCAGGTGATCCTCCCACCTCGGACCCCCAAAGTACTGGGAATACAGGAGTGAGCCACTGTGCCTGGCCGAACCCTGCTTTCTCTGGCTGCCCTTAACCTAGGAAAAGGTGCTGACAGTTGCACAGGTACCTGTTCTGAAAACACCCTTGTGACAGAGAAACAGCAGAAAGGACAACGTCCCAAACCCCAGGAGCAGGCCACGCCCGCACCCAGAGCAGCACCCAGGCACCATCGCCCCTTGGCTGGCCCTTCTCTCTGCCTCCTGGTCTCCTCTCTCTCCCTGTCTCCAGCTCCAACCCCTGTGTGCAAGAGAAAACTAAGACTCAAGGGTCATGGGTGGGCACCTACTGCGGGCCAAGCCCATTATTTCCTTTATCCACACGAGCCCACAAGACAGCAGCTGATGTAAACCTAAGAAAGCTGAAGCTGAAGGCATCCGATAAGGCGCTCAGGATCTCCAGCTGGTGTCTGGCGGTGGCGGAGTGGAAACTCACACCCTCCCACGCCCAGGCCTGTGCGCTCTCCCTCGCTGCCTCTGCATGGACGCCCTTTTCCAACAGGCTTGGATCCCTGTGGAGTGCACAGGGCATGTCACACACTACTTGGCTTGTACCACGGAGGAAACAGAGGCCTGAAAAGGAAGAGCCATCTGCCCAGGGCGGCTGTTGGGAAGAGCAGAGCTGGCACCGCTGAGTCCTCACGCCCCTCTACACGTGCATGACAGTTACTGGCAGCAGTGTGCACGGGACAAAGCTGGCCTTCGCTCCCCAGGTCTTCAAAGCCAACTCCTTTGCACAAGCCCCAAACCCTCTCCGCCTGAGGAACCCCAGGCAGGTCCCAGGCTGGGAGTGAGCACCATGTCCTTCAAAATGTCCTTCAGCCCCCGAGGCCTGAAGAAGCCGGGGTTACATGGGTAAGCCACCACGCCCAGCCCCTAATGGCAGCTTTTATCATAGCATCCAGGCAGGTTGCTAACCCAGGTCCAGGGCAAGGCCTCCCCAGACTCATTCACTCAACAAAGGTTCATTTTGGGTAGACTCCTGGTACTTCGCTGTGAAAGAGACCAACAAGGCCCCTACCCTCCAGAATTTGTAGACAAAATTCAGGTAAACTAACAGACAAAACAGTTACTAGCCCTGATAAGCGCACAGAAGGAAGTGGAAAGAGTGTGCTGAGAAAGGAAATCACAGAGGAGGCTCTGCTTGAGATGGAGTGGGGGGTCGGGGAGGGCCACTCTGAAAAGATGCTATACATTCCGGGGCCGCCTGATTGAGAGCAGCACCAAAGCCATTCCAACAGCAGAACCGCAGTGCCAAGGCTCAAGGTGGGCTAACAGCTCAGATTCAGTGAGTTCCTACCTCCCCCAGACACCCCCAGCCCTTTGCAGGTAATGTCTTTCTCCCTACAAGTCTATGAGGGAGGTACGATATCATACTTTACAGATAGGGAAACCAAGGCACACAGCAATGAAGTGACTCACCCAAGATCCTACAGCTGGAAGTGGTGAAACAGCATCCAGCTACCCAGGCGGTACCTAGGCGGTGCCCAGTCGGTACCCAGGCGGTGCCCAGGCCCAATCTCCCTCCGAGGATGCTCCCAGCTTGGGAGTGGCCCTGCCTGCTCGTGATCTCATCATTGCCTGGGCAGCTTGGAGCAGACCCAGAACTCTGGAATCTGAGGACGAGGTCCAGTGGCTCCCAAAGAGTGCTCCTGAGATTGGGTCATTGATTGGATTGGAGAGAAACTTGGATACTGTGTGCTTCCCGCCGCACAGCACGGCCGTCTGGCTGGGGATGGGGCCAAATCCATCCTGAGTAGGCAGGCCTCCCACACCCTCAAGTTCAAGCTTGATCCAAGGCAAGGTTAAGCCACTCTCTGCCTCACTTCCCTCATCTGTAAAGTGGGGATGATAAACGAAGATCACATGAAAATAGCTGCAGAATCGCCCTGCAATGGGAAGGCTTCCCGCACCTCGGCAACCTGCCCTGGGAAATCTCTTTGTCTTTGGAGGGAAAGGCAAACACTCTCTGCCTTGGTCCCCACTGGCCATGCAGGGCTTTCTGGTCCCTGGCAGGGACACACTGCACATTCATATCAGCGTGCCCCCGAGAAGTGGAGGAGAGCTGGCCACCAACCAGGCTTGTGGCTTAGCAGAGTGACCTGGAACAAACTCATAAGCTCTCCCCTGTCCTGCTTCTGAAGGGGACCAGCTCCCCGCTTGCACAGCCAGGCTGGTTCTCCTCTGTCTCTCTCTGTCTCATGTAGGCACACACACACACACACACACACACAGCCTCGGGCAGCACCAGGAGCCACGGGGGACACCACAGCAGACACATGTAACCAGGCCTTGGTAGGATGTCCCTTAACTTCAAAGCTCCAGGGCAGGACGGAGACCCCAGGTAATGACAGGGAACCCCCGTGCAGAAACCACCAGCCTCAGCAAGAAAAGAAACCAGGCCCGGTTTACAGCTGTCCCCGTGTTCCTAGGCTTGTCAGCCTGTGGCCAGCACGGTGCTAGAATGGCTGTTAGCTGGCCTGTGGCACAGGCCTGCACCCCGACAGCTCCTTCCCCCCAGCTCCTTCTCCTCTGATGTTACCTGCCTCAAAATAGGACACAGCCTCACCCAGCCCCCAGCCTAGCCTGCCTCTGGGCTCTGAGGACGGCCACTTTTCTACCTTCCTCCTGACTTTGTTCCCCCAAAATTCCTAGAAAGCCAACACGGGGCGCCCTGCAGGTGGAGCATGCATGTGAGACAAATATGTCAGATGGCCCTGTCCTTCCTGATGCCTCAGGAGTCCTGCCTGCCTCGGGACAGTGCAGGGCTGGAGGGAAGGGGAGACCTCCCCACCGCAGCTTCGAGCCAAGGAGGTGACAACAATCTTTTTTTTTTCTGAGACACAGTCTCGATCTGTCGCCCAGGCTGGAGTGCAGTGGTGCAATCTTGGCTCACTGAAACCTCCGCCTCCCAGTTCAAGCAATTTTCCAGCATCAGCCTCCCCAGTAGCTGGGATCAGAGGCACGTGCCACCACACCCGGCTAATTTTTGTAGTAGAGACGGGATTTTGCCGTGTTGGCCAGGCTGGTCTCAAAGTCCTGACCTCAAGTGATCCACCCACTTTGGCCTCCCAAAGTGCTGGCATTACAGGCGTGAGCCGCCACACCCAGCCAGAGGTGAGGATCTTTGTGCCTCTCCAGCCTGGGCAGAAACGCAAAGGTTCTGGGTCACTGCAGAGCCCTAGAGATGAAATTAGAGATCACCAATGAGTCCTAAGGACCTCTGGACAGGGGTCAAAATCACCTGGGTTCCACATCACACACCTGGGCCTGTCGCGGGGTGGGGGGCAAGGGGAGGGAGAGTGTTAGGACAAGTACCTAATGCATGTGGGGCTTAAAACCTGGATGATGGGTTGACAGGTGCAGCAAACCACCATGGCATATGTATACCTATGTAACAAACCTGCACATTCTGCACATGTATCCCAGAACTTAAATTTTTTAAAAAGTAGCCTGGGTTCCAGTTAGTAAAACGCCCCCACGCCCCACCCTGATTTCTGGAAATTGTTCTTCCTAGGCCCCCAGGGCTCTGCTCCCTCCCATGTCTCCTCCTCCAACTCCCTTCTCCCTCCCTAGCCTCCCCTGCAAGTTCCCTGGTCGGTTCCATCCATTCAATGTTGGGATTCCTCAAGGTCTGTCCCGAACCCTCTTCTGAGCCTGCCCTCTCCCTGGGCGAACTCAGTCACCCCTTATACACAAATTTGTTTTCAATAGAAGTTACAATGAGTGCGCCTCCCCTCTACCTCCTCCACTTCTTCTGCCTCAGCCACCCCAAGACAATAAGACCAACCCCTCTTCTTCCTCCTCCTCCTCAGCCTACTTAAGGAGAAGACTATGAGAATGAAGACCTTTATGATGAGCCACTTCCACTTAATAAATAGTAAATGTATTTTCTCTTTCTTACGATTTTCTTAATAATTTTCTTTTCTCTACTTTATTGTACGAATAAAGTATATAATACATGTGACATACAAAATACGTGTTCATTGACTGCTTATGTTATCAGTAAGGCTACTGGTCAAGAGTAGGCTATTAGTAGTTAAACCTGGGGGAACTTAAAAGTTATACATGGATTGTGGACTATGTGGGAGGTCAGCGCCCCTAACCCCTGTGTTGTTTATGGGTCAACTGTACAGTCGTATTTGTTACCCAAGTGAATCCTTACAACCTCCCTGCCAGATATGGGTGTCCGTTTTACAAATGAGCAAATGGAGACTCAGCAAAGGGAAGAGATTTGCTTCATGCAAAGTAATCAGTGCACTCTTGGACACCCACCTGCTCACATTTTCTGGACAGACACATTCATTTCCTTCTTGTGGCTGAAGGTGTCCTTTGGCAGGCCCTGCCCAGGCAAACTGCCAGGCCAGACAGTGGGTTCTTGGTGCCCTCCTCTGGAAGTGCCCCTCTCTTTCCTCATGCCTCTCTAACCGACAAGTGTCCAGGGAACATGGGGACCCAGCTGAAAGAGACCCCTGTTGATCTTCAGGACCCAGGATGGACTGCAGCAGGGAGCTGCAGTGATCACACACACATGCTCACATAGATACATGCACACACACCCCAAGGTGGGGCACCAACATGCCAATGAGACAGCACCAGTTCTGCCATCTTCATGCTGTGTGACCTTGAGCGAGTTACTCAACCTCTCTGAGCCTCAGTTTCTGCAATATAAAAATGGAGACAAAGGCAAGGCACAATGGTTCAAGCCTGTAATCCCAGCACTTTGGGAGGCCGAGGCAGGTGGATCACGTGAGGTCAGGGGTTTGCGACCAGCCTGGCCAACATAGTGAAACCTCATCTCTACTAAAAACACAAAAATTAGCCAGGCATGGTGGTAGGTGCCTATAATCCCAGCTACTTGGGAGGCTGAGGCAGAAGAATCGCTTGAATCCACAGGGCAGAGGTTGCAGTGAGCCTAGATCGCGCCACTGCACTCCAGCCTGGGCGACAGAACAAAACCCCATCTCAAAAAAAAAAAAAAAAATGGAGAAAAATACCAGCTGCCTGGAGTTTTATGAAGATTAAATGAGAATTCATGAGAAAGAATTCTGCAGTTAAAGGCCATATAATAAGAGACTTATCATCATCATTATGTGTTAATTATTTCAGTCTTCTTAATATTAGCTTTATCGCCGGGCGCGGTGGCTCAAGCCTGTAATCCCAGCACTTTGGGAGGCCGAGACGGGCGGATCACAAGGTCAGGAGATTGAGACCATCCTGGCTAACACAGTGAAACCCCGTCTCTACTAAAAAAATACAAAAAAATACTAGCCGGGCGAGGTGGCGGGGCGCCTGTAGTCCCAGCTACTCGGGAGGCTGAGGCAGGAGAATGGCGTACACCTGGAAGGTGGAGCTTGCAGTGAGCTGAGATCCGGCCACTGCACTCCAGCCTGGGCCACAGAGCGAGACTCCATCTCAAAAATAAATAAATAAATAAAAAATAAATAAATATTAGCATCATTGTAGAGAGCCCAGGGCGTCCTCCCCAACTAAATCAGAAAGACCAAGAGATGATTAAAATGCAATTGAAGGGCCAGGTGCGGTGGCTCATGCCTGTAATCCCAGCACTTTGGGAGGCCAAGGCAGGAGAATCATGAGGCCAGGAGTTCAAGACCAGCGTGGCCAACATGGTGAAACCCTGTGTCTACTAAAAATACAAAAAATTAGCTGGGCATGGTGGCAGGCCCCTGTAATCCCAGGTACTTGGGAGGCTGAGGCAGGAGAATCACTTGAACCCAGGAGGTGGAGGTTGCAGTGAACCGAGATCACGCCACTGTACTCCAGTCCTTGTAACAGTGCGAGACTCCATCTAAAAAAACAAAAAAAAAGCAATTGAACAGCCAAGATAACCCTTGGGTAAGCACAAGCGGGTGGAGAAGGGTCCCTGGACCTGAGAGAAGACCACAATCACTGGCCCTGTTAAAAAAAAAAAAAAAAAGCAATTGAACAGCCAAGATAACCCTTGGGTAAGCACAGCGGGTGGAGAAGGGTCCCTGGACCTGAGAGAAAACCACAATCACTGGCCCTGTTGGCCCAAGGCCTGGGGTGCCTGTTCTGGGCAAGGACCTGATTCCTCAAGGCTTCCCCTGACGCCCCAGCTACATGGGGAGGTTCCTGGGAACATCCAGCCCTGCAGACCTCCTTCTTCTCTCACAAGGCTGCCTCATGGGCCAGGAACCCATCTCCAGGGCAGTCACAGTCCAGGGAAGGTGTCCTCAGCGTGTTCCCCTACCCTCAGCTCCCTCCCCCAGCCCCTTGCTGTCCTCCTTTCATCTGGCTCCTCCTCGGGTCAGGCAGCTGCTAGAGATCCCGCCCTTAAGAGTCCAGGCATGGCCACCTGCCCCTTGGCCCCCATGGGAAGTCCTCTGAGCCTGAGCCCCATTGGTGCAGAGAGTACTGGCCAAGGGGTGCAGGAAGGAGGTCTTCCCAACACTCCAGACCACAGGGGATAGTTTCTCCTGGCTCCAAACCATATGCCCACTCTAAAGCTCCATGCTGCAGCCAGAGACCACTAAGGCACAGGCTGGGGGAGCAGAGGAAGCCACGGCCCACCCTGGGTGAGACTCAGCATCACCAGTGTCCCCGCAGCAGGAGTCCCCCCCACTCCCTACCGCAGGACAGCTGTGGTCTCAAGCCCCCGCAGGTTCCATGGCCCGGAGATCCAGGCCAGCACTGCCCCGCTCAGCTCTCACACACGCCACCAACACTCCCAGCCCCAGGAAGGAAAAGAAAATCGTTTTTCCTCTGAGCACGGCTGAGACAGGCACATTCTCAAAGAAGTGCTGAGGATGGTAGAAGAAAATCTAATCTTGCCACTTACCGAGAGCGCAGACCGCCATCCCGTGAGTGGCCTCCCATCTCCCTCCTGGGTCCCTGCCTTTGCCCCAGCTTCTTCCTTAGCTGTGCTCACTAAATGAGCAAGGATTTGAACCAGCCCTGCGCCCATCAAGGGAATTCCCAGGCAATGCAGGGTGCCAAGGACATCTGCAGGCCCAGAGTACTGGGAAATACAGCCCTGGGGGAGGCACTCAACCTGCGAGCTGAGCAGGTGGCGGCAAAAGCCCCCAGCAACCTCACCCCTCCGGTGGGATGCCCCAGGCTTCTGCTTCCTGAAACCCCGGGGGAAGAGGAGTCAGCTGCCCTGATAGTCACATTTCCCAGGCTCACCTCTCCACGCCAGGTGCTTCCAGAATCACCTCCCAAATACACACCCCTCCCTCCAATGCTGGTCTCCGGGTCTGCTTTTAGGAGTGAGGAAACCAAACCAAGATAGAGGGCAAAGACTGAGAGGTTGGCAAAGGAAGGACTCATTCAAAGAAGTGGTCCATGATAGAGGAGACAGGATGGAGGCACCTCCGTGTCATTTGAGTCTCTCTATGGTCCTTTAGGGTAGGTGATATTATTCCCATATCTCAGCTGCAGCCACTGAGGCTCAGACACACCCCACGTTCCCCATCAAGGACAGGTGAAGCTGGGATTCAAACCCAGGTCACTGACCAGAGCCCAGGTCCCAGATGCTTCTAGGCAGAGCTGGGGAAATGGCAAGTTCTCTAGAACTGGGACATTTTCAACCATTCCATGAAGTTAATACGATGACCAGAAACTGGCTTATTGAGTCCCTGGGACTGACGCGAAGGTAGTCAGAGGGTGGACCACGTTTTATGCTTCCTATCGCCCCACCCCTCCCCTCACAGGCCTCCTGCTTCCCACAGACCCTACCACCCGCTCATTCCGCACATTGAACAGCCTCATCTCCCTCTTTTCCCTTATCTCAAAAAGCCCAGAGCTCAGCTTTCTCTTCAAATCTCCGCTAATGAGAAGCACATTTGATTTCCTCGGGGGAGGCAGCTGTGGGATGAGAGTCGGAAGTATAAACTCTGCTGGTGGTTGAATCATCGCGGTGCTTCTTAATTTTTTTATGGTGATGTTTTATAATTTTCTAAAAACACATAGAAGAATGAGGCTTATCCTCTCGTTATCGGCAATGACTGGAGTGGAATTCAAAAGGCTACAGATGGTGTTGCAACATTCTCCACAGGCTGCGGAGGCTGGCCTTCAGAACCCAGGACCCCGTCCTCCTCCGGCCAGGCTCGGGGAAGGCAGGACCCAGGGCAGCAGCCAGCACTGCGCATGCTGGGAGTGTTCAATAAACACAGGCTGAATGAATGAATGAATGAATGAATGAACCGATGCAACCAAAACTTGCTTTTTCTCCAAGAAAATTAAAATGATTGGCCTATGGTGACCCATTAATATGACAGAATATGATACAGTCCTAAACTTAATGATTGGGAGAATATTTAATGACAATGATAAAGTCTTCCACTTCTATTTTTAAAGTGAAAAGCAAATTTAAAAAAATAGTTAGATCCAAGCTTTATTTTCAACATAGGTACATAAATAAGCCAGGCACAGAAAGACAAACGTTGCGCATTCTCACTTATTTGTGGGATCTAAAAATCAAAACAATTGAATTCGCGGACATAGAAAGTAGAAGGATGGTTTCCAGAGGCTGGGAAGGATAGTGGGGGTTGGGTGCAGGGAGATGGAGACACTTAATGAGAACAAAAAAATAGAAAGAATGAGGCCAGGTGCGGTGGCTCACGTCTGTAATCCCAGCACTTTGGGAAGCCAAGGTGGTTGGATTGCCTGAGGTCAGCAGTTCAAGACCAGCCTGACCAACATGGTGAAACCCCGTCTCTACTGAAAATACAAAAATTAGCTGGGTGTGGTAGTGGGCACCTACAATCCCAGGTACTCGGGAGGCTGAGGCATGAGAATCACTTGAACCAGGGAGGTGGAGGTTGCAGTGAGCCGAGATTGTGCCACTGCACTCCAGCCTGGGCAACAGAAGGAGACTCCATCTCAAATAAAATAAAATAAAATAAAATAAAAGAATGAATAAGACCTATTATTTGATAGCACAACAGGGTGACTATAGTCAATAACTTAATTGAACATTTTAAAATAACTAAAAGAGTGTAATTGGATTGTTTATGACACGAAGGATAAATGCTTGAAGAGATGGATACCCCATTCTCCATAATGTGATTATTATGCATAAAATACCTGTATCGAAACATCTCACGCACCCCGTAGATATATACACCTACTATGTACCCATGAAAGTAAAAATAAATTTTTAAAAAAACAAAATATATGTATATAAATACAGAGAAATACAGCAGAAACATAAGGACAGGCACAAATGCTAGTAGTAGTTATCGCTGAACTGTGGAATAAGGAATGGTTTGCAATTTATTCTTTGTCTTTCCCTGCATTTTCCAATTTTCCATCATGAACATGTGTTACTTCAGTAATCAGGGAGAAACATGTCCGATGGCAGCCAGGACAGGGCACGGCCTCACCTACTGGCTGCCTCCCCAGAATCCGTGGTCTGCTCTTCCCCCAGAAGGACCAGCGTTCCTCTCTGTCGAATGTGTTCTCTTCTCCATTCGCCATTTCACATTTCAAGGAAATGACCGGCTCCCCTAGCTCCAGAGGCGGATCTTATTTTCTAAGCCAATCAGCATTTTCCATTTTACCAGGCTTCAGTGATTGGTTTTGGAATGGGGACCCAAGCCAATCAAAATCAACAAGGCCCCTTCCAAAAGAAAGCAATTCAAAGACACTCAGCCTTTCCCGCTGGACACAAATGGAAAACAATGTAGCCCCAGGAGCTTTGGCAGCCATTCTGTGCCCATGAGGAGAGCGTCCGGATGAAAACATGCCAATACCAAGGAAACAGCCAAGAAAAGAAGAGAAAGGAGCCAAGTCTCAAAAAAAGTCTCAAGGGCTCAAATAGTTACATTATTTGAACCCTGGAGCAAATCATTCATGATAGTTGAGTTTCAGGTGCCAATAAAATATGTTTTGCTGAAGCCAGTCTGAGTTGAGCTTTCTGATACAAACTAGAGATCCAAATGGCATGTGGTGTATTGAGGGCCTTCTCTCGAGGTCAAACAAGTGGAAAACAACCAGTCCCAAGAGGGTGCAGCTCCGCCCAGCCAGGAATCAAGGCGTCAGTCAACCAAAGAGACAGGAAAGGACAACCCGGAACCTGGGTTCACTGTGGGAGCAGCAGAGGGAGCGTCTCCTCTGCCAAAAAGGGGAAGCCTTCGCTCAGTATGCTTTGGAGAGGCAGGACAGCATGGGGGTTACTTACCAGGAGGGACCCAGGTCTGACCGGCTCAGACCCCTGGACTTGATCCCAGCTCTATTTGTTGCTAGCTGATCACCTTGGGCACGTTTCTTAACCTCTCTGGGCCTCAGTCTCTGCACTTGAGGATATAGTAGCCCCTGTCACGTAGGCTGTTGTGAAGATTAAACAAGTTAATACCTGCAAAGGCTTTAGAACAGCAGCTGGCACAGAACTAGCCTCCTTAAGAGATTTCAGCGGCTGCTGTTTTTCTTAATATTATTAATGCTAACGCTTTCCTTGGATGAGTTCCACTCCGGAGGTTTGCGGCCCTCCAGCTTCCACCCACGTGTGCATGAGCCCCCTTTGGGCAGTCGCTACCCAGCCCTCCCCTGAACCTGACCTGATGGGCTGCTCTGGACCCACCCACGCCTGATGGTGGAGGCATGCGCACACTCAGAGCTCCGCAGCCTTTCCCCAGCCCCAGGCTGTGATGTGTTTCTGCTGCCGGTGACAGGCAGCCTTCCCCACCTTGGATGAATGGGGGAGATGATTTCACTGTCAGGGCTCTGGGGTCCGAGGAGGCTGCAAACACTCCACCTCCCACACTTCCCTCAGTCACACTTACCTCTGGGTTGGCGTCACCTTCTGGCAGGGCATTTTCAAGTCAAGAATAGCTTTTTTTTTTTTTTTTTTTTTTTAGCTCTGAAGGCTCAACAGATCTGTCACTTAAAAAACTAGAGTTCACAAGAAAGTCATAGAGAAAGATAATGTACTGAATAGCTGAAATTGCAAAAATGCTGAATAATCATGAACATACTACATGTAAAAATTCATGGGTAATGATTACAGTTGTTCTTAGAGGAAAACTCAAAGCTTTTAATATGTTAATTAGAAAACAAGAAAAACTGAAAACAAATGAGCTCAACTCAAGGAGCTTAAAATAAACAACAGTCAACTCAAGGCAATAAGGCAATAAGAGAACAGACAAGGGCAGAATTCAATAAAATCAAGAACAAAACAGGAATGTTAAAAAAGTCAAAATACAAATACAGAAAATGAAAACAGAAAGCAACTCACATATAGCAATCGTTTTGGATTTGGGGGGTGTTCTTTTTTTGAGACAGAGTCTCACTCTGTCACCCAGGCTGGAGTGCAAATGGCGCGATCTCTCAGCTCACTGCAACCTCCGCCTCCAAGGTTCTAGCGATTCTCATGCCTCTGCCTCTAGCCTCCTGAGTAGCTGGGATTACAGGTACACATCACCATGCCCAGCTAATTTTTTTTTTTTTTTTTTTTTTTTTTTTTTTTTTTTTTTTTGTATTTTTAGTAGAGATGGGTTTCACCATGTTGGTCAGGCTGGTCTCAAACTCCTAACCTCAAGTAATCCGCCCACCTCAGCCTCCCAAAGTGCTGAGATTAAAGGCATAAGCCACCACACCCAACCACACATAGCAATAGTTTTAAGTGAAATAATTAAGAAATATTATTCACAACCACAAACCAAAACTTAAAAGCAGATAAATGGATACATTTCTAGGGGGAAAAAAAAGTGCCAAAACTGGTACAAGAGGAAATAGAAAAGTTGAATAGATCAGTAGCCATGAAAGAAAATAAAAACCCAAGAGAAAAAACAAACTGTTAGAAATAACAGGAGGCGGCCGGGCACGGTGGCTCACGCCTGTAATCCCAGCACTTTGGGAGGCCGAAGTGGGCGGATCATGACGTCAGGAGATTGAGACCATCCTGGCTAACACGGTGAAACCCCGTCTCTACTAAAAATACAAAAAATTAGCCAGGTGTGGTGGCGGGCACCTGTAGTCCCAGCTACTTTGGAGGCTGAGGCAGGAGAATGGTGTGAACCCAGGAGGTGGAGCTTGCAGTGAGCAAAGATGGCACCACTGCACTCCAGCCTGAGCGACAGAGCCAGACTCCATCTCAAAAAAAAAAAGAAAAGAAAAGAAAAAGAAATAACAGGAGGCTTCAGCATGGTTACCAGACATATACTCAACATACAAAAAACAGCCAGCCGAAGATATAATAGCATTGGTCATAGCAGCAAAAATATATAAAGTGTCTAGGAATTAGCCTACCAGAGAATGCATGATATCTGTATGAAGAAAATTTTGCATCTACTAAAGGTATAAAATGATATGTGAGCAATGGTGAAATGGACCTATTCACTTAGCACTGCCAAGGGTGATTTCCCTCACCCATTAAATTTTTAATTTAATCTGTAAATTAAAAACAATTACATTAAATCTAGCCAAAAGCACAGCCACATATTTTCAGGAATGTAACAAATCAATTCGAAAATTCATCTGAAAAATAAAGATTCATGAATGGCTAAAACAATCTGTTTTAAAAAAACGATCAAACAAATTGTGTTGGCAAGAGAAATAGATCAGAAACAGATCAAAGAAACAGAACAGAAGTTCCAGGATCAGACCAAAATGATGGACGTGGCATCAAAAGTCAAGGAGGAAAAAAATGAATTATTTAGTAATTGATGTTGGAGATACTGAGCTTGCTATGTGGAGAAGAGCTTGGCTCCTAGCGTACATAGGCTATGCTGCCAGGGAACAGCCCCTGGCCCGAGCATGACTCACTGACTGCATTTACCACCAAAATATTGTGCAGGCTACTGGACAGTCACTGGTCTGCGTATTGCAGTGTGTCTGATAATTTTCACATATATTCATGACATTTTTCAATGTTTAATGCATATTAAATACTTACATAATTCAAACTTTTCCTATACAGAAAAGTGGTTGAAAGAAACAAGTTCTAAGTGAAAAGCAGGTTTTGAACTCTTTACACTGAATTAAGCAAGAAAAAAAATCAGGCTGCTTCAAAGATGAGCAACTGAAGCATTTGACTTCTAAAAAGACAGAGGTAAACTACCAAAGATGAACAACTCCAACTCCAGTAAGGCAGCATTGCAAGAGTAAGAAGACAAAAGGAATTATGAAGAAAAGCGTTTATCCTGGCTATTTAATTCTTTTAGAATAGGGAAGGCCCAGTGCGCTAGCTGACTCCTGTAATTCCAGCACTTTGGGAGGCCAGGTGGGTAGATCACTTGAGCCCAGGAATTTGAGACCAGCCTGGGCAACATGGCAAAACCTCATGTCTACAAAAAATACAAAAATTATCCAGGTGGCTTGTGCCTGTAGTTCCAGGTACTTAGGAGGCTGAGGCACGAGACTCACTTGAGCCCAAGAAGTGGAGGTTGAATGAGGATGCTCACTGGGACCCCAGCTCAGAGAAGAAGGGAAGGGATGTGGCTTAGAGAACAGCCGGCATTCTCAGCTGCTGGTGTTTGCGTTCGCCTGAGAGAAGCAAGGATAAATCAGAAAACCCATCATGAGCAAAGGCAGTGAGAAGGAGACTGGATGCCAGGTGTGGTCAGCTGGGCATGGAGAGTCCAGCACAGGTGTGCCCAGGGCCCAGGGCCTCAGCACGGCCCAGCTCTCCCCTACACCAGCTCCTCCTCATTTCCCTGACCACTTACAGACCCAAGAGCCCTGGCGCTCAGTCCCTGGTCCTCTCTTCTCTGTCTACACTCAACCTTGTTAATCTCACTCAGTTTCAAGGCTTAATGTCATCTATATGTTGGAAACTCCCAAGTTGATTGAATTGATCTCCTGAATCTCAGACTCACGTATCCAGTTTCCTACTTGTATTTCTGCTTGGATGTCTCATAGACATCTGTGGGGATAATCCATCACTCCATAACAAACTCCCCAAAACTTAGAGCCCCAAAAGAATGATGTATTGTTTCTCGTGATTCCGTTGGTCAGGAGCTCATCTGGATGGTTCTTCTGTTCTGTATGATGTTGGCTAGAGTAGCTCCCACAGCTGCATTCTCTGGGAACTCAGCTGGAACTAGAAGCTCCTTCTCTCCTGCGTGTTAGTTGGTGCCGATTGTCTGTTGGCCTCAGCTCTCCTCCACGTGGCTTCTCCTCCTTCCCACAGTCTGCTTCAGCTTCCTTACAGCATGGCAGCTGGTTTCCAAGAAAGCAAGAGGGGAAGCTGCTAAGCCTCTTCGAGTTCAAGGTGAGGCCAGGAATTGGCACGGCTTCATTTACTCCACATTCTGTTTTCTCTTTCCTTTTTTTTTTTTTTTTTTTCTGAGGCAGGGTCTTGCTCTGTCACCCAGGCTGGAGTGCAGTGGCACAATCATAGCGCACTACTGAAACTCCTAGACACAAGCAATCCTCCTGCCGCAGTAGCTGAGTAGCTAGGACTATAGACGTGTGCCACCATGCCTGGCTCCTCCCTCCACATGCTGTCAATCAAAGCAAGTTAGGAGACCATCCCTAATTCAAGGAGTCAGTGGTGTTCTGAGGAGTTTCCTACCAGGACGTTGCATACCAGCCTGCCAAAATCAAGCTCCTGATCTTTCCCCCAGACATGCTCCTCCACAACCTTCCCCCCGTGGATGACAACTCCATCCAGCCAGCCTTCCAGCTGGACACCCACTCCACAGCCTTCCCCCTGTGGATGACAACTCCAGCCAGCCAGCCTTCCAGCTGGAAACCTGCATGACACCTAATTCATTACAAGTCCTGTTGGCTCCACCTTGAAAATGTATCCCAAAACCCCGCTTCCCCCCACCATCCCAGCTCCCAGCAAGTCTAAGCCCCCAGCGTCTTTCTCTGAGTTCCTCAGCAGATTCCCAGCGGCCTCCCTGCCTCTGCCCTTGGAGTCTCCTCTTCACGGGACAGCCAGGTGGCTCTTTCAGTGCTCTGGGCCACAGAGTAAGTCAGGGGATTCTGCTCAGACCTTCCTGCTTCCCTCAGAGTAAAAGTCAAAGCCCTTACAATGGCGCTGGGCCCTATGCCGGCTATAGCCCACCCCATATACGCTCGGCATGACTGCCCAGGCCTGGCCCCACTGCAGCCACCCAGGCTCACCCAGACACCCTGGCCTTCCATCCAGCAAGCCCCCTGCCATCCCCTAGCCGGGACTGGCTACATAATTCACAGGGCTCCATGCAAAATGAAACACAGGCTTTTCTTCCAAATGACCGAGCATTTCAGGACAGCAACTGAACAGAA
The DNA here is from genome assembly GCF_007565055.1 of Rhinopithecus roxellana. Classification (NCBI taxonomy): domain Eukaryota; kingdom Metazoa; phylum Chordata; class Mammalia; order Primates; family Cercopithecidae; genus Rhinopithecus; species Rhinopithecus roxellana. The sequence continues at coordinate 44,232,576 of NC_044559.1, forward strand.
TGAACCCAAATGCGGGACCCTTGAGGCTGGGGCCCTGTGTGCTGCCTGCACAGGTCACACACTGTGAAGCGGCCCCTGGAGCAGCCCAGTGAAGCAAGCAACACAGAGCTTTTTGTCATTTTCCTACGTCAAGATCAGGAAACAGGCTGCAAGAGGGCCAGGATTGGCCAGGGTCACACAGCTGGAAAGCAGAGGACTCCTGCTGGACTCCAGACCTCAGCAACAGGGTCTGGACTCTCCTCCATGCCCACCTCCTTCCCCTCCATGCCTGGATCCACCTGAGAGAAGAAAGATCCTGAGTCCCCCTCTTCACTGCCCCGTGGACACTCCTACCTGGCGCACCCCTGTCCTTCAGCCTGGGGCATCAGAAGTCCAGTCCCACCTGCCAGGCCCTCCATGGCATGCCCTGTGTCATGGTCAAAGCCCCTCCTTACTGGGAATTAGGGCTTTGTTTGAGCTGGGAATGAGGCCAAGGAAGATGGTGAAACAGAGAGAAAAGCAGAACTCAGTGGGAAAATGTCGCTTCCGAGGACAGGAATCAAGGGACATGAGGCTGGCGGAGGAAACCTGCACAGGAAGGGGTGGAAGGTACTGAACAGTGTAAACCAGAAGCCCCCGCCCAGCTCTGGAAGCCCGCGACAGCACTGCCTGACTCCAGGGCCGAGCCCAGCAGGGCCTGGCCAGGGGAGGTCTCCCGGAGGACCAAAGCCTGGGGCAGAGACACAGGAGCCCTAATTAGGGGCTTGCAAAGGGCTCAGCCTCGGGATTACACAAAGCCTGGGAGCCAGGCCACAGGCCACGTGGGCCCCAGCCTGTGTCGGGACAGACTTAATGGCCTAGGCTGGAGTCGCCAGCAACATAAAGTATTCTTGTTCCCAGCGATTTTAACAAGGCATTTATGGACCCGAGACAACCTCAGGACAGCCCTCGGCTGAAGTGGCTGGCTGCCCAGACAATCAGGGCACAGAGTCGGGTCAGCACAAGGGCCCAGTGATCAAGGCCAGGAGGGCAGGAGAACTGAGGGGCCATTCACCCCACGGTGCAGCGATGGCCCCTCCCCAGCCCTGGTAAAATGCAGCCAGTTGGGCTCAGCCCTGGGAGGCCTTCCCCTTCATAGAGGTGAGGAGAGGGCGGGGACACACTGAAACCAGATTCCCAGGCCTGGGACGCCCACCACCAACACCAACACCAATTTTCAAACATAGCCACAGTAGACACTAAAGCACCGGGGGCCAGGTCCCTGAGTCACTGTCCCCAGCAGCACCAAGCACCCTGGGAATACCTTGGGCTCCCTCAGACTGCCCCGCTGCTCCCATCGGCCTGTGCACTTCATCACAGAGCGATTAATCTGTTGTCCCGGTTTTTGCTCATCAAAGTGACCATAACCAGGGTCCAGTGTAGCCAGATGAGCCCTCATGTTGATGCAGTTCCAACCAAAAGCAAAGACACTTGTTTTGGTTCATCTATCTCGAATGACTGTGAGATTTTCCCATTCTACTTGTATGTAGCTACTGTGTACGAATAATTTAGTGAATGCAAGACCCTGGGTAAGGGCTGCAGTGGGATCCTCTCATTTAGGACTGACAGCAGCTTGGAGGTGCGCATGCAATCATCAACCCCACATCACAGCTAAGGAATCAGGTTCGGAATAGCCCGAGGCCAGGTACTGGTGGTGACAGGCCAGCATTCCACCCCAGGTGTGTGGCAGGTAGCGCCAGCGTCCTCCAGCTCTCCACATCCTCATCCACACAGGCAGCCTCCTCAGAGGTGAGGGAAGGCCAACCAGGGAAGAAGCAACCAGCTTGGCAACACCTGGCCCAGTCAAAGGCTTCCTGGAGGTGTGATATCTGAGTTGGGCCTAGAGTGACAGGAGAGTTTAGCTAAAAAGAGGAGGAGGCTGGCCGCGGTGGCTCACGCCTGTTATCCCAACACTTTGGAAGGCCAAAGTGAGAGGATAGCTTGAACCCGGGAGTTCAAGACCAGCCTGGGCAACATAGTGAAATGTAGTCTCTACAAAAAAAAAAAAAAAATCAGCTGGGCATGGTGACACGTGCCTGTGGTCCCAGCTACTTGGGAGGCTGAGGTAGGAGGATTATTTGAGACCAGGAGGTTGAGGCTGCAGTGAGCCATGATCATGCCACTGCACTCCAGCCTGAGTGACAGAGTAAGACCCTGTCTCAAAAAAAGGAAAACAAGACAGAAAGAGGAGCAAAGAAAAATGGGGCATGCAGAGGGGCCCAGGCATGGCAGGAGGGGACCAGAGGAGTCCCGGCCACAGTGCAGATCTTTGGAGACTCTGAGATTTCAGTTCTGTCCTTTTTTATTTTAGAGACAGGGTCTTGCGCAGTGGTGCAATCATGGCTCACTACAGCTGTGACCTCCTGGGTTCCAGCAATCCTCCTGTCTCAGCCTTCCCAGTAGCTGAGACCACAGGCATGCACCACCACCTCTAGCTTTTTTTTTTTCTATAGAGACAGGGTCTCATTATGTTGCCCAGGGTGGTCTCAAACTCCTAGGCTCAAGCAGTTCTCCTGCCTTGGCCTCCCAAAGTGCTGGGATTACAGGCATGAGCCATAGCACCTGGCCTGCCCTATTGTTGTTATTAATAAAAGTGACAGCTATCACATAGCCAACATTTATTAAGTGCTTTAAAGAATTACATTTTACCCTCACAAATAACCTATGAGAGAAGAACGTTGATTATCTATAAAAAACTGAGACACAGGGAGGTTAAGAAACTTACTGACGGTGCAACCTTAGGCAGATAGTGGTGCCAGGTCTAAAACATGGGCCTCATTGGCAGCCAATGACCACATGCAGGGTCACTGGGCAGGAGCCTGTCGACAGGGTGGGTTTATGTGAGCTGGCAGAAACAACTTTGGACTTGGAATAGAGACACCCTGGTTCCACTGAGCTCTTACACTCACTTTACAACCTCTGGACATCTCCATGAAATGGGGACGCAGCCCCTTTCCCTCCATTTCCCAGGGCAGTGAGCGGGATTGGAGAGGCTGAGCCAGGGGAAGTGCTTTGCTGGCAATGGTAGCCAAATAATGGCCCACAAAAATGTTCAGTCCTAATGCCTGGAACTGAGCCTTTGTGACTGATATGGTTTGGCTGTGTCCCCACCCAAATCTCATCTTGAATTGTAGCTCCCATAATTCCCACATGTCATGGGAGGGACCTGGTGGGAGGTAACTGCATCATGGAGATGGGTCTTTCCCATGCTGTTCTCCTGACAGTGAATACGTCTCATGAGATGTGATGGTTTTATAAAGGGGAATCCCCCTGCACAAGCTCTCTCGCCGGCCGCCATGTAAGATGTGCACTTTGTTCCTCATTTGCCTTCTGCCATGATCACGAGGCCTCCACAACCATGTGGAGCTGTGAATCCATGAAGCCTCTTTCCTTTATAAATTACCCAGTTTCAGGTATGTCTTCATTAGCAGCATGAGACCAGACTAATACAGTGTCCTTACATGGTAAAAAGGACTTTGCAGGTGTGATTACATTAAGGATCTTGAGATGGAAGGTTATCCTGGATTATTATTCAGGAGCTCAATGTGATCACAGGGGTCCTTCTAAGAGAGAAGAGTGGGGGCTCAGAGGCAGAGAAGGAGATGCAACCACAGGAGCAGAGGCCAGAGAGATGCTCTTTGATGACATAAGAAGAGGCCAGGGGCCAAGGCCAGGGCAGCCTCTGGAAGCTGGAAAAGGCAGGAAACGGATTGTCCCCTTGAACCTCCAGAAGGAACTAGCCCTCTGATACCTTGATGTTAGTCCAGTGAGACAGATTTGGACTTCTGACCTCCACAGCTATAAGATAATAAATCTGTGTTGTGTCACACCACCAAGTTGGTGGTAATTTGCCGTGGCAGCCACAATGAACTCAGAGTGGCTCAAACACCCACTCATACGGGAGCAATTCCATCCGCAGCTCTGAACCCTGCGGATTTCACAGAAGTGTCTGCTTTGGTCCAGGCAAAATGATTGCAAATTCCACTCTTGCAGAACAGAAAAGAGGCTTCAGATAATTCCACTCTACTTCCTGCAGAGGGTTTAAAGAGTAGGAGCTGAAAACTATATAATTACTGCAAACGACACCAGACTCTTCCTGCTGCCCCCAAATCAAACACATTTTCTTCTCAGAGAGTGATTTTAAGGTGTTTTCTGACAAAACCAGCCCTGTTCAGGTGGAGGCCGCTGTCCACCACCAAATCACCCCAAGTACCTGTGGACTCTGCCACCAGCCACGGCCAGGCTGAGATCAAAGCGCAGGGAAAGAAGCCACACTGGCCAGGCTGGGCAGCCAAGGGCTTTAGACTTTGACAGGGTCGAGGGTTTGAGGCTGTGGGGCAGGGAGCATCCCAAGAGCTATGAATATAACAAGTCATCTGTGCACAGGATGCTGCCCTCTTATATTAACAAAACTTATGGAAATGTATAGGCTGTGGAAGGAATCAGAGCCAAGCAGACGCTTCCTCATCAAACTGCCCAAACAACAGAAAACAGAGTCCACGTGGATGTTCCCGAACCAGGGGAGACTGTCAGTGCTTCACCATGGGGTCTTGTCCTTCTCCACCAGGGTCCAAGCATAGACGGACTTGGTAAGCAGAGCCTCAACAGACCTGCCTGCATGCTGACACCCCTGCCAGCGAAGCCCCTCAGTGCAGCGGGGGCGAAGCAAAAACGGGAGGTCTCAAGATGAAGATTCCAGTCCCCGCTGTGAGCCAAGGGCTGTTTCTGGGCCTCAATTTCCCCAGCCACAGCCAGAGTCAGCTGGGGTACGGGACCCAGCCTGAAAGTCTGGGCTCCCCTACCCAGGTCCCCAGGCTCAGGACTAGCTCCATCTCTCTCTGCTCACCTCCTCACAGATGTAGCCCCAGCCCAAGCCAGAGCTTCACCAGCTCTCCCCACTCCCTGCTTCCTCAACCCCAGATTCTGAAAACGGAAGCTCCTTTCTGCTTGAGGCTCTCTGGCTCCTCCTTGCTCCTCCATCTCCTGGAAGTCCCCGCAGACTTCAGCTTGTTTCTTCACCACCTGGCCAAAGGAAACTTTATTCCTAACTCTCTTCATCCCTGGGCTTTGCTCCCTCTTCTTTATTTTCTTCAGAATCTTTGCCCTCTGTCTTAGTTTGGGTTCCCCCGAAGACGACCAAAGCAAAGAACTTGGATGCAGGTAGTTTATTTGGGAGGCAGCCCAGGAAGCACAAGGGAAGATGGAAAAGCAGAGAGGGTGATGGGGGTTGAATCATGTCACCCAGAAAGATGTGTCAAGTCCTGACCCCTAGTACTTATGAATGTGACTGATTTGGAAATAGGGTCTTTGCAGTAATGAAGGGTTAAGGTCTGATATGGTTTGGCTGTGTCCCCACCCAAATCTCATCTTGAATTGTAGCTCCCAGAATCCCCACGTCATAGGAGGGACCCAGTGGAAGGTAATTGAATCATGGTGGGGGGGTTCCCATGCTGTTCTCTTGATAGTGAATAAGTCTGGAGATCTGATGGTTTTGTGAAGGGCAGTTCCCCTGCACTTCTCTCTTGCCTGCCGCCGTGTAAGATGTGCCTTTGCTCCTCCTTCACCTTCTGCCATGATTGTGAGGCCCCAGCACTGATGGCCTCCCCGGGTTCAGGAATGTCCAACTAGACTCTGTTTTCTGTTGTGTGGGCAGTTTGATGAGGCAGTGTGTGCTTGGTTCTGATTCCTTCCATGGCCTATACATTTCCGTAAGGATGTAGAGCCATGTGAAACTGTGAGTCCATTAAACCTCTTTCCTTTCCCAGTCTCAGTTTATGCCCTTATAGCAGTGTGGAGAACAGACTAAACAAGGTCTTTACATGTAGATAAGCTATAAGTTAGGATCCTGTGATTGGGATGAGCCCTAAATCCAATATGACTGTTGTCCTTATTTGAAGAGGAGAAAAGACACAGACACACAACAGAGGAGCATGCCCCAGGAAGGCACAGTCACAGTGGGAAGACAGAGACAGAGATGAGAGTGGCATAGCTGCAAGAAAAGAAATGCTAAGCACTGCCAGCAAGCACCAGAAGCTGGGGAGAACATGGCCCTGGGTTTGTTACTCAAAGCCACCCAGTTTGTGCAGCACCACTAGGAATTTAATACTCTCTCTCTCTATATATATATATATAAACACACACTCTAATGGTTCTTCTCCTCCAGTTGAGACTTGAGTGACACATGTCATTCTCTTTGGCCACCCAGCATCCTGATACACCCCTTCCCCACTTCATGTATCTTGGAGGAAGGCAGAAACCCCAACCCATGTATAAAGCCTGAAAATGCCAGAAACCTACCTTTGCAGCCTCCCTTGCAGCCACGGAAACAGACATTTGATAAGGGTTCTGCCAATTAGATGCACGTGAGAGCCAGCAACATAAAAAGTCTGTCACTGTGTGGATGCCGGTTTTGGGGTGTTGGGGTAGCAGAGATACCCACTGTCAGTTCTAGAGGCTTCCAGAATTGGGTTGAAGCACTGATGGCCAGTCCTTACACTGGTGGAGTCAGCGGCACACAAGGAGGTGTCAGTACCCATCAGAGGTCTCAGGGTATCTCCCCTGGTCCTGCAAAGTGATTTTGAACATTATTTCCAGGCTGCATAGCCTTCAAACCTGGTTGTCCAACCTATGCAGAAATCCTGTGAGCTGCCTGACATCCCTTAGTACATTTCTGGTTTGCTTTAATGAGCAGAAATTACCAGCAGCTGCTTGCAGCTATGCTCCTTGATTGGCGTGCAGTTACGTGCACACAGCTCTTCCCACTTTTGCTTGCAGCTCCTCTAGGATTACTGGTGGGAAGCTTTGGAGTGAGCCAGGAACTGATCTCGGGGTGACCTCCCACTTTCAAGGCTGGGCTGCTGGCTCTCTCCTCTTTCCCATGAGCAAAGTAAGAGAGTGGTTTTGAGTATAGGCTTTAGCAGCCACAGGCATGGATTAAGATCCTGGCTCGTTGCGGGCTCTTGGGTGAGTTACTAAGCCTCTCTGACTTTTTTTCCTATTTTTTTTTCTCTCCCCTCCTCAACTTCTCTGAACTTTTATCTGCGAAATGAGAATAATAATACTGAGGATTTGTGATCGACCTCAGGATTTTTCTCCCCGAAAATGCTTCCTTCCTTCCTGGTGATAGGGCCTGTTCTTTCTTGTGGGGAGTTCATTCGTGACTCATTCAGGGATGGGCATGGGTCTCCAAGAGGCTCATTTAAGTGTCCCCAGCATGTTTCTGGTTAAACAGGACCAACTGTTTCGGGTGGAGTGGGTGTGAAGTTTGAGGTGCATCCTGGTTGCAGGCGGCTGTCTCTGCCATGATGCAGGGAGTGCCTCTTGGGGTGACCCAGTCTCTAAATGCCAGCTGGGGAGAGGGGGTTCTGATGACACCTTCCAGCTCCTGGATCCAGATGGGCTTAGAGTTACACGAAAATCAGCCAGTCAGTTTTCTTTTCCCTTCAGCTGGTGTAAACTGGGTTCTTCATCTCCATCGAGTCTCTGAGCAGGATTCAGTGAGAAAACAGAGTTGCTGAGCATGGATCCCAGGGTAGAATCTGCCAGGTTTTCTTTTCCAGGACACATGAGGATTCGAGTAGACTCCAGGTGGCTGCCAGGAGTGTCTCCAGCCTGCCAGGCATGCCCAGGCCTCAAGCTCAGGGCTAGACAAAGCTTAGATTCAGTCTGGGGCCCTGGCTACACACAATTTTGCATTCTGCTTCACACTGTGTTTTGGTCATTTTTCCATATCATCAATATTCTTTGAAGGCCTGGTTTGTCATGTCTAACAATCCAAAATGAGGATTTCTCATAACTCTTTTTAGCCATCCTCTACTATTTGACATTAAGGTTGTTTCCCATTTTCTACTTTAGAAGTTGTGCTGTTAAATCATATTTGTGCACAAGTCTTTGACTGCATTGTAGATTACTTTCCTGGGATGGATTTCTAAACATGGAATGACTAGGTAGGTCATGGATGTCTTTAGAGCTCTTGATGCCTTTTGAGATGCTCAGTTTTGAAAGAGCATCTGTACCCTTTTTTAAACGCATCATTCCACTGTTAACCAATCTTCACTGCCAGAAATTCTTCCACGGCTACCACTCATTTAGTGCTGTGGGCTAGGTACTCTTGTAAGCACCCATTTACAACAAGCCAATTGCATGGATAACATTATTGCCCAGTTTTAGAGATGAAGAAGCTGAGGCTCAAAGAAGGTTTGCAACCTGCTGAAGGCAACACATCTAGAAAGAGGGAAGGCAAGATGTGCGCTAGGTTTGTCTGCCTAAATCCTATACTGTTCTGTCTGAAACCTTCTTGGGAGGGAGGGATCACTTCCTACTGGGAGTCCTACCTGAAAATAATTCCCCCAGCTAGTGCCTGGACACTTCCTGTGTAATACCATGAGATATCCCAGTAGAAGCACATTCTAAATTATTAGAAGAGGATGGCCAAAAGTGGTAAAACCTCATCTCTAATAAAAATACAAAAATTAGCTGGGTGTGGTGGCGGGCGCCTGTAATCCCAGCTACTCAGGAGGCTGAGGCAGGAGAATCACTTGAACCCGGGAGGCAGAGGTGGCAGTGAGCCGGGGCCACACCATTGCACTCCAGCCTGGGTGACAAGAGTGAAACTCCATCTCAGAAAATAAAAATAAATAAAGATGGTGTCTGGGACAGAGACGTCCTGGAGATGGGAGGAATGAGTCGAGTACCATGGCCCAGGTGGGCGAACCTCAGCCAATGAGGGAAGAGAATCCTTTCTCCATAGGCACCCACACTGGCAGCACATCCATCCTCTCCCTGGGTCTGACACTGCTGTAAGACCATCTTGCCTTCCGGTGCCCTTGGAGCCCCTCCACTCGGGTTCTGTGGGGCCAAGTTAGTTCCTCCCAGCACCCGGGGCTCCCCCCGCTTCTCCCGAAGGCACTGTTAATAAAGACATCATATCACATCATTTCCTCCTTCCAGATTATGGCACACAAGCCGGACAGGAGGTAGAGGATGAGGTAAGGAACTGGGGGAAATGCTGTCGTTTCCCCACATTCATTCCTGCAGGTTTTTGGACAGGAGAAAGGCTTCTTATTATAGAGCCATCAGCCTCCTTCTGCAAGCAGGTGGGCGGAAGTTAAGTCCATTTGAGGCCTCCATCCCCTTGGCCCATTCACCATTCAAATCCTCCCCAGAGTGCCCGCCAGTGGCAGACAAAGTCCCATGGAGTCTCAAGGACTGGGATCGTCTCCTGCCCCGACCCCTACCCCACTATCCCAGGTGAGATTACAGATTTGTGAACTTGAGTATAAAGGAACTTTTTGAAAATTCCACTTCAGAGAGCCAGTGTGTCTGGGCATAAGCTCCAAGGGGTGGTAGATGCTCTCTCTCCCAGCCCGAGTCCCTGTAGGGGTTGTTCATAGAAGTTGTGCCTGAGTTTTCTCTCATGCACGAAAGGCTCTACAGAAGCCTTGGAAGACTGTGGCTCTGCCCCTTTCTTTGAGATCTTCCGGGGTCTCCAAGGGACAAGAGTGCATGGGGTTCCCTGCCAGTAGCCCCCCCTTCCTCTTGGCTGCCAGGCTTTGTCTCAGAGGAAGCCCAGCTGTTGGCACCAATTAGGCCCCCCACACTGTGCCGTGTTTTGGAGTGAAGACCACATGGAGGTGGCACGTCAGTCTTCGAGACCACCCCCCTGGTGCCCTTTTCTTTCTCAACTCTTCTCTCCCCCTTCTTCCACCACAGCACCCACCCTGTTCCCCCTTAAATCAGCTGAGTGTCCATGGGTACCGGCTGCAGGTCCAGCACCTGCTCTGTGAATTGATGGTTTAGGAAATGAATCAAAGGAGGTGGGGAAAAAGACGGCAGTGGGAGCACCCAGCCCTGTCCTGCTTCTTTGCAGAAGTGGTCACAGAGTCCCCTAGAGTCAGGAAGAATGACTTCGGCGGACCATGAGCTCCTCCAGGGCTGGGAGTGTGCCTCGTCACCTTTGCACTGACTTGGCTCCCAGGCTTCCATTTGCACACATGTGAAATGGGCGCCATAATGCTTCCTTCTCAGGGCTGTTGCGAGACTTAGATACAATGCCGCGTGGCAAACGACCAGCACAGAGTGCTTGTGGCAGTGCTCTCTCAGCACAGGAGGACAATGTTGGGCAAACTTGCTGGGCTACACATACGTAGTGGTGCTGATGTCAGTGCCTGCCTTGGGATCCTGTGGTGAGGACCATTCTGGAACCTGACACTTCGGCACCCAGTGAATGTGATTCAGAGATGGTGTGGGGAGCCAGGTGCACACCTGTAATTCCACGTACTCAGGAGGCTGAGGCAGGAGGATCACTTGACGTCAGGAGTTCGAGACCAGCCTGGGCAACATAGCAAGATCCCTGTCTCAAAAAGGAAGAAAGGAAAGAAAGAAGCGGGGGTAGAGAGAGAGAGAAAGAGAGAGAAGCATTGAGGCGATAGGGAGGAGAGAGAGAGAGGGAGGGAGGGAGGGAGGAAGGAAGGAAGGAAGGAAAGAAGGAAAGTAGGTGATGCAGAGGGCAGAGGAAGGGAAGAATAACTGGGCCCTGGGCTTGTGCTCTTGAAGACTGCCAACTCCTGCCCACCCAACACAGCCTAGCCCCTGCATGTTGATTGCAAACCTGGTGACATGGAAACGCATATGCCATTTGGGGAAAGAATCAGCCCCCATGGGAGGGAGGATGCAGTGAGGAGGGATGGAGGAGCCCTAAGTCCAAGAAGGAAGAAGGTTGTGTAGACGAGGCCAGGTGGGAAAGAGTCAGGACAGATGCAAAGAAGATGCTGGGTGTGGCCAATGGTGCTGACGCTCCTCTTAGCCCACGCAGGCTCACCAGGGGCGGGTGGACAGTACACCTGCCCACCCATGCAGCATGAGGACCTAAGAGCCAAGGGCAGCCAAGAATGTTACCCTTCAAGTAACCATGGAAGGTAAGTTAACTTCAGTCTTCCCAGACTCCATGGTGCCCACAGTGCCCAATTTTGGAAGGACAGTTATGCAAGGATACGGACAGAAGGCCTGGAAAGAAAGCTGCAAGCCGTCTTCAGGAGTTCTATCCGCCAGACAGGATTATGGATGATTCTTCCCTCCTCCTGTGTATTTTTCTATTATTAAGGAGTTTTCTTTTTTTTTTTTTTTTGAGACAGAGTCTGGCTCTGTCACCCAGGCTGGAGTGCAGTGGCCGGACCTCAGCTCACTGCAAGCTCCGCCTCCCAGTTCACACCATTCTCCTGCCTCAGCCTCCCGAGTAGCTGGGACTACAGGCGCCCACCACCTTGCCCAGCTAGTTTTTTGTATTTTTTTTTTTAGTAGAGACGGGGTTTCACCATGTTAGCCAGGATGGTCTCAATCTCATGACCTCGTGATCCGCCCGCCTCGGCCTCCCAAGGTGCTGGAATTACAGGCTTGAGCCACCGCACCCGGCCTATTAAGGGGTTTTCAAGGAATATGTATTACTTGTATATCAACTTTCCTTCAGCCTCTAGTTCACTCCAAGCAGATCTACTTGATGGGCAAAGCCACAGCCAAGGGAGCCTGAGCTGGGCAAGGCCCGCCGATTGGCACCCAGCGGCATTCCGTAGGCAACAAACAAGGCTGCTTCTCTTGGCCTTTCCGACACCAAGGGCATACCTGAGGCTTGAAACTTCCAAGAGGTTTAGTCATCAATCTCGAGCCTCCTGCTGGCTGTTTCCAATTGTCAGCAGAGATCTCAGGGTGGGGAGCTGGCAGGCAGGCATCCCTCATTCAGGAGGCATTTGCCAAGGACGGTAAGGGGGGAGTGTCTCGCCCCCTTTAAGTATCAAAAATCCCAGGTGCTGTGTGTACAATCCCCTCCCTGGCCTTTCCAAGGGTGGCACGAGTCCTAGCCCAGTAAAAAGACTGTTGAAGAGGGAGGAAGGCTGCTGAGAAGGCCTTGCAGGGAGCAACAGGCTTACCCCAGGGGCCGCTGGTGCCAGCCAGGACAGCCCATAGTGGATCCAGCTTCTCCCCCAGGCCATTCAGTTCCACAGCATGGGCCGTGGAAAGCCTGCCCAGCCCCTCACTGCAGGAGTACAGATGAGTGGCAGACGGCCATCCAGTGCCTCTTGGCCCTCGGCTTGGGGACCAAAGGGTTTCCCATAGCTCAGGGCACGTGCCCCACTCTAAAGAGCCAGATTCACAGCAGGTACCCAAGGTTTATAATTTGGTACTTTCCAACTGATATTCTTCATCTATTTGTTCAAACGTTATTTGTTGACCGCAGGAAGGAACCAATGCTACCTACACTGTGTGCAGGGTAAAGGCTTGATGACATGGGACTTTCCAGCCCGGCAACCGCCACAGAGGCACTTTGAGAGGCTGTTAATTTCTCTCCACTTCCCAGAGCCTTGCGCAGTGATAGCGGCAGGGTCTTTTTACATTTTGCCAATTCTGCTTATTTTCTGTGATGCTGCTGTGTCCTTAAAGGTTGAGGTCCGGGGAATTTTGCCCGGCTGGCTCTCTTCAATCTACTCTGCCTGCTCTGCAGCCAAGCAGAAGCAGCCATGGCCCACCACCAACCCCTGGGCCTGACTCCCTTTCCCTTAAGGTTCACACTCTTCCCAGGCTGCAAGGCCTGATTTAATGGCACCTCCTCCCTGCTCCTCCTCTGACTCCCCAGCTCCTCCCCACCTCCTCTGTGCTCCTCTCCTGACTCCCCATCTTCTCTGTGAGCCTCCCCTGACTCCCCAGCTCTTCCCCATCTCCTCCATGCTCCTCCCCTCACTCCCTGTCTCCTCTGTGCTCCTCCCGACTCCCCAGATCCTCTCCATCTCCTCCGTGCTCCTCTCCTGACTCCCCAGCTCCTCTGTGCTCCTCCTAACTCCCCAGCTCCTCCATGCTCCTCCTCTGACTCCTCAGCCCCTCCCCATCTCCTCCATGCTCCTCTCTTGACTCCCCAGCTCCTCCCGACTCCTCATCTCCTCCGTGCTCCTCTCCTGACTCCCCATTTCCTCCGTGCTCCTCCCAACTCCCCATCTCCTCCATGCTCCTCCTCTGACTCCTCAGTTCCTCCCCATCTCCTCCGTGCTCCTCCTGACTCCCCATCTCCTCTGTGCTCCTCTGACTCCCCAGCTCCTCTGTGCTCCTCCTCTGATTCCTCAACTCCTCCCCATCTCCTCTGTGCTCCTCTCCTGACTCCCCAACTCCTCCCAACTCCCCATCTCCTCCGTGCTCCTCCTGACTCCCCATCTCCTCTGTGCTCCTCTGACTCCCCAGCTCCTCTGTGCTCCTCCTGATTCCTCAACTCCTCCTCATCTCCTCCGTGCTCCTCTCCTGACTCCCCAGCTCCTCTGTGCTCCTCCTGACTCCCCAACTCCTCCCCTGACTCCCCATCTCCTCTGTGCTCCTCTCCTGACTCCCCAACTCCTTCCAACTCCCCATCTCCTCCATGCTCCTCCTGACTCCCCATCTCCTCTGTGCTCCTCCCAACTCCCTATCTCCTCCATGCTCCTCCTCTGACTCCTCAGCTCCTCCCCATCTCCTCCGTGCTCCTACCCTGACTCCCCAGCTCCTCTGTTCTCCTCCCAACTCCCCATCTCCTCTGTGCTCCTCCCGACTCCTCATCTCCTCCATGCTCCTCCCGACTCCCCAGCCCTTCTGTGCTCCTCCCAACTCCCTATCTCCTCCCTGCTCCTCCCAACTCTGCAGCTCCTCCGTGCTCCTCTCCTGACTCCCCAGCTCCTCTGTGCTCCTCCCAACTCCTTATCTCCTCCCTGCTCATGCCCTGACTCCGCAGCTCCTCTATGCTCCTCTCCTGACTCTCTAGCTCCTCTCAGCTCCTCTGTGCTCCTCCCGACTCCACAGCAACTCCATGCACTGCCCTGACACTCCAGCTCCTCCTCTGATGCCCCAGCTCCTCAGTGCTCATCCCCAGCTGTCCCAACCACTTCTTCTTCCTGACTTGTATGAGTTTTGCTCTTTTTTGTCTCTCCTCCCATACGACCTTGAGATGCTGTCTTTCCTTAGCTTTCATTCTCTGGCCCCTAGCTCAGATCCTGGCACTGTAAACGCCCAATAGACCCTGGTTTGATTTCGAATTGCTCATCAATTTCTGAAATTAATGCACCTCAAGCTTTTCTTGGCAGTTGTCTGCAGATTCAGGATGCCCAGCTGGGCAGGGGCAGGTGTGCTGGGGAAATCAAGGAAACCAACACCCCCATCCCTGCTGGGAAGGCCTCCCACACTCTGACTCGTCTGGTTTCCCTTCACACGTGTATTTGCGGGAAATGAACTTCTGTGCTTGAATAAATATGCAGTTCTTTGTGAACATCAACGTTGTAAGTGCAATAAATCACTGGAAACAAGATGCACCTCTCGCGGTGGAAAACAGGAACGGCTTTTGCAAGCACTATTGGAAAGCAGCGGCGACATCAATAAAGCCGCCCGTCAGAGCTGAGGAAGGAAATCAAAGCCCTTCCTATGGAGGACACTGTTTAATTGATGTCTGCATTCAGGGGATTGCGGACTATGATCAATGCAGACTGGACTGACCGAGAGAACCCTGAGCGCAGAAGGCTAGCTGGGTGCCCCGGGCTCCCAGCCAACTATGTCAGAGCCAGAATGGGCACCCAAGGACGGTAAAGACAAGACCCCATCTAGAGATGGAAGCACCCAGAAGCCTCTGTCATCACCCTGCCCCGGCTATGCCATGGATGGGGGCCCCCTGGCAGAGCCACAGAATGTGTAAAGCTAAAATGAGTGTCCTGGCATTCAGGATTCTCTCTGTAGTACCCACCTCAGCATCCCCGGCCTCACACAGAGCAGGTACTCAGTAAAGGTGGCTGACTGACAGGTTCTCAACTCCCAGTGCTAGCAGTGGGTCAGCACTGAACACATAATCCCGACTGCACGGTCTGGTGCACTCCCAGGAAAACAAGCTGGTCAACAACTGTCACCAGAGGAAGTCAAGACTAGCTCAAGACAGTGGATGGCACATCTCTTCATCGACTCGCTGATCCGATCGAATCTTCCTGCTTTGATCACTGAAACTTTGCGCCAGGGGTTTTCAACCCTGGCTGTGCTGCAGAAGCGCCTGGAAAGTCTGTTAAAATATGCACGTAGGCCAGGTAAAGTGCTTCATGCCTATAATCTCAACACTTTGGGAGCCCAAGAAAGGGGGATTACTTAAGGCCAGCCTGGGCAACATAGCAAGACCTCATTTCTAAAAAAAAAAAAAAAAATGTTGGCCAGGTGTGGTGGCTCATGCCTATAATCCCAGCACTTTGGGAGGCCTGGGTGACAGAGTAAGAATCTTTCTCAAAAAAAATAAAAGAAAAAAAAATTTTTTTCTGTGTTCCTTTTTTTTTTTTTTTTTGAGACAGAGTCTCGCTCTGTCACCCAGGCTGGAGTGCAGTGGCACAGTCTAGGCTCACTGCAAGCTCCGCCTCCCAGGTTCACACCATTCTCATACCTCAGCCTCCCGAGTAGCTGGGACTACAGGCGCCCACCACCACGCCTGACTAATTTTTTTGTATTTTTTAGTAGAGACGGGGTTTCACCA
Source organism: Rhinopithecus roxellana (assembly GCF_007565055.1). Taxonomy (NCBI): domain Eukaryota; kingdom Metazoa; phylum Chordata; class Mammalia; order Primates; family Cercopithecidae; genus Rhinopithecus; species Rhinopithecus roxellana. Next base: position 44,248,099 of record NC_044559.1, read on the forward strand.
TGTTAGCCAGGATGGTCTTGATCTCCTGCCCTCATGATCCACCCGCCTCAGCCTCCCAAAGTGCTGCGATTACAGGCGTGAGCCACCACACCTGGCCAGAAATATTTTTTGTATTAGCCAGGCATTATGGCACACACCTGTAGTCCCAGGAACTCGGGAAGCTGAGTCGGGAGAAGTGATTGAGCCCAGGAGTTTGAGGTTACAGTGAACTATGATCACACCACTGCACTGCAGCATAAGTGACAGAGCGAGTCAGGCCCTGTCTCCAAAAATAAGAATTATATGTATACATACACACACATATGTGTCAGACCCACCCAGACAAGGCATAGAGATGCTGTAAACATGCCCACATGTCCCTGGAGTGCTCCAAAGACTGAAGACCACTAGCCTCAGAGGGCCAGAGTGGTGGGACCCTGTCCCAGCTCTGCCTCTGACATCATGTGAAATCAGTGCTAGGCAGACCCTTAACTCCCTTGTCCATAAAACAGACATCATAAAACCCTAAGGACCAGGCCAGGCGCGGTGGCTCACGCCTCAATCCCAACACTTTGGGAGGCTGAGGCAGGTGGATCACCTGAGGTCAGGAGTTTAAGACCAGCCTGGCCAACATGCTGAAACCCCATCTCTACTAAAAATACCAAAAAAAAATTAGCCAGGTGTGGTGGTGGATGCCTGTAGTCCCAGTTACTAGGGAGGCTGAGGCAGGAGAATCACTTGAATCCAGGAGACAGAGGTTCCTGTGAGCCAAGATCACGCCACTGCATTCCAGCCTGGGCAACAAGAGCTAAACTCTGTCTCAAAAAAAAAAAAAACTAAGCCCTCACTGACCACATAGGTCCACCCCAAGCACAGGAATCCACTCTATGGACTTATAAAGCAGCTGCCAGTCACAAATATTATTTTTATTTGTGTAAAGAAGTATGAGTTTGCTCTACGACACTCAGACTCAAGAAATATCTCATTTGACAGTTTTTCTAAATAAAATTAAATCTAGCTGAACTCCCCGACACACCCCGACCTGACCACCTTGCCTGCCTACTAGCTCCAGGGTAGACCTGACTGAGGGCCCTCTCCCGACTCAAGCACAGTCCATCCACCACTGAGTAGGCTGCATGCGCAGCCCCAGGCAGGCACCTCACCCACACCGCAAGCCCCTCTGGCCAGCGTGTGGAATCGACAGCCGTCACTCCGAGTCTTTGTGATCCTAAAAATGACAGACACAGTTCAAGGTCTCTTATTACTTTTTTTTTTTTTTTTGACCCTGTGTGACAGGGTCTCACTCTGTCACCCAGGCTGAAGTGCAAGGGTACAATCATGGCTCACTGTAGCCTCAACCTCATGGGCTCAGGCAATCCTCCTACCCCATGAATAACTCAAGATAGTGAATGGTACATCTCTTCATCTACTCGCTGATTCAGCAGGTTGATCTACACAGTCTCCCCAGCAGCTAAGACCACAGGTGCATGCCACCACTCTGGTTAATTTTTTTAAAGGTAGCGTCCCACTATGTTGTCCAGGTTGGTCTCGAATTCCTGGACTCAAGCGATCCTCTTGCCTCAGCCTCCCATAGTGCTGGGATTACAGGTGGAAGCCACTGTGCCCAGCCTGGGCTAGCTCTCCAGGGGCTGAGGAACTCACATTTATTTCCAGAATCTCTGGCCACCAATCCTTCATTTAAAACCAAAGCAGAGGCAAGGAACCAAAAATGTTGAATTCCTCTGCAATCAGGACACCTGAGGGACCCCAGCCAAGACTTCTCTCACCAGAATGAAAAACCTGCCAGGCCTGGGAGGGCAGGATCCCGAGGGACAGCCTAAGAAATAGCAACCCACTTTTTCAATCCAAACTGAATTGCTTTAGGAGCAATCTGCTAGCTAAGCAAAGCTTTTCCATTTTTCACCTGTCCAAGCGCATTCTTCTGAGTCCTTGAGAGAGGACCGATGGGAATCCCAGCTCTCCCTTCATCCTCGTCACAGAATAATTCACACAGGAATTCATGGTGCCAAGGCCCCAGTGAGAGGTGAGGGGCCTGCAGTAGGGACGTCCCCACACGCCCCTGCCTGACGCCAGTCGGTAGCATGACAGGGAGGGATGTGTTGTCCCGTAACCCAGCGTGCTGCCCCACGGGCAGGACAGGGAACAATGGGGACCAAGCAGTGCCCTGGCAGCCTTGGCCTGCAAGCCCCAGGCCTGTGCACATGGTTAGCCCAGCACTGCCCAGCACCTCAGTGCTAGAGGGAGTCTCTCAGGACCCTCCTTGCTCAAGACCCCTCTGTCCTACCTGATCCCAGTCCCCCTCTCTCTGCCTCTGGCAAGACCACTGAGCCCTGCTCAACTCCAGGGCTCTCTCCAGCAGCAGACAGTTGATCGCCCCTTTGGCCTCATCTTTTGCGATCCATTTCCCTCACTCCTAAGCATCCCAGAACAAATGCCTACTGGGGGCCAACCTCCATGCCAGGCACAGACAGTGGGCACGAAATCAAGTGACCTCCCGTGAACCCACTAGATGCCCACCAACATGCATTCAGATCATTCTTAAGCAAACAAGCTGCTGTCATTACAGGGACAGGAACCTCTCCAGAAGGGTCTGGAAATGACTCTCAGCTGCCATCACTGCTACATGAGACAATAGAGTATCACATGCAAAGCCTGGGCATCCTGCAGAGGGGGTCCCTCCCTGGGCCTGTCTTCACGCTATCCATCAGCACGTTTACAGGATTCTTCTTCACTTTCCCCAGAACCAGGGTGTCCCGCGTGCAGTGAGACCACAGGACATGGTGGCAAGAGGTTATCTGGACCAGAGATCTACACAGTCCAACCACCAGGGAGCTTTTTACAACCTCACGTGCACAAGCCCCACCCATACCCAGAAGGCAGAATCATGGGAAAAAGCCTGGCCCCAGCGTGGTGTGACTTGCCCAAGTCGGTTAACCTCATGGAGCCTCAGTTTTCTCACCTGTGGAATGGAGCTAATAATAGACCTTCCAGGGATGAAATGAAATGAGAGACTCTGGTGCTTCGCAGCCTTTCTCCTGACAGCGTATGTGGAGAATGTGAACGGATTTACACAGTGCACCTGGTACATGAGCGAGCCTGCCTCTGGTCACCCCAGGGCTGAGAGGACCCCCGTCTCAGGTGCAGGAGGTTAAGGGGCAGGAGTGGGAAGGCCTGATGGCTGCAAATCACTAGGCAGAGGGCTGGTATATCAGAGGACCCCCAGGCAATTACGGTTTTTGTGGCTCAGCCAGGAGGTGTGGGTTCGGGCTGACGCATCGCCATTGTTTAAGGAGCTCCCCGCCTGACTCTGGAGCAGCTAGCCTGTAGGGTCAGGTGTGGCCGGAAAGGTTCCAGCAGCTCACAACCAGCAGGTTCTTCCCCAAACAGGGTCACCAGCTCCCCTCTACATGCTACCCCTTCCTGCAACCCACACACCAGTAGGGTCCTCCCCGCCTAGTTAGCAGGCGAATCCCTTTCTGGGAGAACTGAATGGGTCCCTTCTGCTGCGAGGGCTTCCCTCACACTGTCCCTTTGTAGCCACCAGCATCTCCGCCAGGCCAAACTGGGTCCTCAGCTGTTTACTCTCCCTGCAATTTTGACTGTGCCCCTCTGGCTCCCACCTTCAAAGCTTCAAGCAGGGCTGTGGTAGGGGACTCCAATGGAGCTGAGTTTTCTGCTGGAAAAGTGGCTGGCCATGGGCAGGGCCTGGTCTGGCCACCCCAGACAGGGCTGTTTGCAGGGGCCGTGGTGACCCAGACAAACATGCTTGGGAGGCGAGACCACAAACAGCCCGGGCCCAGGGAGGCAGAGTCCTCGCAAACGGAGTCAGGCGCAGCTGCTGCAGGCCCGACACTGCCCCTCTGCCCACCTGAAGGTGGAGAAGCCTAAAGAAGCTGGGAGGGGCTGCTCTCTCTGGAATGCACCACGGAGGCAGACACTCCTCCAAACAGAAAGGCGAGGCCCCTCCCACCCCAGGAGAGCACACCCGCTCTTCCACAGGGCAGGCTGGCAGACACTCTCCAGAGAGGGCCACCCACCCGGGCAGGAGGGTGGGCTCACAACTCGCTAACCCTAACCGCAGGCAACAGGAACAGGTGAGGGGGATGGAGTAGCAGGAGACAGAGGCGGCCCTCCCCTTACCCCAGGCCTCCAGACATCCTGGACCCAGCCCAATCCCCCCGCCACACTTAGCAAAGCAGCCAGGCCCATTCGCAGTTGGAGAACACGGGGATGGAGTTTCACTTCACTCCACAGTGCAGTCCGGGCTGTCCGGGACCAGGTCCAGGTGGATCCAGCCTCAGTGCCCCACCTTAAGACTCTGTTAAGAGGTGTCTGAACTCCCTGCACCTGGGTCCTACGAACTCTGGCTTTTCAAGGCTGGCGTGGGGATCGTGGGATGTAATGCATCAGCCGGCCCTCCATAAAGGAAGGTGATCATCACCATTCACTCATCAGGCTGAGACCGGGGGAGAGACAGGCACAGGGCAAGTGAACCCAGGATTAGAAACCAGGCCCCAGTCAACTGAAGCCATTTTGAGGACCTACCCCCTGGGGTGTCCCAGGGTGTCCTCGCTTCCCTGAGCCCTCTTTTTTTTTTTTCTTTTTTTTTTTTTTTTTTTTGAGACGGAGTCTCGCTCTGTGGCCCAGGCTGGAGCGCAGTGGCCGGATCTCAGCTCACTGCAAGCTCCGCCTCCCGGGTTTACGCCATTCTCCTGCCTCAGCCTCCCGGGTAGCTGGGACTACAGGCGCCCGCCACCTCGCCCGGCTAGTTTTTTGTATTTTTAGTAGAGACGGGGTTTCACCGTGTTAGCCAGGATGGTCTCAATCTCCTGACCTCGTGATCCGCCCGTCTCGGCCTCCCAAAGTGCTGGGATTACAGGCGTGAGCCACCGCGCCCGGCCCCCTGAGCCCTCTTAAGTGGAACACTGATTCAGCGTCCCCATCCAAACCACTAAAATCCTTCTTTCTCAACAGGGTCTTGTGGGACTAGTGGGCCTGGGGAGGGTACCTTCCTGCTGTCCCATGGCCCTGGCACATCCTTGCCCTGTGCTGGGGGCTGGGAGGGTGCCTGACCAGACCCTAAGAGGGTTGTTCCCAGTGGGATTCCTGGTGCCACCCAAATGAAGCCACCTGTCAAAGCAGGGCCACAGCCCCTGTGTGTTTATCAAGCCTCAGGTGATCCCAGAGAGCTCGAGAGTTTGAGGTCGGGGGCAGAGGGAGCTACAGGCAGGACCAAGCAGCCAATATCACCCTCCCTGCAGCCCGCTGCTCCCATTTCTTCATGAGGACACTGAGACTCCAGAGGTTGTGTGACCGGTCCTAGGTCTCAGAGATGGTAACTTGCCTCCTGGGACGCAGACACAAGCTTCCAGGCCCCACCTCCCCTCCCATCCACAAAGTCCAAGGTGAGTCCAGGACTGGGCCCTGGGCACCAGCCTTGCCCTTGGCACTGATGGGGTTCAGGACATGGTACCCCAAAATACAGCACCTTGGCATTTGAGGAAACAGCAGAAGCAGAAAGGTCGCTTTCACCTCCCGCCCTCCCTTCTCCCCTGAAGCAGGACGTAAAACCCTCATTCAGGTGTTAGTCTCCCTATACCCAGAAGAAACATCCTCACCTCTGAAGACACAGGGACAGAGGAGACTGTGAACACGTAGGCCTGGCTAAGTCCCCACATCTGTTACCGTTACATCAGACATTTGTTTCCAATCAAACTTTTCTAGGACTATCCACTTTTTTATCAAATCAAGCATAAAAAACACAGGTTTGGGCTGGGCGCGGTGGCTCAAGCCTGTAATCCCAGCACTTCGGGAGGCCAAGATGGGCAGATCACGAGGTCAGGAGATCGAGACCATCCTGGCTACCACGGTGAAACCCCGTCTCTACTAAAAAATACAAAAAACTAGCCAGGCGAGGTGGCGGGCGCCTGTAGTCCCAGCTGCTCAGGAGGCTGAGGCAGGAGAATGGCGTACCCAGGAGGCGGAGTTTGCAGTGAGCTAAGATCCGGCCACTGCACTCCAGCCTGGGCGACAGAGCAAGACTCCGTCTCACAAAAAAAAAAAAAAAAAAAAAAAAAAAAAAAAAACACAGGTTTGACCAGGTGTGGAGGCTCACGCCTGCAATCCCAGCACTCTGGGAGACCAAGGTGGGCGGATCACCTGAGGTCAGGAGTTGGAGACCAGCCTGACCAATATGATGAAACTCCATCTCTACTAAAAATACAACAATTGTCCGGGCCTGGTGGCATGCACCTGTAATCCCAGCCACTTGGGAGGCCGAGACAGGAGAATTTCTTGAACCCAGGAGACGGAGGTTGCAGTAAGATCTTGCCATGGCACTCCAACCTGGGCAACAAGAGCAAAACTCTGTCTCACAAAAAAAAAAAAAAAAAAAAAAAAAAAAAAAAAAAAAAAAAAAAAAAAAAACACGGGTTTACACATTTTTTGGCTCTTCATTTCCTTATGAAGGCTCCTGCATCAGGTAAAAATTGTATTAAATAAATGTGTATGTTTTTCTCTTGTTATATGAGTCCTAGGCAGGAATCTAGGATGGTGAAGAAAAGCTATTTCTCCTCCCTATGGCATCCACACACCCAGGGCCGGCCACACCTGCCCAGCCCAGGACCGTCACTATCTCAGTGACCAGTGGACAGGGGCCAGCAGGGCCCCACGGATCAAGGTGGGCCCCAGCCAGGCAGGGACCAGGCCTCGCATCATTCCACGACTTCGGTCCCCTAATCACCAGTGCAGGTATGAGTAAGGCCATTGCACAGTGGCAAAAACTGAGGCCCGCAGTGGCCCAGGGACCACCACTCAGATCCCTCCCAGCACAGCACAGCCAGGAGCTCCGGGCAGAGTCCCAGGAGGCCCTGCCCACAGGGTCAGAGCGCCCCTGCCCCCAGCCCAACGGACGCGCAGGTGACCATCACTTGCCAAGCTCGTCACAGCGCGGGAGGTGGGGTAGACCCTCCCCTGCCCCGGAGCCCGCACCTCTGCACGGCGAACCGAGGCACTCCGAGGGGTGCGCGGACAGCACCGGGCACTGAGGAGGTGAACGCGACTCCCACACACGCGGGGCTGAACCAGCGCCCCAGAGCCCCAGAACATGCATGGGCCCGCAGGGCCGCAGCCCACGCCCGGGACAGCCGCCCGCAGTCTACGCAGGGAGCGGCCGCGGGGCTCTGGTTTCTGCATGTTCTGAATTGTCTCCAAGGAGCACATTCCACCGTCAGAATAATAAACTTTTACAGAAGTGTATTTCTCTGCAGCGCGGCGGGAATTCGACCCCAAGAAAAGCGAGCGCCCTACAGGCCTTGGCAGAGGAGGGACGGCCCCCAGCCCGGCTCCTGGCCCCGCCCACGGCCCCGCCCCAGTCCCCGAGCCCCGGCCTCGCGCACGCGCGTCTCAGCGGCTCTCAGGTCGGCCGGGAAGCAACGCTTTGCGGGCAGCGCCCCCTGCCGTCCCTACGCGCCTGGGGCCCTGCGGCTGCGAGCAGTTTGAGGACCCGGCCCTGGGGTTGTTGACTTGCACATGGGCGCTGAGTCTTGGACGCGAGGGGACAACTCGCCACACCCCCGTCCTCTGCCTAGAGCTCGAAGCCCCTCTCTACTGAAATGGGGCCTCCTTTTCTTGGGAAACTTACTTTATGGGAAACTAAGTCTCAAGGGATCTTAAAACCCAAGATGGGGGAATGGGAACCCCACAGGATGTGGGGGCGCTTTTCTGGCCATCTCTACATAAAACCTGCCAGGGTCCTCAGACCCTGGCTCCTCTGTCAGTTCCCAAGACCCGTCGAGCGCCCACCTGAGCCAGGTGCCCACTGGATGGGGTCTCAGGTTCACCTGGTCAGGCCTCGCTCCCACCTCCAGAGACCAGGCAGTCATGCCCTTCTAATATAGCGGAGGTCCCAAAAGATTGTACCGTATTTTTACTGTGTCTTTTCTGTGTTTACCTATGCAAATGCTTAGCATTGTGTCGCAGCAGGCTGTGCCATCTGAGTTGTGTAAGTACACGCCATGATGTTCACATGACGACAAAATCGCCAAAGGGCGCATTTCTCAGTACATACACCCGTTATGAAACCACACGTGACTGTTCTGTCCTAATTCAACCCCCTCATTCCATAAAGAGGAAAGAGAGACATTGAGTTGCATAGGTCTCCTGGTTGTCAGAGGCAAAAGCAAAACTGAAGCTCTGAGCCTCGCAGCAGTCACCCACCGCACCTCCTCCCATCATCATCAGGAGGCCTCCCTAGGTTTCTGCCCCAGGGAGCGCAGCCGGTGGACAAGTCCCTTCCACTCTCTGAGCCTCCAGCAACATGAAAACACTGGCAGGAGACCCTCCATGATTACAGGGTTCCTAGAACACTGGCTGGACACCCACAGCCGGTGCCCACTCCCAGGTCACCCCATTGAAAGCCAGCAGCCTTCTGTATGGTCTACATCCATGTTTTTCTATTTCTCCCAGGAGTAATTACTCCATTTGTTCACAGGTACACGGCTTGGCACTGAGGGGCCATAAATTAAAGAGATGTTGTGATAAAAAGGAAGGCAGGAGAGATTAGGGGCTGGTGGATCCCACTTGCCCTTCACCGCCTGTCTCAGAGACTGGCCTAGGAGAAAGCTACCAAGATCAAAGGCCCCCAGACCCTGTATCCCCATGGATGTGCAAGCCTGAGCTGTCAGTAGTCCTCCTGAACCCTGCCTTGAGCCATGCACAGCCATTCCACACAAGCCTTATTTGTAGCAATCATCTGCTGGGCTCTTAAGCATTGTGATGCAAATTATAAAAGCCATATTAGTTCAGATATCTCATTAACAATTTGAAGAACTAGGCTGATGTATAGAGAAAAAATCTCATTTGCAAGTTAATCAAAATAAAGGCTGGGGAACTAATAACCTCTTCTGAGCCATTATACATGCTTGGAACACTGGAGTGAGCCCTGAAATATATTTTAAAGAGTTTTTTTCCTCCATCCTGGCTAACATGGTGAAACCCCATCTCTACTAAAAATACAAAAAATTAGCTGGGCGTGGTGGCACACGCCTGTAGTCTCAGCTGCTCGGGAGGCTGAGGCAGGACAGTGGCATGAGCCTGGGAGGTAGAGCTTGCAGTGAGCGGAGATCGTGCCACTGCACTCCAGTCTGGGTGAGACAGCAAGACTCTGTCTCGAAAAAAAAACGAAAAAAAAAGGGGGGGGGGGGAGTTTTACTAAATGGGCTAAGCTGCTTTTATATATATATAAAATTCATTTTGATGCCTCCTGCTGGTATTTTAAGAATCCATCCCCCAAGTTCAAAACAAATTGAAGTGCTTTCACAGGCTGCAGGGGCCTCTCGGCCAAGCTCTTGAGGCAAAGGGAGGAGCTGTCCTCAAAGCCCCCAGTCTCTGAGGTACCAGGACCACCTACTGGCTCCCTCAGAAGGTTTATCCAGCCCATCCAGGGCTCTTGGGCATCAGCACTATTTCAATGACCTAAAGCAAGCTTGTGTTTCTGAGCCTTGGTCTCCTCATCAGTAAATGGAAGTAACAATACCTGGGGTGAGACTTAAGGCATTTGAAATAGTGCCTGGCACAGACTGCTGAATAAATGCTATTTATTTGAACCACTGTCTATCCTCCGGGACCAGCCAAGTGGTACTCAATAAACATTTCTGAAATAAATGTACCTGTTAAAAAGCCCCTTGATGCCAGGAATTGTGTGCCTTATTCACCAGTCGACATCAGTGCCCCAGCATGGTTGCGGGAATGACACCCTGCCTCACACTCAATACCTACTTTGCAAAGACTGCACATTAGAATCCCCAGGAGCATTTAGTATCCAGGTGCAAGGCCCCATCCCAGGAGATCCTGATGTAATTGATTTGAGGTGAGGTCTGGCCATCAATATTAACTTTTTTTTTCGAGACAGTGCTTCACTCTTGTTGCCCAGCCTAGAATGCAATGGCACAATCTTGGCTCACTACAACCTCCGCCTCCCAAGCTCAGGCGATTCTTCTGTCTCAGACTCCCAAGTAGCTGGAATTACAGGTGTGCACCACCATGCGCAGCTAATTGTTGCATTTTCAGTAGAGAGGGGGTTTCACCATGTCAGTCAGGCTGGTCTTGAACTAACCTCAGGTAATCCACCCACCCCAGCTTCTCACAGTGCTTGGACTACAGCCATGAGCCACTGCACCTGTGGTGTCGTCCTGTGGAGTCTCACTGTGTCATCCAGGCTGGAGTGCAGTGGCGCAATCTCGGCTCACTGCAGCCTCCGCCTCCCGGGTCCACACCATTCTCCTGCCTCAGCCTCCTGAGTAGCTGGGACTACAGGTGCCCGCCACCACGCCTGGCTAATTTTTTGTATTTTTAGTAGAGACAGGGTTTCACTGTGTTCGCCAGGATGGTCTCGATCTCCTGACCTGGTGATCCGCCCGCCTCAGCCTCCCAAAGTGCTGGGATTACAGGCATGAGCCACCGCGCCCGGCTATACTAAATTTCTAAGCAAGCCAGGTGACTCTGAGTGCAGCTGGCATTGAGCAGCACAGATCTACACCTATAAATGTCCCCTATATGCACCCCCCCCCCCGCCCCCACCGCTGTGGTGCTTCCCCATCACATACAGATATGCTGCAGAGAGCATGCTGGGAGCTTCACAGTCCTAGTGCTTGACACACACAGTCACTTTCACCTCTGTTATTCTGGGTACGTCAGATGTCCTGTCCCAACCTCAATTTTCTTATATGTACAGTAATTTAGATGAGGTATTCTGGAAGGTCAGAATCCAAAGAACAAGTTATCATTAGGGGTTGTGGAGAGTGAACGTGGTGACTATTTAAAGTGCAAAAATGTACCGAGATTATCATCTTTCTTTCGCACATATCTAACTATGCATCTGGACACCACGTACTCTGTGAGTTCTCCTCTACTTTGAGCCACTCCTCCCCGAAGAAGAAAGACCTTCTAACTTTCTCTGAAGAATGTGAACCCCTTTAAAATTATCAGGCCCAGAAAAGTATCTAAAATACAACGGCAGTCAGGTCTCACTCCTCCTTGAGCTAAATAATTATCTCTTGAAGCCCCTTGCCATGCAGCTCTAGGCTAATTGAAGCCAAATGGCCACAAAAACACCATACATCCTGTATTTCAACAATGAATAGCCAATCGCTAACCAATGCCAATTCTGTAGACCAATGAACAGCCCATTGCTAACCAATGCCAATTCTCTAGACCAATGAGAGTTCCTAATAAATAAGTTTTGTAATCACACCTTCTCCTGATCTGTCTTTTTTTCTTTATAAATATTCTCCAGAGCACTCCCCAAGGCAAACTGATGATGTATCCTGGGCTGTAGTTCTCAAGCTTGGCCCAAATGACAGAGGATTTTTCTTGGCCCCTTTGCCAGGCATGCAGTAGGAGGCACCCCATCTACTGGGCCTGCCAGGCCATGTCTGGCTTGCACTCTGGTACAGATCCCACAGCAGCTGCTACTGCATGCTCAGGCCCTGGTGGGAGGGGGTGTGTGAATGAGGGGGTGTGTGAATGAGTAGCGTGGGGTCCGGCCAGCCATTCCAAATGGTGGCACAGGGGCAGGCTCCATGCAGGGTTTGTAGCTGGACCAGGTGTGTCACCCCAAGGGGAATGCAGTGGTTCCCAGGCAGGGGTGCCCATGACCCCAAAGGCCCCAAAGGGTGTTACAATGTGCTCATTAGCTCTTTTAGTCCCACCATCCACAGCCCAACAGACAGCGACATGTTAGCAGCTCATTCAGCCCCTTGCCCCATTCCAGCCCACAGCTCTGGGGCCAGCTCAGCCCCATTACTACTTCCCATCACGTGAGGCAGCTGCCCTCTGCCAGTGGAGGGCAGAGGGCCACAGTGTTGCAGCCTTATGAGTACCCATGTTCAGTGAGTCTGGAGTTCTTGTCCCACATTGAAGAGGAATGAGGCCACACTGGCAATGGAGGGGTGGTGAGGGCAGAGAATTTTAATAAGCGACAAAACAGCTCTCAGCAGAGAGGAGATGGGAAGGCGGCCTCCTCCAGTGTGGCTAAGTCTGAAGTTTTTATAGGCACAGGATGGGGGAGGGGCAGGCCATAGGTAGTATCAGAAAAGGCAACATTTGGCCGGGCGCGGTGGCTCAAGCCTGTAATCCCAGCACTTTGGGAGGCCGAGACGGGCGGATCACAAGGTCAGGATATCGAGACCATCCTGGCTAACATGGTGAAACCCCGTCTCTACTAAAAAAATACAAAAAAACTAGCCGGGCGAGGTGGCGGGCGCCTGTAGTCCCAGTTACTCGGGAAGCTGAGGCAGGAGAATGGCGTGAACCTGGGAGGCGGAGCTTGCAGTGAGCTGAGATCCGGCCACTGCACTCCAGCCTGGGCGACAGAGTGAGACTCCGTCTCAAAAAAAAAAAAAAAAGAAAAAAGAAAAGGCAACATTCAATTAGTCAAAAAGCATTATTCAGAAAGACCCCATCGGAAAAGGGTGCGCAAATAGGAACAGAAGTTCTCACTCTGGGTCACAGGTTACATCCAGAACCAACAGTCCAGTCTTTCAGACTTCAGGCTGTTTTCGGCTTGAAGGTGGGGTTTCATTGGGGACCCACCCCTATAGGCCTAGGCATTTTGTCTGCCTCCTGCTATCACAAATAACTCTGATTAATTTTGCCTCAGCTTCTTCCTTGAACTTGACATCCCCTTTGTGATACAGCCAGCCTATCAGCTCTATACCATCTCTTCCTTATCTAGATGTCACCCTTACCTGAAAGACTCCTTCTCCAGAAGCTTCCTCTCTCCCAAACTCCTCCAACTGTGTGTGTTGGGGCTGGGGAGGGGGAGCTAGCAACTCATTTATTGATCTGCAACTCTGTGCCAGGTCCTCTGCCAGGAGCATGAACTACTCCATCTTTTTTAATCCTCCTAACTCCCCTGAAAGGTAGATAGCATCCCACTTCCTCACAGCTAAGGAAAGGGAGTCTCTAACCACAGCAAGAGCTTTGATGTTCCCAAATCCAAAGCCTGTGTCTGACTCTCCCTGCCTCCCACTTCACCACCCCTCCACTTCATCCCCAGGGCACTAAGTGCAGTGAGCTGGTTCCTGCCTGCCTGTTCACCACTGGACATAGGCCCTGAGGCCCTACAACCAGTGTGTACTGCATGAGTAAGCCCTAAACCATCAACCAGAAAGGATTGCTTCTTTTTTGAGACGGAGTTTCACTCTTGTTGCCCAGGCTGGACCGCAATGGCATGATCTCAGATCACCACAACCTCCGTCTCCTGGGTTCAAGTGATTCTCCTGCCTCAGCCTCCCAAGTAGCTGGGATTACAGGAATGCACCACCACGCCCGGCTAATTTTTTGTATTTTTAGTAGAGACGGGGGTTCCTCCATGTTGGTCAGACTGGTCTCGAACTCCTGACCTCAGGTGATTCGCCCACCTCAGCCTCCCAAAGTGCTGGGATTACAGGCGTGAGCCACCGCGCCCAGCCTAGGATTTTCTAACAAGGTCATGCCCCGCCCCTGCTTCAACCCCCTCCTTCAATGACCCCACTGCTCACCAAATTAAGCCAAAATTACCCAAGGCCCTCATCGTCATTAGCCACCCTCTCCACAACTCCCTGTGCTTTGCTACCTCTGGGTCCTCTCTGACTTTTAAAGCCTTCCAAGAATTTAGCAGGAAGATAGTTTTGTTAAAAATCACCTGGCCCTAAGGTCATCTCTGGTGAGAATAGCTGAATGCAAATTAAACTGACCCCTGATAACAACAGTATGCCCTAAGGCAACCTGCAAATGTGGAGTCTCCAGTACACACAGAGACTGAATTAGAATCTGCATCTTAAAGCTGGGCACGGTGGCTCACACCTACAATCCCAGCACTTGGGGAGACCAAGGCAGGTGGACCACTTGAGCTCAGGAGTTCAAGACCACCCTGGGGAAAAACGCTGTCTCTACCAAAAATACAAAAAATTAGCCAAATCTGGCGGCACACGGCCATGGTCCCAGCTAGTAGAGAGGTTGAAGTGAGAGAATCGCTTGAGCCTGAAAGGTGGAAGATGCAGTGAGCCGAGATCATACCACTTCACTCCAACCTAGGTGGCAGTGAGTCTCCAAAAACAAAATCTCCATCTTAATAAGATTCCTAAGACCGGTTCTCAACCTTGAATCCCCTGGAGAGCTTGCCCGGCCTGGGTGCCACCCCAGCTGTAATTGGTATGAGGAGGCCTCACCCATTTAAACATAGTCATTCAGTGACGGAACACTACCCTGACAGAGTACCAAAGACCCAGCTCTCATACTGCTAAGAGGTAACTTTTTAGAACCTGGGAGAGGGAGGGAGGAATGTGACACCATTAACTTGAGAAGTTTTTTCTCTTTGAAAAGCAAGTCACTTCTAGGCATTTACTCCATAGAAACACTGTGCCCTTTTGCACCATCGTGAAATGATATGAAGTGGTCACAAGCTTTATTCAAGTCAAATGGTCCCCTGATATGAGATGAAATTACAGTATACCCACATATGATGAAATGCTAGTTATCTGAGAATGAGACACAGAAAAACAACCAAAATACTCTGTTCAGGTTAAAAAAAAAAAAAAAAAAAAAAAAAAAAAAAGTTGCAACACATATAAAAAGGATAACTTTAAAAAAATGATAAATATTAGTATATGCACAGGGAACACGCTGTTTTGAAAGGGAAGTATAAGAGACCTATCTTTTAGATGTATTCTTTTTATAACTTCTGGTTTTCTGTAGATCAGAGTTGAAATGCTCTTAGAAAACACATGGAATAGGCCGGGCACAGGGGCTCATGCCTGTAATCCCAGCACTTTAGGAGGCCGAGGCAGGTGGATCACCTGAGGTCAGGAGTTCAAGACCAGCCTGACCAACATGGTGAAACCCCATCTGTACTAAAAATACAAAAATCAGCCGGGTGTGGTGGCACAGGCCTATTGTCCCAGCTACTCGGGAAGCTGAGGCACAAGAATCGCTTGAACCTGGGAGGCGGAGGTTGCAGTGAGCTGAGATCGCACCATTGTACTCCAGCCTAGGTGACAGAGCAAGACTCTATCCCAAAAAAAAAAAGAAGAAAAAGAGAACACATGTAATAAAGAAGAGTCTCAAAAACCTTAAAAATGTAACTGATAATACTGCAGTAATAGTACAGTGACATGGGGAATAAAGAAATCTTGTATCTGAAGAACGTGAGCCCCTTTAAACTATCAGGCCCAGGTCAGGCATGGTGGCTGACACCAGCACTTTGGGAGGCTGAGTCGGGGGCGGGGGGATCACCTGAGGCCAGGAGTTCAAGACCAGCCTGGTCAACTTAATGAAACCCCATCTTTACTGAAAATACTAAAATTAGCCGGGTGTGGTGGTACACACCTGTAATCCCAGCTATTCAGGAGGCCGAGACAGGAGAATCATGTGAGCCCAGGAGGTGGAGGCTGCAGTGAGCTAAGATCACACCACTGCACTGCAGCCTGGGTGACAGAGAGAGAGAGACTCCGTCTCAAAAAATAAATAAATAAAAACTAAATTATGAGGCCCAGAGAAGCGTTAGAATGAAACTGTAGTCAGGTCACTCTCTCCCAAGCTAAATAATTACCTCTTGAAACCAAGTATCTATCAAATGCCATACACCCTACAGTTCAACAGCATACAGCCAATCACTAACCAAAGTGAGTTCTGTAAACCTATGAGAATTCCTGACAAACAACTTTTGTAATCACCCCTTCACCTTGTGTCAGTAGAGGGCATAAGAGCAGCTGATCTATCCTTTTTCTTTAAAAAATGTTCTCTGGAGAACTCTCCAGGGCAACCTGGAAGTGTGTCCTGAGCTGCAGTCCCCAGCCTTGGCCCACCTAAACATTCTGTATTAATTTTGCCTCAGCTTCTTCTTTTTAAGGTTAATACTCATCACAAAACAGACATCTGAAATATAAGCTTTATTTTAAATTTAAAGAAATATTGAAAATAAACATTTTTTACAAATTATAATCAAGCACTCAAAACAATTTAGGAATGTTAAACACTAATTCTTAATTCAAAATAATGACATCCATAGAATACAACCCTGGTGTTGGCCAATATGAAGTTTACTTAATGTTAGTATTTTATATACACTTAACCATTAATCCTTCCTAAAATTCAATAACAATGATTTCATTTTATAAGGTGAAGCCTTTTATGTAATACCCCAGAGATAACTTTTTCAAATATAAAACACTTATACCACTGAGGAAATTATAAAAACATATATAAATTATACTGAAGAACTTGCTTTAGAGGCTGTCTGTATATAGATGCATTTCACTTAGAAAGTACACATTCACATCAAAACACTGTCACTGAATATATATGCCATTACATTCTCTTAGTTACGTTACAAAGCAAATGGCAGGGTCAGAAACGTTGTTCTATTATGTATCAACTGAAAAAAACATATATTCAAAAAAAAAAAGTTTTTGAAGACTCATGGGAGTGGAATGTGCCCGCATTAAGAACAAAGCTTTTACAAGACCACCTGTCTCCAGCTGGCTCCCAGAGACCACTGAAAACAGCTGGCTACCCTCAGAAAGACAAGATGGTCTTGTTAATAATTTCAATGGACTCTCGAAGCTCATCCTCCTTGATCACCAACGGAGGCGCAAACCTGATAATGTCACCATGGGTTGGCTTGGCCAGAAGTCCATTATCTCGAAGTCGTAGACACACCTTCCAAGCATCACAATCTAAAGAAAAATAGTAAAACATACATGCTCAAAGATAAATGTTTAAACATCCCTTGCCATATGTATGGGCAAAGTGCAGTCTTTGGAAAGTCTGGAAAACAAAATTCCCAGAACTTGCTCAAATAAGGGAAGCTTGGACTGGGAGTGGTGGCTTACACCTGTAATCCCAGCACTTTGGGAGGCTGGGGCGAGCAGATCACAAGGTCAAGAGATCAACACCATCCTGGCCAACATGATGAAACCCCGTCTCTACTAAAAATACAGAAATTAGCTGGGTGTCATGGAGCGCACCTGTAGTCTCAGCTACTCGGGAGACTGAGGCAGGAGAATCGCTTGAACCCAGGAGGTGGAGGTTGCAGTGAGCAGAGATCGCGCCACTGCACTCCAGCCTGGTGACAGAGCAAGACACCATCTTAAAAAAAATTTAAAAAAATAAAAAAGGAAGGGAAGCTTGGAGTTGCAAGCTTGGTTTGTTTTTACTCCTAAAAATGAAGTTACTTTTCACTTTTCAGCAAGCACATAACTAGGTTTGAATGATATGATTAGACATATCATAGTGTTTCATAAATGAAAAAGATCAGGCCAAAAAAAAAAAAGACAAACAAAAGTGCTAAGGCGGCTATATTAATCACACAAGGAACTAATGCAAAAGAACTTGGGTATGGGCTGGGCATGGTGGCTCACACCTGTAATCCCAGCACTTTGGGAGGCCGAGGTGGGCAGATCACGAGGTCAAGAGATCGAGACCATCCTGGCCAACATGGTGAAACCCCACCTCTACTAAAAATACAAAAATTAGCTGGGCGTGGTGGCGCACGCCTGTAGTCCCAGCTACTCAGGAGGCTGAGGCAGGAGAATCCCTTGAACTCAGGAGTGGAGGTCACAGTGAGCCAAGATCACGCCACTGCACTCCAGCCTGGCGACAGACACTCGAGCCCCACAGAGCGAGACTCTGTCTCAAAAAATAAATAAACAAAATAAATAAAATTTTAAAAAAGAAAAAAAGGAACTTGGATATGATACAGATGATTAACTAACATAAAATAGGCAATACTCAAAACCCAGTGAACACTACACATTCTGAAAAGGGACTCGCTTCCTGAGCTCAAGATTTTATGGCAACGATTCTCAACCTGGCTACACATCAGAATCACCTTAAAGGCTATTGCTAATGCCCGTGCCCCACCCCGGATGCGTCAAATCAGAATCCCTGGGGTAAGGCCAGGCTTTGACTCATTTTTTTAAAAAGCTCCCCAGGTGATTCTTTAAGTGCAGCCAAGGTTGGGAGGTTGGAATCGTTGCTTTAAAAGGAAGAGTTATCACAAGAAAATCCAGCAAGGAACACTTAAGGGTTACAAAGGATGTACTAAAACACCCAATTAAGTGACAGCCAACATTACTTTTATTATCGACACCATCACTGTCACTCATGTCATTATTACTGCTGCTCCTATAACCTCTACTGACACAAAGCATGAAAGTGAGGGAGGGAAGGATAGCAAAGAGGACACTTTCTAGTCCAGTCTCACCAACAAAAATACTTGAACTCTCTAAATACTGCCTAACTTAAGGCAGAAAAACCAATGTCTTAAAGGAACAAGAGTCAAACTGGTTAAATGTGCCTTCATTTAGAAAAGAGCTATATTTTTTATACTCTTAATGTAATTATAAATCAGACAATAATCTATCTAAAAGGCTTGGTCATTATGTCAGTCAACAGTTTCAAACAGAACCAACAACCAATTAAAATCCCAAGTGTGGCTGGGCACGGTAGCTCATGCCTGTCATCTCAGCACTTTGGGAAGCCGAGGCGGGCAGATCATGAGGTCAGGAGATCGAGACCATACTGACCAACATGGTGAAACTCCGCCTCTACTAAAAATACAAAAACTACCTGGGCATGATGGCATGTGCCTATAATACCAGCTACTTGGGAGGCTGAGGCAGGAGAATCGCTTGAACCAGGGCACTGGAGGTTGCAGTAAGCCGAGATGGCACCATTACACTCCAGCCTGGCGACAGAGCAAGACTCCATCTTTAAAAAAAAAAAAAAAAAACAAGTGTAGCTGGGCATGGTGGCTCACGCCTGTAATCCCAGCACTTTGGGAGGCCAAGGCAAGCGGATCACAAGGTCAGGAGTTCGAGATCAGCCTGGCCAATATGGTGAAACCCCGTCTCTATCAAAAATACAAAAATTAGCCGGGCGTGGTGACATGCACCTGTAATCAATCCCAGCTACTCAAGAGGCTGAGGCAGAGAACTGCTTGAACTCAGGAGGCAGAGGCTGCAGTGAGCCAAGATCGCACCACTGCACTCCAGCCTGGAAGACAGAGCAAGACTCCATCTCGAAAAATAAATAAATAAATAAAATAAAATACCAAGTGTATTTTAGATCTTTCTAAAAAAACTATCTTGAGTAAATGTTTTATCTCCATACCTTTGGTTTCTTTAATAACAATAGCATTTAACAATCCTTTTCCTCTTACGGCAGTTACAACATCAGAAGGTAGCTTCATGAGTTCATTTCTCAAGATAATGCCCAATTTTTCTGCATTTTCAGCAAGGTTTTCTTCTTTTAAAACCTACATTTAAAAAAAAATTATATAAATGTTAAGACTGGCCTTTTTTTTGTTGTTCTTTGGATGACAACGGGGACTGTAAGGACAGGAAACACATGCCTCAAGACCAGAGGAACTTAACTTTCATTGCTATTTTTCAAAGCCTGTATTAATTTCTAATTAAACATACACTAGCTCAGAGCCTTGCCTTTGTCACAAATCTATTGCCAATCATTCATGGCAAAATAAGGATTAAAGATTATTTAATCCAACTCACATACTGTCATTAATTGAATACGTCAACGGAGAAAATGTAATTCTTAAACTGCAATAGTTTCTTCCCCTCCACAAAGATCTATCCTCAGAGATTACATAATAATTGCATGCCTTCAGCAGGCACTTAAGAAAATCAGTCTGAAAATATTATGAATACACTTAAAAGAAGACTTGCTTGCTAAGCAAAGACGGGGCTGGTAGGTGGGTCACAGTTGAGAGTTCTGCGAGGACCAGCCAGGGCCAAAGAACCCAAAGCACCAGGTGTCTGTGAACTCAGGAAGCCCACAGAGGAAACCCAGTCTACTAGGCCAAGTTTACATTCCTTTTTGAGAGTATCTTGTTCCTAAAATTTTTCCTCTGTACTTCATGTTTTCTAATATTTGGGATTCTTATTGAATGTCTTATTATACCAGTGGGCCCGAATTAAAAATCACTTCAACATTGCTTTAAAGAATAGACACTGTGTGGCTGTATCAGTTTTTACCTCAAGGGCTGCGATGGCCACTCGGCAGCCTAGCGGATTGCCACCATATGTGGATCCATGCTCCCCTGGTTTAATGGTCAGCATTATGTCATCATCACATAGCACTGCCGACACCTGAAAGACGGTCAATTCACCACGTCATTTGTCAGCACTAAGCATTCTACTATCCCCAGAGTCTCACTGTCACCCAGGTTGGAGTGCAGTGGCGTGATCTCAGCTCACTGCAATCTCTGCCTCCCAGACTCAAGCAATTCTCCTGCCTCAGCCTTCCAAGTGGCTGGGATTGCACACGCCCACCACCACACCACACACGCAATTTTTTTTTTTTTTTGTAGTTTTAGTAGAGATGTGGTTTCACCAAGTTCGCCAGGCTGGTCTCGAACTCATGACCTCAGGTGATCTGCCTGCCTCAGCCTCCCAAAGTGCTGGGATTCCAGGCATGAGCCACTGCACCCGGCCAAGAAGCTGATACTTAATGACTTCAACAAGAGTTTACATCAGCCAGCCTAAAACTACTGGCAACAAACTAAGTCATACCCTAAAACATTACAAATACTTCAGGTGCAAATGGCACAAAACAATATAGTTTGCAACTAAAAGAGAAAAGCTATTTCTGCAATGATGTAATTTCACAATTCCTTCCCAGGTCGAGATGAAATGCTTTGTTTAAATGCTTAAAAACCAAAGCTGAGCAATTCTTTCTAGCAAAAGTTTTGTCTGTTCAGCAAAACCATCTATACTTCAGAGACCTCTGATGCAGTAACAATTACTGGCTCTGAAAGGCAAACCCAAGACATGAACTACAACAAACATTAATTTCTTCAGTTTCTATGTTCACCCGTCATGGTTTTAAACAGTTAGTAATATGCCATGCTTCTGAACACTGGAGAAAAGGACAGGAGTCTACAGGAGTCCTCTGAGGGTAAATTGTTTCCACCCAAATCCAATGTCATAGCAAATTCCAAGGCACACTCAATTCTTCAGGCAATAAGTAAGTGGGTCACACACTGGTACCTTAAATGTTTTTTTTTTTTTTTGAGGCGGAGTCTCGCTCTGTCGCCCGGACTGGAGTGCAGTGGCCAGATCTCAGCTCACTGCAAGCTCCGCCTCCCGGGTTTACGCCATTCTCCTGCCTCAGCCTCCCGAGTAGCTGGGACTACAGGCGCCCGCCACCTCGCCCGGCTAGTTTTTTTTTTTTGTATTTTTAGTAGAGACGGGGTTTCACCGTGTTAGCCAGGATGGTCTTGATCTCCTGACCTCGTGATCCGCCTGTCTCGGCCTCCCAAAGTGCAAATGTTTTTATTACAGATATTCCAAGTGGCCTACAGCACACTTGGTAAAATCAAACCATCTGAAAGGCATTATTGTCACAATCAGCTGATGTATAAATACTTTAGGGGTATATTTTACAAGAGGAGGAAATGGAAAGAGGGGGGACATGAAACTTACAGGGTATAAGCCCCCAGAAAGGGCCTTTCCAAGGAGGACTATATCAGGTCTGACATTTTCATAATCAACAGCCAGCCATCTACCAGTTCTGGCCAATCCTGTCTGTATTTCATCAGCAATAAACAGAACCTATTGGAGAAAAAAACTTAACTCCATTAGTGATCATTTTCATTTCCACAGGGAAAATAGCCATCTTTATTTCACTGTCCCCCTACCAACAATAAATGTGTAATTCTGATGTGCCCTCAGATTTGTAAAAATGTTTTAACTACACACACAATTTCAAGACTATTCTATGAGAATCTTGTAGACTCACCAACTATTTCCTTTGTCAGGCCCCTATCTCCCTAGAGGCCCATTCTGCCCTGCTCTACATAGTGAAAAGGTGCTGATGCAAAGCTGAGGGTTTTGTATGGCTTTTCTGGACATAACTACCCTCTGGGAACAAATTATTTGTTTATTCCACAAACATTTAATATGTGACAAGAACTCTCAAATGGTAAACAAAATACACTACTATCAGCCCTGGGAGGAAGGAGGAGAGAATACAACAAAGGGCTTGGGGGGGCTCACAGTGAAAGGCTCTTAGAGCAGCGAGGAAGGAAACGCTGTTAAGGCCAAATCTGCAGCTCTGCACAGGGCCCAGGACAAGGCCAGAGACAGGAAAAAGTCGTTTCTAAGCACTAGAAAGTACTTAAGCTCTTAGAATGCCATCGCCCTCTAGTGGAAAGTAATTTAAGGGCAGGAGCCCATTCAGTCTTATCACAAACAGCAAACGTGACAACCTGGTGCCTGGTGCAGAGCTCTCGCACTCCCATCAGGTAACCTGGATCTGGAACAACAACGCCTGCTTCACCCTGAATTGGTTCTACCATGAACGCAGCCACATTTGGATCCTGAAGAGCACGCTACAAAAGAAATAGGAATAGGTTTTAATAATCTTCTTTCTACCACACTTGGAAATCTGAAAGCATACACCACACATATTTTCTATGAAGTATGCAAAACAAGTTTTTGCACTAACATCAATTCTGACTTCACAAATGCAAAACAAGTTTTTGCACTAACATCAATTCTGACTTCACAAGAATTTGAAGTGGAAGACTTCAAATTCACTGCCATTCAATTATCAGAAGCTCCAAATACTTCACCTTTAAGTTACACTAGCCTACATTTCCTTTTTTGCCTCATTCTGTTGCCCAGGCTGGAGTATAGCGGCACAAACAGGGCCCACTAAAGTCTCAAACTCCTGGGCTCAAGGTGAACCTCCTGCCTCAGCCTCCCAAGTAGCTGCACACCATGCCCAGCTAATTTTTTATTTATTTTGGCTTTTTTTTTTTTTTTTGGAGATGGAGTCTCACTCTGTCACCCAAGCTGAAGTACAGCAGCACGATCTTGGCTTACTGCAGCCTCTGTGTCCTGGGTTCCAGCAATTCTTATGCCTCAGCCTCCCAAGTAGCTGGGATTACAGGCACACACCACCACACCTAGCTAAATTTTTTTGTATTTTTAGCAGAGACAGAGACATGTTGGCCAGACTGGTCTCAACTCCTGACCTCAAGCAATCTGCCTGCCTTGGCCTCCCAAAGTGCTGGGATTACAGGCGTGAGCCACCGTGCCTGACCTTGATTTTTAAATTTTTTTGTGGAGACAGGCTCTCCCTATGCTGCCCAGGCTGGTCTTGAACTCCTAAACACAAGTGCTCCTCCAGCCCTGGCCTCCCAAAGCACTGGGATTACAGGCATGTACCACCATGCCCAGCCTGTTTTCTAATATATAAATGTAGTATAAATTAAATCTGGCTGGGCACAGCGGTTCATGCCTGTCACCCCAGCACCTTGGGAGGCCAAGGTGGGCAGATCACTTGAAGTCAAGTGTTCGAGACCAGCCTGGCCAACAGGGTGAAACCATGTCTCTAAAGCAAATAGAAAAGTGAGTTGGGTGTGGTGGTGTGTGCCTGTGGTCCCAGCTACTTGGGAGGCTGAGGCAGGAGGATTACTTGAACGCAGGAGGCGGAGTTTGCAGTGAGACGAGATTGTGCCACTGTACTTCAGCCTGGGCGATAGAGTGAGACTCTGTCTCAAAAAAAGAAATTAATTACTTAAATTAAATCTAAAGTAAATAGCTTTTTAAAGCCAACTTAAGGCTTTCTTTAAAAGTCTTTCACTTCATAATTTTAAAAAGCTAGCTAAAAACAGAAATTTTACCTAGCAAGTAAGCAGGTATACCCAAGTTAATTGTTATGAAGGACACACATCTAAAGTAGCTGGCGGGCTGTACAGAGTAGATCACAGAACTCAGCTTTCTCTGCGTTGGAAACTAATTGCTCGCTACTGAGAACAAGTCTGAAATCGTGGCCTAACTTAAGTGAGATAAATTTGCATTGCTGTCATATAATGTATTTTGAATTCATATATTCAACAGCTTTAATTTCTATTCACAATGAGCTAAGCACCATGATGCTAGTGAAATACCTCCAGTGCAGGCAGATCATTATAGGGAATGATGTCGAATCCCGGCATAAATGGTCCAAAACCATCGTAACTGGTCGCATCTGTGGAACTGGAGATAGCAGACAAAGTCCTACCCCAAAAGTTTCCAGCTAGAAAGGAGAAACAAACAGCGATTATTTCAAAGAAACCCAAAATTCAATAAGCACTATCCCCACAAAACACCACAAGAAGTTTGACTCAAAAAATAAATCAAGGGCTTGCTTTAGTGCGCCTTCAGTGGGCTTTCAACTGTTAAACAAAGTCTGATGTTAAACACCATGGCTCCGATGACACAAGACCACTAGGTCTGGCCTTGTAACTCCTATTTTAGTCTTTTCTCTCTACTGAGCCTCTTGACTGGAATATATAGACCCTGAAGATAGATAACTTACTTTTCTTTCAATAATCCCCAACCCAGTAACAAGCCCTAACAATTGAGGTAATTGAGGTCTTCAATGCATGTTTTCTAGAGAAGGTGCATTCATGATACTGATATGAGAAAGAGAATATCCTTCACAGACAATTAGCAGTTTTCCTTTCAAAACTCCAATACTGCAAGCTAACAACACAATGCATTTCCAATTTCATTTGGAGAAAAGATCTTCAAGCAATCCAAACACGTTTCCATTTTGCCTTCCTTGATATTATAATCCTTTATGATGCTAAATGACAGAGATTTCCCTTTCTTCTGGAACATTTTTATCCATTAATAAAGGTGACTGAGGATCTACTATGTGAGGCATTGTTTTAGATATTGGGGAATAGGCCGGGCATATTGGCTCACGTATGTAATCCCTGCACTTTGGGAGGCCGAGGCGGGCAGATTACCTGAGGTCAGGAGTTCAAGACCAGCCTGGCCAACATGGTGAAACCCCATCTCTACTAAATATACAAAAATTAGCCAGGCACAGTGGTGCACACCTGTAGTCCCAGCTACTCAAGAGGCTAAGACACGAGAATCGCTTGAACCCAGGAAGCAGAGGTTGCTGTGAGCCGAGATCGCACCACTGCACTCCAACCTGGGTAATAGAGCAAGACTCTGTCTCAAAAAATAAAAATAATAATAATAATAAAGATGTTGGGGAAGCCAGGTGCGATGGCTCACGCCTATAATCCCAGCACTTTGGGAGGCCGAGGCAGGCAGATCACCTGAGGTCAGGAGTTCAAGACCAGCCTGGCTAACATGGCAAAACTCTGTCTGTACTAAAAATACAAAAATTAGCTGGGCGTGGTAGTGGGCACCTGTAATCCCAGCTACTCAGGAGGCTAAGGCAGGAGAATCGCTTGAACCCTGGAGGCGGAGGTTACAGTCAGCCAAGATTGCGCATTGCACTCCAGACTGCAGACTAGGTGACAAGAGTGAAACTCCGCCTCAAAAAAAAAAAAAAAAATGTTGGGAAATAGATCAGGATCACAACTGGCAAGATTTCTGTCCTCAGGGAGCTTCCTTTCTAGTAGGGAAAAAACACCTAACATAAACCAGTAAAGCAAGTGAGCTGGATAGTTTCAGAGAGGGTTAAATTCAAGAAGGAAAGACACCATGTAAAATAACAGAGAGGTTGGGAGTTTGTGACATCATGAATGTTTTTATCTTCTTACCATCTCTGCCAGCAGCAACTCAATTAATCAGTGCTGGAATATAGTATTTTGGCTTCATCTTGTTTCTAATTACTATTCTTGCAAAGCGTCTTTCACCAGCATCCCTTACCTACAAGTAATCTCTTCTTTTACTTGTCCACAAACAATAGCACATTGATTTTGACTAGGTTTGTTTAAGAAGAAATGCACTGATTAGACCATAAGCCTATTTTCTTTCCCCTGCCTAGCCTCAGGAACCTCATCCTCGGTCACTTACCCTGCCGGTATAAGGGACTTACAGTTAGGGACAGTCTTCCTCTGCCTCTCCACCCCACTGACTCACCAGCTTCTTTCAATACTCAGGTGAAAACATCTTTGCACCCTTTGCTATTAAGAAAGAGACTGGACACAGTCTATAAGAATGAAAGTCACCAGAAACACCATTTTTGTTTGCAAGAGACAGTTATGTTGTCCTACAATGAAAGCACAAGATTTTTAAATAGCAAGTTACAGAGTTTTGCAAAGATTTCTTCTTTGGGAATACCAATCTGTCCCCTCAAATACCAATTACCTCTGGCCTTCAGTTGAACTCTGGATTTTATTACGTTATGGGGTTTATCATTTAACTGCATGTGTTCACATGGCAGAATATTTAATGATTTCAATGATCACAAGAATGAACTTTGACCATTATAGCGACAAATCTATACATACTTGTTTTTAAAAAAATAAAGCTTAAAAAACAAGTGAACATCATATAAAGAATCCAACAGTCAAACTACATCCACTCAATTAATTACTAGTCTCCCTAACCAAAATTCAAGTTATTCCTTTCAACCAGTCCCAGAAGCCTAACAAGGGCAACTCCAAGCCTCCTCTTTCCAACAGCTTCTAAGAGGAACATGGCATAACAGCACCTCCAATATCAAGATTCAAACCACAGTCTACATAGGCCATGGCCCCACACTAACTTCACCCAACCCCAGCACCCAACACAAACCCTCCACCAGTAAGACTGTCTAATTAACTGGATAACTGCTATAAAGAAAATCTGACCAGGCAAATGAAAGGAATAGGGAGTTCAGAAAGAAAAACCCATAAATGAAGAAATAATCTCCAAGAAGAGGAAATCCCTCATTAATTGTTATGAAACATTCAGCAAATACGTACCATGTACTAGGCAAAACATATTACAAGTATTTCATCAGTAAATTAAAACAATAAATTATATATATAACGTTTTTTATATATAAAATATATAAATACATGTGTGTGTGTGTATATATATATATATGTATTTTTTCTTTTTTTAATTTAAATAGAGACAGGGTCTCTCTATGTTGCTCAGAAGGCTGGTCTTGAACTCCTGGGCTCAAAGAATCCTCCTGTCTTGGCCTCCCAAAGTGCTAGGATTATAGACATGAGCCACCACGTCTGGCCACAGTAAATTATATTGTATGTTTCAATCACAGAAATTAATATTTAATTTCACATACCTGCAAAAACAATCTTTGCTTTGTATTTCTGAATGCCCTTCACGGTATAGCCCCACCTACGAGCTAGTTTACAGGCAGTCTCTCCAGCCTCCACTCCTATCAGGAGAGAAAAATGTTTGGATTTTTTAAAATGTTAAACTATCAAAAAATAAAAAGGTTATTTTTGAGGGTATTTAACAAAAAAAGGAAATGTTTTACCTGTATTCATAGGAAGAACTTTGTGGTAGTTGAAAAGTTTAGTGATATACTCCTCATATTCACCAAGTACGTCATTATAGAAGGCTCTAGATGTCAAGGTCAGTTTGTCCACTTGACTCTTCAGAGCACTCACAATCTTGGGGTGACAATGCCCTTGGCTGACAGCACTGTAAGAACTCAGGAAGTCAAAATATTTTCTGCCTTCTACATCCCATAAGTAAATACCTAAATACATAAGAAAGGAAAATTATTTTAGACAATTACTATGTGGCATGAAGCCCAAAGATTAAGAGTGCAAGCAAGCCCGCTGAATGCCTACGTATGAACCTCTATTTATATATTTGTAGTTATATATATATAGTTATAGTTATATGTAGTTATATATATATATGTAGTATTTATACATTTGTAGTTAAAGCTTGTTTTAGCTCAGGCATAATAAACTTTGATTTGTAAGGAATTATTAAGAATTGTATTTTGTCTGCCTGGCTTCAAAATACACATTTAACAAAAATAACACAAAAAGGTTATAAACTCTGGAGTAAAACCTTTACCTAATTCTAAGATTTAGGACCCAAAATTAGAATTTAAGAGGAGAAGTTAGGCCAGGAGCCATGGCTCACGCCTGTCATCCTAGCACTGGGAGACCAAGGCAGGGATCGCTTGAGCCCAGGAGTTCCAGATCAGCCTGGACAACACAGCAAAACCCCTGACTCTACAGAAAAATGCTGGGCATGGGTATGGTCCCAGTTACAGAGATTGAGGTGGGAGGATTGCTTGAGCCTGGGAGGTAGAGGATCCAGTGAGTTGAGATTGTGCCACTGCACTCCAGCCTGGGCACCAGAGCAAGATCCTGCCTATAAATAAAATAAAATAAATAAATAAAATTTTAAAATAAAAAAGCAGAAGTTATACATAACAGACAAAAATTATGAGAAATAGTCTATAATAACCCTTAGGATGGAAAAAAAAAATTGTAAATCATGTGTCTGATAAGATCTAACTTCCAGA
Source organism: Rhinopithecus roxellana (assembly GCF_007565055.1). Classification (NCBI taxonomy): domain Eukaryota; kingdom Metazoa; phylum Chordata; class Mammalia; order Primates; family Cercopithecidae; genus Rhinopithecus; species Rhinopithecus roxellana. The sequence goes on from NC_044559.1 coordinate 44,276,356, forward strand.
ACTCTTACAACTCAATTTCAAAAGGACAAACAACCCCAATTTAAGAAATGAAGAAAGACTTGAATAGCTGTTTCTTCAAAGAAGATATACAAATGGCTAAGAAACACATGAAAAGATGTTCAACGTCACTAATCATTAGGAAAATGCAAGTTAAAACCACAATGAGATACCATCTCACACTCCCTGAGATGGTTATAATTAAAAAAACAAGTTTTGACAGGATCTGAAGAAATTGGCACTCTCATACATTGCTAGCGGGAAAGTAAAACAATGCTGCCGTGTCATGTAATATGAAACAGATTTTCCATAGTTCAAAAGAAGATATGTCTATAACACTGGCACCAAATAAAATACAGGCAAATGACAAAAATGTGTGATACTCTTATATTGTCATTTTCTGGTACAAAGCTAAGTAATAAATTTTAGTTTTATTTGGTTAAGGCCGTTATTTATTCCAAATTGTAGATTAAATCACCATTTGGCAACTATCACAGTAATCATTTATTCAGGCAAGAATCATTAGTGGATGCTAAAATTGTGCGTAAAAGTTCACGAGTAACTGGGTATTTACAGAGTTTTACACTCTGTCCCCACAAGATACTTAACACAAAGGGAAAGAAGAGCAAGACAGCCAAGAAGAATCGAGGAGCTGTTCTGGGTTAAAGAAGCCTAAACATGAAAACTGAATGCAGCTCAGCGGAGGTTTTTCTTTTGTTACAAAGGAGAACAAACAACATCTGGATTAGGTCTCCAGACTCATGGTGCTGTACCAGTGTTAAGTCCTTGATTTTTACAACTACTCTATAGTTATAGAAGAGAAAGTCAGCTGGGCACAGTGGCTCACACCTGCAATCCCAGCACTGTGGGAGGCTGAGGCGGTAGGATCACTTGAGACCAGGAGTTCAAGATCCCCCTGGGCAACATGGCAAAATCTAATCTCTACAAAAAATAAGCCAGGCATGGTGGGGCACACCTGTGGTCCCAGCTACTTGGGAAGCTGAGGTGGGAAAATCACCTGAAGCCAGGAGTTCCAGGCTACAGTGAGCCATGATCGCACCACTGTACTCCAGCCTGGGCAACAGAATGAGACCCTATCTCAAAAAGTCATTGTGTTTTAGGAAAGACACACTAAGTATCTATGGGTAAAGAAATGTCATGTGGCAGGGTGTGGTGTCTCATGCCTATGATCCCAGCACTTTGGGAGGCTGAGGCGGGTGGATCACCTGAGGTCAGGAGTTCAAGACCAGCATAGCCAACATGATGAAATCCTGTCTCTACTAAAAATACAAAAATTAGCTGGACGTGGTGGTGTGGGCCTGTAGTCCCAGCTACTTGGGAGGCTGAGGCAGGAGAATCACTTGAACCCGAGAGGTAGAGGTTGCAGTGTGCCAAGATCATGCCATTGCACCACTCCAGCCTAAGCAACAAGAGTGAAACTTCTTATCAAAAAAAAAAAGAGACGTCATGTATGGCCAGGCGTGGTGGTTCACACCTGTAATCCCAGCACTATGGGAGGCCGAAGCGAGTGGATCACCTGAAGTCACAAGAGTTGGAGAGCAGCCTGGCTAACATGGTGAAACCCCATCTCTATTAAAAACACAAAAATCAGCCAAGTGTGGCGGCACGTGCCTGTAATCCCAGCTACTTGGAGGCTGAGGTGTGATAATCGCTTGAACCCATGAGGCAGAATTTGCAGTGAGCCGAGATCGTGCCACTGCACTCCAGCCTGGGCGACAAAGCGACGCTCCATCTCAAAAAAAAAAAAAAAAAAAGGGAGAGTCATGTCTGTAACTTCCTCTCAAAACAGGTCAGAAAACAATGTACAATATGCAGGCGTGGGAGGGGAGAAAAGAAGGGAGTGAACACACTAAGACCAAAGCAGTAAAACGTTAGCACTTGGAAAATCTGGGAGAAGAGTCAAAGAAAAATGTTAGTAACTACTTGTTACAACGTTTCTTAAGTCTAAAATTACGCCAAAATAAAAGTTAAAAGAAAAAAATGACAGCAATATGACCATACTTTCCTTATTTCTCTTGCATTCCCTCTTGGTAAGGTCCACATGACAAAGACAATGGTTCCTCTTTGAAGCCTCCATAGCACCTAACACAGCAGCACTAGACACTCAATCAATGAATTAACTGGTCGGGTGCAGTGGCTCACCCCTGTAATCCCAGCACTTTGGGAGGCCAAGGTGGGAGGATCACAGAGTCAGGAGTTCAAGACCAGCCTGGCCAACATGGGTGAAACCCCATCTCTACTAAAAATACAAAAATTGGCCGGGCGCGGTGGCTCAAGCCTGTAATCCCAGCACTTTGGGAGGCCGAGGCGGGCGGATCACGAGGTCAGGAGATCGAGACCATCCTGGCTAACACGGTGAAACCCCGTCTCTACTAAAAAAATACAAAAAACTAGCCGGGCGAGGTGGCGGGCGCCTGTAGTCCCAGCTACTCGGGAGGCTGAGGCAGGAGAATGGCGTAAACCCGGGAGGCGGAGTTTGCAGTGAGCTGAGATCCGGCCATTGCACTCCAGCCTGGGTGACAGAGTGAGACTCCTTCTCAAAAAAAAAAAAAAAAAATACAAAAATTAGCCGGGTGTGGTGGCGCATGCCTATAGTCCCAGCTACTCAGGAGGCTGAGGCAGAAGAATCGCTTGAACCCGGGAGGTGGAGGTTTCAGTGAGCCCAGATTGTGCCACTGTACTCCAGACTGGGTGACAGAGTGAGATTCCATCTCAAAAAAAAAAACAAAACAAAACCAAAAAAGAAGAATTAACTGTGTCTGCAATATATACATTAAATACATCTAGAAAAATGTATATTGAGAAAATATGGAAGCAATTTTTTTTTATAAAAGGTTTCAAGAAAAGGGAAGAGATGGATTAATTTGAAACGTACCTTTTCCTCTCTCCACGGCTACAGGTAAAGGATGGTAGTTGTGTGCACCATACTTATATTCCCTTTCAAAAATGTCTTCAGAGGTTGGAGGGCCTTGGACTGTTTTTTTAGTTGCAACAGATGTAGCAGAAGCCACTGAAGAATGAACTCCGCGACTAAGTACAGCAAACCTCTGCAAATGTGCTAGTTTGGAAAACATTGTGTCCTTCAAGCAGAAAAACCAGATCTGTCCAAAGAAAAGAGAATGCATTAAGAGTGAGAATCCTTAGCTTATGCCTATAATCTTAGCACTTTGGGGGGCTGAGGCCAGAGGATCACATGACCCCCGGAATTTGAGACCAGCCTGGGCAACACAGCAACACTCCATTACTACAAAAAATTGAAAAATTAGCTGGGTGTAGTGGTGTGCACCTGTAGTTCCAGCTACTTGGGAGACTGAGGTGGGAGGATTGCTTAAGCTTGGAAGTTGAGGCTGCAGTGAGCTGAGACTGTGCCACTGTACTCCAACCCGAGAGACAGAGTAAGGCCCAGTCTCAAGAATAAAAAAAAATAGCCAGGCGCAGTAGCTCACATCTGTAATTCCAGCACCTCGGAGGCCAAGACGGGAGGATTGCTTGAGCCAAGGAGTTAAAGACCAGCCTGGGCAACACAGTCTCTATAAAAGAAAAGAAAAAGAGTGAGAACCTTGAGTCAGGTGTGATGGTTTGTGCCTGTAGCCCCCAGCTGCTCAGGAGGCTGAAGCGGGAGGATCACTTGAGCCCAAGAGTTTGAGGCCAGCCTGGGCAACAGAGTGATACCCTGTCAATCAGTCAATCAATCAACCAATCAGTAAGAGTAAGACTCTTTCCAGAGCTAATGAACTGTGTGTTGACTGAACACGTACTAAACACTAAGTATTTGTTAAGCACCTACCACAGTTCAATACCATCAGGCACGATGCTATGAGACAGCTACAACCGTAGGGCAGAGACCAGAGGCAGGGAGACCAAATCAGAGAAGACTGCCAGAGACTAGGCATGGGGCAGGATACAGCGGGATTGACAACTCGTTTGTCCTTGCATATGGAGAGTGAAGCAATTAAGGTAGAATTTGGTTTCTACCAAAATAAAAGGGACCATCCTAAAATAAAAACAACAGGTGTGGAGAGGAAAAGTTGACTTCTGGGGTATGGGAATTGCTTAACACCAAAGATCTAAACTACAAAAAGTCAAATCTTTATTTTTTTTTTTTCAAGGGTGGGGAGGACAGGGTCTCGCTCTGTCATCCAGGCTGGAGTGCAGTGGTACGATTACGGTTCACTGCAGCTTCAATCTCCCTGGCTCAAGCAATTACCCGACCTCAGCCTCTCTAGTAGCTGGGACTACAGGCAGGCACCACCACACCCAGCTAATTTTTGTATTTTCCATAGAGATGGGGGTCTTGCCATGTTTCCCAGACTGGTCTTGAATTCCTGGGCTCAAGCAATCCGCCCACCACGGCCTCCCAAAGTTTTCGAATTAAAGGTGTGAGCCACTGTGCCCAGCCTAAAATCTTTTATTTAGCCACAAATATCTAAAACTTCTGTAGGTCAAATTTATCACAAATAAAGGTGAAAGGCAAAAAGACTAGGAAAAGAATGCTAACTTATAATAGCTTTAAAGTGTTCACAGTAAGTTGAATTAGACCAAACACATACATACATACATAAATACACACATACACACACACACACACATATATATATATGAGATTCCCAAACAAAACAATCTATTCTGCTAGGATGGTTGTTTCTACAAAACTTATCCTCAAAAAACTGTAGCATAAAAGCTATTGTTGGCCGGGTACAGTGGCTCATGCCTATAATCACAGCACATTGGGAGGTCGAGGCAGGTGGATCACCTGAAGTCGGGAGTTTGAGACCAGCCTGACCAACATGGAGAAATCCCATCTCTACTGAAAATACAAAATTAGCCAGGCGTGGTGGTGCATGCCTGTAATCCCAGCTACTCAGGAGGCTGAGGCAGGAGGATCGCTTGAACCTGGAGGCCGAGGCTGCAGTGAGCCAAGATTGCACCATTGCACTCCAGCCTGAGCAACAAGAGTGAAACTCTGTCTCAAAAAAAAAAAAAAAAAAAAAAAAAAAAAAAAAAGCTATTGTTAGCAAAAGGTAACTGAGAACTACAGAGTGTCCAACTACAAACTACAGTCTGTTACTTGTATGAGCATTAAAGTTTAAACATCACTGAGCAGGCTGGTGTTTACCCTGCTGCCCCATCACATAAGGCACAGTCAGGGCTACTCTCCCAGTCATCCCCAGCCCTAAAACCAGCCCCTCCACAAGGCTTCACACACCTCTTTGTACCCAATTTACCATTAAGCATCCTGATAAGCCATGAAGTAAAAACTAAACTATGAAAAAAACTAACAATTAAAAGGAAATTAGAGCATGTGCATAGGAATCACCTCTGGAAGGAAAAAAAAAAAAAAAAGCTTAAAGATAAATTCATGATTAGGAGAAAGTTGCCAAAAACTAGGCATACTTATTCTATCTATACTTACTTTCTAAACGACTAGTTAATTCATGTTTCAACAGAAGTCTACCAATGACAAGTCAAACCATGTACAATCTCACAGCACTCTTGATTTGAGCTGCCAAATTAGCAAAACATAATACTTGGAGTTTGGCTTACTTCCCTTTAAACTTGGCACTACCCAGTAAATCCAGCATGTTCAGGAATTTGCAATTACTAAACAAAATCCAGCACTCCGGTTTGCCAAAGACTCACCGACTATTTTTTCTTCCCACGGTTCAGACCAGAATACAGATTTTTAACCCACAATCCAGGGACAGTCTGCAGAGAGTCCAAAATCTCCTGAAATAAAATGCAGAATTATATGCAGACTCATATTTTTCCAAGAAGAAGGTCCATAACTTTCATCAGACTTTATCTCAAAGGGGTGGGTACCAACAATCAAAAAAAAAGTGATGTAAGAATCATCAAACTGGAGGTAGCTGCTAGCAAAAATGTCTAATCGTACCATATACAGAACTTCCCCAAAATACTACTGCGAAGTCTAAAATACTCATGTATGATTTCCTTCTTGGGTTATGTTTTACTCAGTACGAATTGTTTGATCAACTAAAAAATTAGAACATTAATTTTTGCCTATCAAATTAGCAGTTAAACACTCAGGCAATACTTAATGGTGCTCTAAACTGTAACAACTTTCTAGGGCCAGGCACGGTGGCTCACGCCTATTATCCCAGCACTTGGGAGGCCAAGGCAGATCACTTGAGCCCAGGAGTTAAAGATCATGGGGAGACCCTGTCTCTATAAAAAATACGAAAATTAGCCAGGTGTGGCGGCGTGTACCTGTAGTACCAAGTACTCAGGAGACTAAGGTGGAAAGATCTCTTGAGCCCTGAGTTCTGGGCTGTAGTGAGTCACGATCTATGCCACCAGCACTCCAGCCTAGGCAATAAAGTGAGACCATGTCTCAAAATATATATATATCTTGAGATTATCTAAATTCAACATTCTTATTTTATATAAAAGTTATCTGCACAGCTAATTTCCAACAGAAATGGAATGAAAAATTCATTTAGCTGTCAAGTTTAGGCAGTTTTATTAAAGAATAACTGGTGACAAAATAATAACATTCAAAACATTACTAATACTCATTCTCCAGGTTTTTGCTTCTTTTCACTTACAGATGGAGTCTCAGCTATGTTGCCCAAGTTGGCCTCAAACTCAAGGGATCCTTCTGCCTCAGCCTCAGGAGCAGGTGGGACCACAGGCGCACACCACGGGGTCAGCTATTCTTAAGGTTTTTAAGATGAAGTCTGGATATTTAATTCGACTGGGAAAGGTCAGAAACTGGATGCACCATGACGTATCAAAATCCTGTAAATGCATTTCTATTAAAGAACCTTCTGTGTTCAAGTTACTGTCCTTGGCACTGTATGAGAAATCTTATGGCAGAATTAAGATGGACTTAAAAATAGCCAACATCAATAATATCTTCTTCCCCAAAGGTTTCAAAACCAGGAGAATCAAGTGGAAAATACAGAGTGTGGAGGCTGGGATTTTAAATTCTGTCTGTGATTCTTAAGAGTAACTCTGGGTGATGTTGTCAATCTTTCTGAGTTTCAATTTCCCCATCTGTAACATGAGGTTGAAGCGTTACTGAGGATTAAATGGGTTAATGTTATTGTGCCCAAATCCAGCACAAAATGGCCACTCAGTTCCCTTTTGCCCTTAAAACTAGCCAGCTTCTGAAATATCAGAATCAACAGTGCCATGATTTCTTTTTAAAACTGTTTAAAAACACACACACACACACCATTTTTCAGTTGACAAAAAATTAGAAAACACAGACAAGAAAATTACCTGCAATTTTACACTTGCATGATAACCATTAACATTTGGTTATTTTTTCTATGCATAATTAGCATCCACATTAGCTTTTTTTCACCCTTCCCCATAGAAGTTACTATTTAAGTCCCTCCTAAAGACTCCCTGGGACTGTGCAGACTTGTAATGGGTCCTAACACTTCAGGCCACTTGTTTTTATGCTTGTAAGTCTATACTCTAAGCTCCTTTAAAAAACAGTAAAATTCACTTTGCATTCCTAGAACCTAGCCCAGGTTGGGCATCCTGTGGGCCTTTGTCAAATAAATGAGGTCAGTCTTACTTAGGACTCCTGAGGGAGTCAAGGTAGCAAGTGATCAAGACTATGGGATCACCTATCCCTGACCAAGTTGAGTCTAACTCTAAGAGGGGGTGTTCACTGTCTGACCTCTTCTAGAATAACTAACCTCTTCATCAAGAGTTTACTTCATTAGATTTAATGGCCTTTAAAGGTCAAAATAATGTGTTCCAGGTTGCTGTCATGCATCTACCTGAGGCCCATACTCAGGTCACGGAAATGAGAACAAATTGCTCTTGGCAAGCTAGAATTCTAACACTGAAGGTTTCATCCACATAATTAACAGAGTCCTTCAGGCTACCATTACTCTCTCCATCTAGCCCATCCATCTATGTCAGAACATACCTACAGTAGAATTTCCACAAAAGGCTGCATTTTGAAGTTAATTTAGCCTATACTCTTAAAAACTATTTTCTCACTCTAAAAGAATAGTCAAAGTCATCCAAAAGCCACTTAAAATATTCAACTTGAGGAGTAAATTTGTTCTTGCTATTTTGACAAATATTTACTTTTCCTTAGGTAACCATTCACAAACACAGGCCTTTAAAAAAAAAAAAAAAAAAAAAAAAAGTTCTACCAACAGAAGTCTCTTTTACGTAATCAGTGTTCTGGCTAAAATTCAAGTCAAGTGCATCATTGGCAAACAACTAGTTTTACTACTCAGAAAGGATTGGGGTCAACTACAGCACATTCTCCACACACATCCAAATTCAGTGCTTTCATCGCTATTTGTAAATGTTTGAGATTTGACTGGTCCTCAAGAACTCACTAAAGGGCATAAAATATGCACACAAATAACTGTAATAAAGGCAAGCTATGGGGATAATACAAATTAAGACAGTTGCTTTGAAGAAAAAAATATCTTTTAAAAATGTTTACTATTTAAAGTTATACTGGGTTTTTCTTTGGGGGGGGGATGCAAAACTAATCTTAAACACCACGAAAAACTGTAAACCCAAAACTGTAAGTTTTTTTTGTTTGTTTGTTTGTTTTGAGACGGAGTCTGTTGCCCAGGCTGGAGTGCAGTGGCATGATCTCAACTCCCTGCAAGCTCTGCCTCCCGGATTCAAGCAATTCTCCTGCCTCAGTCTCCCAAGTAGCTGGGATTACAGGCGCGCACCACGATGTCTGGCTAATTTTTGTATTTTTAGTAGAGATGGGTTTCACCATGTTGGCCAGGCTGGTCTCAAACTCCTGGCCTCAGGTGATCCGCCTGCCTGGGCCTCCCAAAGTACTGGGATTACACAGGGGTGAGCCACCGTGCCTGGCCAAAAATAAGCTTTTTAATTTAACTCTTGTTTTCATGAAAAGATTCATCTAAAGACAGAACCAGGATACTCTAATGAAAGGAGTCTATTGTTATTTCACATGGATGAGAGTGATGGATTACAATCTAAAGAACAGTTCCGGGGTTAGCTGAAAGAACTAGCTTATCCACAGAAACCCTTTCAATCCCAGACGAAGAAATTTAGAATTTAGAAACTGAACATTAGTCATTTCTTAAGGTAAAGCCACTTCATTCCAAAGTCACTCTCTTTTCCCCCTTATCACCGTAATTTATCTAAGAGGTAAAACTGAACACCAAAAAGGTAAGATGTAGAGTGACAAAAGGAGACGGTGGGTCACAGGGGCGAGTGCCCAGGTGACTTCGGGGCTCAGTCCTCTCACCAGCAAAAGGCGGACAATGACCCCTCCCGTCCGGCCCGGGAAGGCGACCGAGGAAAGGCACCGGTCAGGCCCATTTATTGATGCTCAGCAGGATTTGCAAAAAGCCCTCAAAGGGAGGTTTTCATGCTGAAAATCCTGTTGCCCCCATCCCCCACCATTTAATTAACCTGCACATTACTGCAAGGAAGGTTCTGCTTCCGCAATTTTCTTTATTTCGACAGAAGCTGGAGAAAAAAAATCACAGGCTGGAAGAGGGGAGCGATGGCCAGGCCGATCTGCAGGGCGCAGATGCAGGCCAGGAGGACCCAGCCCTACAAGGCTGCATCAGCGCCCCCGCCGCGTGACCAGGGCCACCTGTTTACTGCAAAGCTCCCCCGTCCCCAGAACGCAGCCTCCCTGCCCACCCCAGGAACCGAGAGTGCCCAAAGGCCTCCCTCCCCGGAACCCCGGGGCGCCTCGGGGTCTCCGGGCCGGGTGAGCCGAGTCCTGGCCTCCACAGGCCGCGAGCGCAGGGGGCGGCGGCTCCGCCTGGTCTGGCAGGCGGAGCTGCCACATCCTCAGCCTCTCCCTGCCTCCCGCCCCACCCGCCCGCCCGCCTGTCGGCCGCTCTGGGCTGGAACCAGTACTCGGGCCTGCAAGCCGTGGGGCGCCACGCCCCTGCCACCTGAAGATGCGCGCCTGCCGGCGACTCCAGGGCGCCTGGGTCCGAGCCGCCCGCAGAGTAAACCGGCCGCGGAAGCGGCACTCGTTCCCCGGCCGAGGCCCAGCGCGCCCCCTCAGCCAGCATCCCCAGAACCCCGGCCGCGGCCACTCCGAGCCCGCCCGCCTCCCCCGCCGCCGCCAGGGAACCCCGGCCAGGGCCCAAGCCAGAGCCCCAAGACTGCGGCGCCCGGGCGGTACCTGACGGCGCCTGAGTACGACCCCGGACACGCGGCGTCTACGAAGCGCAGCTGCGACGCCAGCGCGTCACTGCAACTTAAAGGCTGATTCCGTCCCGCCCCCAAGTCGCCCTCGCCATTCATTGGCTGGGGCGGAGGGCAGGGCACCAATCGCGTGGGCCCCGTCCTCCGCCCCGCCTGCCCGGCCGCGCATCAGGGATCTTTGCTCCTCCCGCGGGTTCGATCCGCGCTCGCGCCTCCTGAGCCCTAAGGCCTGTCTCTGAGCTCAGGCCCCTCGGCCGCCTCCTCTGGCGGGACGAGAAGGGTCATTGTCCGCTCTTGCTGACTAGAAGACTGATGCCCGAAATGGAAAAGTCTGTCGGGCCCCCTGCGCGGGCCGGGTGTGGCTGGAGGCCAAGAGACGTGAGACTGGACCGCCCGCCCTCTGCTCCCGGAGGGAGGGACCAGCCCCAGCTCTGCCCCAGCTCTGCCACAGCCACAGCTGCGGGAGCCCCATGCCCTTGAACCCTGATGCGCCGCGCAGCTTAGTTGTGCCTCTGAATCCACCTCCAAAAGTCGTCGCTGCCTATGGAAAACACACTGCCCACCTGTTTGCAGCTGCTGTCAGATAATTGAGTGGCAGCAACCCACTCAGAGTACAGATTTGCCTGTGGTGCCCTCTGCAACCGATTATTAAATTCAGAACACAAAATAGATATTCCGAGACAATCTCATGTTAGAATTGGAAGGGACTTGGATTTCACTTAGCCCACAACATTTATGTTAAATATTGGAAAACAGAGACCCAGAGAGGGAAAGCGACTTAACCCAGTCATCCAACAGTAGGGGCAGTCTGTTCCTGTGTGCCCCTCGCCACCCCTCTCAGAGGGCAGGCGCTGGCAGCTGCCAGCACCACATTCCATTAGACCACAGTGACCAGTCAGGGGCCCAGCTGGAAACAGAGGGCACATTCCAATGTGAACATGTCCTAAAACGTGGTGGTGGGGGCCCGTGGCTCATGCCTGTAATCCCAGCGCTTTGGGAGATCGAGGCAGGAGGACTGCTTGATCCCAGGAGTTCCAGACCAGCCTGGGCAACGCAGTGAGACCTCGTCTCCATAAAAAATTTAAAAATTAATCTGGTGTGGTGGCACACCTATGTTCCCAGCTAATCCAAAGGCTGAGGTGGGAGGATCACTTGAGCCCAGGAGGTTGAGGCTGCAGTGACCTATGATTGCACCACTGCACTCCAGCCTGGGGAACAAAGCAAGACCATCTTAATCAACCAATCCATCAATCAGTGTAGGCAAGTAAACCACAAGGGATGGAGAAATAACCAGGATCTCATGCACCAGGGAGGGCCATTATCCACCCTAGGCCTAACAGCCTCCAAGAGGGGTTTCCAGAATTCCAGAACCCAAAGAGAGGAGTGTGGGAAAGGCTATCTGGTCACCAAAGTCATCAGCAACTGCATGGGAAGGAGCTGGATAATGAGCATCTCCTGTCAGGCTTCCACATGGGCTGAAGCCATTAGGAGGCCAGAGGCCAAGGGAGCCCTTTAAGACAGGTCAACCTCCTAGGACACACAGCAGGGTGGAAAAGGGTGGAGACGGGGTAGGGAAGCAGTTGGAAGACATTCAACATACATAACTGGCTAAGATAAGTCGTAGCTAAGCAGAAAGTAAAGTCCATGCTAAATGGTAGGGGTAAGAAAGTGATATGGGTGCAGAGCTGTGAACAGCAGAGCCAACATCTGCAGATGTACAGAACAAGACACCAAAAGGGATTCAGTCCTCCTGGGCTCCATCTGCCCTAGACAAAGGTCATTCTCTCAGACTGTTGTGGCCATGGGCTCTCCGGAACTCACTGACAGCAGAATGTTGCCTGTTATTTCTTTGATGTTCCTCCACAGCACCCAATACAATGTGATTAACTTCTTGGAAGTCAGATTATTCCACCCAGGGGGTCAGAAAGGAATGGTTTCTCCATGGTCCTGCTCTATAAACCTGGGCAGGTATGTGGGGCCATGCCCGGCTCTTGGAACTCTTATAAAGCCCAAGACTCTCCAGTTATGCCTTGTCGAGGAGGAGCAGGTGAGTTCAGGAGAAGCACATGACACCCAGGATCCAGGGGTAACACAAAGTACGTTACAATGTCTTTGGGCTCACAGATAAGGTGCTCTTTAAGGAGTTTCATGTGCAAGAAATTGCTGGAAATGTCTGGGTTTTATCTCTTTCCTCTTATCAGAAAAATGCAGTAGGTCCAGAGAGCATGATAACATTTTATGGTTTGTGTGCTAGAGTTGTTTTTCAGCATAATGTGGCCTTGACAGGGAGATCTGAACTTGAAAGCTGCTTCTTTTCAACCAAGAAACAGAGCTGCTTTATTTGTATGTATTTTATTTGTACAATCTAGAAACATAAAGTTAAAGTGTACATTACAAAGATTTTTGAGTCTCTAAAACTATTAATAATTCAAGTAATTAACTATATGGGGGCCAGAAAACCTGAGGATATAAAGAGTGGCCCTCAGGCCAGGCACAGTGGTGCATGCCTATAATCCCAGCTACTTGGGAGGCTGAGGCAGGAGAATTGCTTGAACCCAGGAGGCGGAGGTTGCAGTGAGCCGAGATCGCGCCATTGCACTCTGGCCTGGGCAACAAGAGCGAAACTCTGTGGCTCTCATAATAGACATCCAAGACCTAAATTCATTTCATCAGTTCATTCGACAAATGTCCCTTGAGTGCCTCAGGTGCCTGACCTTGCGAGAGGTTTCACATCATCAGGCAACACCATGTGAGTCCTTTTGTTTGTTTGCTTGTTTATTTGTTTTTTGAGACAGAGTCTTGCTCTGGTGCCCAGGCTGGAGTGCAGTGGCATGGTCATGGCTCACTGCAACCTCTGCCTCCTGGATCCTCCCACCTCAGCCTCCTGAGTAACTGGGACTTCAAGCACGTGCCACTATGCCCAGCTAATTTTTGTATCTTTTTGGTAGAGACGGGGTTTCACCGTTGTCCAGGCTGGTCTTGAACTCCTGGACTCAAGCAATCTGCCTATCTCTGCCTCTCAAAGTGCTGGGATTACAGGCATGAGCCACCTTGCCTGACCCATATTAGTCTCTTCAGTAAGGAGGGAGAAGTTCCAGAAACGTTCCTTTAACAGGCGTGAACAAAAACCTTGCAACGTTGGGAATCTAAAAAAGCTGTAACTGTATTTTTAAAAAGGAAAGAACCACTGATTTTCTTATATAGACAAGTCTCTATTTTTTAGTGGCTAGAAAAACAACGCATGGGCTATGCAGGTCTCTTGCTTTGCATTGCTTCCTTCATCGTCCCACTCGTCCTGACTTATTAGTATAGCCTGCATATACCTGGGCTTCAAATGATTAAAAAGGAAAATCCAAGCTGACAGCCAAGGAGGAAAACTGATAATGACACAGAGAAAATAAGTGTTTGGTGATTTATACTCAGCAGGAGAAATTTTGTTTCCCAGATTATATTCAACCTAAAAAGATGTCTTCGCAGTAGAAGTCTGGGCAGCATGTGTAACGCACCCTTCCTGCTTCCAGTGCACCAAGTCAGGGCAGGTATTTAGGTCTGGTGGTGAGCAAACCTCCTTTAAGTCCAGAAGGGCAGGGATCCAGAAGGAGCAGGTTAAGCAAAGCATCGAGGACAGTGGGAGGGGGATCCATGGTGAAAGTTCTGAACTGGGAACGATAGAGACTTAGAAATGTTGCTCTTCATCTATGGGTCCTCATATGAGGCTGTAGCTGACGAGAGTATTAATTTTTCTCTCCCCTGAGCTAAGCTCCACCTAAGAACTCTGGCTGCAACCCCTTCCCTTCCCCCAGGTGAGACCCTCCCTGATGACTGAGACTGCAGGGGCCTCCTCCTCTTCCTGAGCACTTCCTGTCCACATCAGGCTGGCCTGCAGTCTTTTTTTTTTTTTTTAATTTAAAAATATACATAGAGACAGGGTCTGGACATCTTGCTCAGGCTGGTCTCAAACTCCTGGGCTCAAGCGATCCTCCGGCCTCGGCCCCCCAGTGTGCTAGGATTACAGGTGTGAGCCACCATGCCTGGCCTGCAGTCATTTTTAAACCTACAGTATCTCTCTAGATCTCTAGCTCTGTCTATCAATGTTGAGAAAAGAAAACTCACTCAGTCGGGCCCAGTGGCTCATGCCTATAATCCCAATACTTTGAGAGGCCAAGATGGGTGGATTACCTGAGGTCAGGAGTTCGAGACCAGCCTGACCAACATGGAGAAACCCTGTTTCTACTAAAAATACAAAATTAGCCAGGCATGGTGGAGCATGGTGGAGCTGGAATCCCAGCTACTCGGGAGGCTGAGGCAGGAGAGTCACTTGAACCCAGGAGGCGGAGGTTGTGGAGAGCCAAGATCGCACCATTGCACTCCAGCCTGGACAACAAGAGTGAAACTCTGTCTCAAAAGAAAAGAAAAGAAACGAAAACTCACTCATAGCAGATATGCAAGGTTTGCAAAATCAGGCCAGAGAAACACCAATACCCGACCTCAGTTACAGCCCCCACAACTCATGCCCCGGTGGTAGATGTTTAAAGGCATTTTTGTTCCTGACTACCTAACCCACTCATGATCTTCATGTTCCTGGAATTCATGTTACAAAAAAACAATGTATAGACAATCAGTAGCTTGTTATTTTAATGTTAATTTTTGGTAAACAATTTAGGAATTGCCTTTTCTTTTTTCCTTGAAAACCCACTTGGGGCGCCGGGCGCGGTGGCTCAAGCCTGTAATCCCAGCACTTTGGGAGGCCGAGACGGGAGGATCACGAGGTCAGGAGATCAAGACCATCCTGGCTAACACGGTGAAACCCCGTCTCTACTAAAAAAAAAATACAAAAAACTAGCCGGGCGAGGTGGCGGGCGCCTGTAGTCCCAGCTACCCGGGAGGCTGAGGCAGGAGAATGGCATAAACCCGGGAGGTGGAGCTTGCAGGGAGCTGAGATCCGGCCACTGCGCTCCAGCCTGGGCAACAGAGCGAGACTCCGTCTCAAAAAAAAAAAGAAAAAAAAAAAGAAAACCCACATGGGGCTGGGCACAGTGGCTCACACCTGTAATCCCAGCACTTTGGGAGGCCGAGGCAGGCCATCACTTGAGGTCAGGTGTTCAAAACCAGCCTGGCCAACATGGTGAAACCCCATCTATACTGAAAATACAAAAATTAGCCGGGCGTAGTGGCACACGCCTGTAATCCCAGCTACACTGGAGGCTTAGGCAGGAGAATCTCTTGAACCCAGGATGCAGAGGTTGCAGTGAGCAGAAATCACACCACTGCACTCCAGCCTGGGTGACAGAGCAAGATTCTGTCTCAAAAAAACAAAAACGAAAACAAAAAATCCCACTCGTAACTGATGTCAATCACAGTGTATGGTCAGGGCAATTTGAATGGATGCTCCCAGGTGGCCATCCTTAAGCTTTGGGCTTGAATAAACTCGATACTTCACTGTATTTTCTGAGTCTCGTTATTTAAGGTTGACAGTGTCTTATCTTCCCAACCAGATTTAAGTTCTTAAAGGTAGAGCTTGTCTTGCAGGATTTTCACAGCCTCCAAGCGCCCATCTCTACGTGGCTCTAGTAGAAATTACTATTCTACACTCGTTTGTCACTACTCGTCTTTCTTCCTGTGGACAGGAATTAGAGGCAGAGCACATCGTCATTACGGGAGTGGTTCTGAGATTCCAAAAGCCTCTTCTCAACCCTGGAATAGTGACAGCTATTCAAATTAAAGCCCCAGAAGCTTGAGTTGAAGGCAGGAAGATACTCCAAAGTATTATTGCCATTTACACTTTGCTAACTGTCCCGCTGAAGGAATATCGTCCGGGCCTGGCACGTTTACAGTTGTCTGGAGAGGAGATGGACAGTTCTCTGGATGTGGCATGAGATCTGGAGAGGAGCCTCTGTGAGGATCTTGAGAGCTGTGGGGGCTGAGGCCAGAGGACATTGGGTACCTGAAAGACTAGGTACAAGGGAGTGGGGGGAACAGAAAATACCAGCAGAGGGATAGAGGAGGACCAGGCCCATTCAGTTCACCAAGCGGGGGGGTCAGGGCTGTTCAAATTAGCCCAAAAGCAAACACGTAAAAAGCCATTAGGCTCACGGAGCTGTGAAAGTCAGCTAAGTCTCAATATTGAAAAATAGTATGTTGGCTGGGTGCAGTGACCCACGCCTGTAATTCCAGCACTTTGGGAGGCCGAGGCGGGCAGATGCCCTGAGATCAGGAGTTCCAGACCAGCCTGGCCAACACGAGGAAACCCCATCTCTACTAAAAATACAAAAATTAGCTGGGCGTGGTGGCAGGCACCTGTGATCCCAGCTACTCGGGAGGCTGAGGCAGGAGAATCGCTTGAACCTGGGAGGCGGAGGTTGCAGTGAGCCGAGATCACACCATTGCACTCCAGCCTGGGGGACAAGAGCAATACTTCATCTCAGAAAAAAAAAAAAAAGAAAGAAAGAAAAATAGTATGTTTTCTTTCTTAAGAATATAGGCATTAGAGATGCAAATACAGAATAGATTTTAGGGATAGACACTTTAAAACCTAATCTAGGCCAGGCTTGGTGGCTAATGCGTGTAATCCCAGCACTTTGGGAGGCTAAGGTGGGCGGATCACCTGAAGTCAGGAGTTCAAGACCAGCCTAGCCAACATAGTGAAACCCCATCTCAACAAAACTACAAAAAAAAAAAAAAAAAAAAAAAAAATTTAGCTGGGCATGATGGCAAATGCCTGTAATCCAACTACTGGGGAGTCCGAGGCAGGAGAATCGCTTGAATCTGGGAGGCAGAGGTTACCATGAGTCAAGATCGCACCATTGCACTTCAACCTGGGTGACAGAGCTAGACTCTGTCTCAAAAAGAAAAAAAGAAAAAAAAAAAAAAAAAAAAAAAAAAAACCTAGTCTAACTCTTTTAAAGGCAGAGAAATCCAATCCAAGATTCCAAGGTAAAGGGCCCCCATCAGTGTTACGAAATGGGTCACGGGGGCAGCCAAGAAACTGTGTGTTCTACCAATCATGTTCCATATTTGAGACATTTAATCAGACGTAAGAATTTTGACTAAGAACAAAAAAGGTTGAAATAAAAATCTTTAATAAAAATGTAAGGACTGAGCAGCAGTATTTATTTAAAGAATATTACATTGCTAGTTAATTTAAAAAACAAGATAAACCTCAATTACTAGTTAAACATTTACTTTATATCCTTATGTATTTAGGTACTAAGAAGATCAGTGTGTTTTGCAATAATTTTTTTTTTATTGATTCCATGATGGCAAACTTAGATAACTTTGATTACTTTTCTTTTGAGGACTTTAATTCTGACTCTTTGAAGTTGGACTATAATAAAAACAAACCAGAAAAGAAAAAATTTCCACAATTTATTCCTGAAATTCTTGACCTAAGTAAATGTAGCTTTAAAATTCTTTGAGCCGGGCGCGGTGGCTCAAGCCTGTAATCCCAGCACTTTGGGAGGCCGAGACAGGCAGATCGCGAGGCCAGGAGATCGAGACCATCCTGGCTAACACGGTGAAACCTCGTCTCTACTAAAAAATACAAAAAACTAGCCGGGCGAGGTGGCGGGCGCCTGTAGTCCCAGCTACTCGGGAGGCTGAGGCAGGAGAATGGCGTGAACCTGGGAGGCGGAGCTTGCAGTGAGCTGAGATCCGGCCACTGCACTCCAGCCTGGGCGACAGAGCAAGACTCTGTCTCAAAAAAAAAAAAAAAAGAAAAGAAAAAGAAAAATGAATTCTTTGAATTTCAAAGCTAAATGCTCTGAAATAAATTCATTAATACAATGGGTATTGTGAATCATTTCATCTTTGCTGAAAACATTTAATATTTTTTGCACAGAACTTTGCAGAGAGTTTCACCCTTTTGGATAATGGAGTTCACCAAAAGCAATGCCAGTCCTGGTATTCGGGTCATCAAAACGCTCTGCCTTTGTGGCTGTCACATCCTTAATAGTGGTATAGGAAGCTGGGCACAGTGGCTCACGCCTGTAATCCCGGCACTTTGGGAGACCGAGGTGGGTGGATAATTTGAGGTCGGGAGTTCAAGACCAGCCTTGCCAACATGGTGAAACCTCATCTCTACTAAAAATACAAAATTAGCTGGGTGGTAGTGGTGTGTGCCTGTAATCCCAGCTACTCGGGAGGCTAAGGCAGGAGAATCGCTTGAACCTGGGAGGCAGAGGTTGTGGTGAGCCGAGATGGTGCCACTGCACTCTAGTCTGGGCGACAGAGTAAGACCCTATCTCAAAAAAGAAAAAAGTCATATAGAATCCTTTCTTTCTTTTCTTTTTTTTTTTTTTTTTTTTTGGAGTTGGGGATGGAGTCACACTCTGTTGCCAGGCTGGAGTGCAGTGGCACAATCTCGGCTCACTGCAACCTCTGCCTCCTGGGTTCCAACAATTCTCCTGCCTCAGCCTCCCGAGTAGCTGGGACTACAGAGGGGCGCCACCATGTCTGGCTAATTTTTGTATTTTTTAGTAGACACGGGGTTTCACAATGTTGGCCAGGCTGGTCTCGAATTTCTGACCTTGTGATCTGCCCACCTTGGCTTCCCAAAGTGCTGGGATTACAGGCATGAGCCACTGTACCCGGCCAGGATTCTTTCCTTTAACCTGAATTCTCCCCCAGAAGATTTTAATTACAGGCCGGGCGCGGTGGCTCACCCACCTAGCACTTTGGAAGGCCAGGGCGGGCAGATCACTAGAGGTCAGGAGTTCGAGACCAGCCTGTACAACATGGTGAAACCCCTAAAAATACAAAAGATCAGTTGGGCTCAGTGGTGTGTGCCTGAAATTCCAGCTACTCGGGAGGCTGAGGCAGGAGAATCACTTGAACCCAGGAGGTGGAGGTAGAGGTTGAAGTGAGCCGAGATCTTATCACTGCACTCCAGCCTGGATGCCCCAGTAAGACTTTTTCTCAAAAAAAAAAAAAAAAAAAAAAAGATTCTTGGAGATCCTTAAGTTACATTCTTTTCCACCACCTTAAGTTTGACTTAGTCCTTTGATCATATAAATTACCTTTTTTTTTTTTTTTTTTTTTTTTTTTGAGACAGGGTCTCGCTATGTCACCTGGGCTGGAGTACAGTGGCACAATCACAGCTCTCTACAGGCTCGAACTTCTGGGCTCAAACAATCCTTCTGCCTCAGCCTTCCAAGCAGCTGTGACCACAGGTGTGTGCCACCATGCCAAGCTATTTTTTTTTTTTTTTTTTTTTTTTGTAGACATGGAGGGGGTCTCACTATGTTGCCCAGGCTGGTTTTGAACTCCTGAGCTCAAGTGATCCCCCCACTCAGCCTCTCAAAGTGCTGAGATTACAGGTGTGAACCACCATGCCTGGCCTCTCCCCATTTTTAATTCAATTTTGAACTGTTTCTTCAGGGCTCCTAACTTGCAAAGGGCAGTGCACAGCCCTTTGATTCCGAGGAAAATCAAAGCAATTAAATACATTTCAGCTCTGGCCCTCTGAGGCACATGCTGGCGTCAGTCTTGACTGGCAAGTGCTCTAAGAAACATGTTATCCAGACCCCACAGCATCGAGCATTCATACTACAGAGTGCCTGAGAGAGCAGGCTTTGGATTGAGTGAGGCAATCCAGAAGTCAAATCCTGACTCTACTGATAATTAGTTAGGTAACCTGAGACCCCAAGCCTCACTTATCCCATTCTGTAAAAGGGGTTGTTCTGAGGATCCCTCACACATGTGAGATTTCTCCAGCTACTTCTCAGCCACCCGGTGGCTTACATGGCGGTGTAATTATCTTTATTTAGAATGATAGGTAAAGGCCCTTCTCCAAGTCCTCGAGCTTTGAATCTTCCCTCTTCTACAGAGATTCTTCTTGAAATCTAAAGAAATCAAGTACACACACTTAGAAAGCTTTTTTAAAGTGTCCATTTAAAAGGCAATGATGTTGGATGCGATGGCTCACACCTGTAATCCCAACACTCTGGGAGGCCGATGTGGGTGGATCGCTTGAGTCCAGGAATTCGAGACCAGCCTGGGCAAAATGGCTAAATTCTGTCTCTATAAAAAAAATACAAAAATTAGCTAAGCATGGTGGTGCGTGCCTGTTGTCGCAGGTAGTCTGGAGGTTGAGGTAGGAAGATCACCTGAGCCCAGGAAGTTGAGGCTGCAGTGAGCTGCACTCCAGCCTAGCCCAGGTAACAGAGCGAGACCTTGTCAAAAAAAACAAGAAAAAGAAAAGAAAAAAAAAAAAAAAAGAAAGGCAATGATATTTTTATCACTAGGATCTGGGATCTACTTGAGTAATTGTATTCAGAAAAATCCACTCTTTAATTTTACTCTGTTGAATAAGATGTCCTTCAGACAGCTCAGAAAACTGTTCCCAAGTTTGAAGCCAAAGTTTGAATTGGGAAAACTCATGGAGCTTCATGGTGAAGGCAGTAGTTCTGGAAAAGCCACTGGGAATGAGACAGGTGCTAAAGTTGAACAAGCTGATGGATATGAACCACCAGTCCAAGAATCTGTTTAAAGTTCAGACTTCAAGTAGTGGCAAATAAAAAGTGCTATTTGTGATGGAAAAAAAAAGAAAAGAAAGAAAACTGTTCCCACTCCGGCACAATCCATGGCCACCCTAGAGTTATCTCTGCCACTCCCTGGAGTTTGGGAAGCCCAGTGAGGCTGAATTACAGGTTTTGAATTTCACTCTGAGTTGGTCTTCCTCTGCACAATAAATAAGCCATATTAACACTTCCTACTTGGTAATTTTCTAGAGGAAGCTTGAGATAAATCCAGGGAGGTAGCCCAATGCCCCGCTGGCAGATTGTCAAAAGACAGTTTCAATTTTCTTCGAAACTTCCAAAGATTGACGCTAGAAGGAACTTTGGAAACCTTAAAGCATCTAGCTCTTTTCTTTTCCTTTTTTTTCATCACTCTATAGAACTACTTTCCTCTTTGACATTTTCTCCCCCAGGCAACTCATTCTTTCTCTTTCCTTCTTTTTTGTTTGTTTGCTTTTGTTTTTGTTTTTCAGACGGAGTTTTGCTCTTGTTGCCCAGGCTGGAGTGCAATAGCACAATCTTGGCTCACCACACCCTCAGCCTCCCAGGTTCAAGTGATTCTCCTGCCTCAGCCTCCCAAGTAGCTGGGATTACAGGCGTGCGCCACCAGGCCCAGCTAATTTTCTATTTTTAGTAGAGACGGGGTTTCTCCATGTTGATCAGGCTGGTCTCGAACTCCTGACCTCAGGTGATCTTCCCACCTTGGCCTCCCAAAGTGCTAGGATTACAGGTGTGAGCCACCACGCCTGGCCTTTCTGTTTTATAAACAGTTAATTCATTTCCTTTCTTCACAAATCAAGGCAAATTAAAAAGTACACTCTGAGAATTCTCTTTCCTGCTTCAACCCCACTCAGCCCATAGTGGGCAGTGCTTTATACCGCTTCCTTGTTTATTCTTTCAATGGTTCTTCATGCAAATAGAAGCAAATCCAAATACATGTCGTTATTTTCTTCCCTGTAACACATATGTGCTTTTCATACTTTACCTTAAAAAAAAATGAGAGTGTGTTCTTTTTTGCTTTTTTTTTTAGACGGAATCTCTCTCTGTCATCAGGCTGGAGAGCAATGGCACGATCTCGGCTCACTGCAACCTCCACCTCCCGGGTTCAAGCAATTCTTCTGCCTCAGCCTCCTGAATAGCTGGGACTACAGGCACGCACCATCACGCCCAGTTGATTTTTGTGTTTCTAGTAGAGATGGGGTTTCACCATGTTGGCCAGGATGGTCTCGATCTCTTGACCTCATGATCCACCTGCCTTGGCCTCCCAAAGTGCTGGGATTACAGGCGTGAGCCACCACACCCAGCCATCCTTTTTTTTTCTTTTATTCTATTGCCCAGGCTGGAGTGCAGTGTCGTCATCTGGGCTCACTGCAACCTCCATCTCCTGAGCTCAAGCAATCCACCCACCTTGGCCTCCCAAAATGCTGGACTTACAGGCATAAGCCACTGCACCTGGCCTGGGACTTTACCTTTTACCATGGACTTCTCTCTGTGTCAGTATGGAGAGCTCTCCTTCATTCTTTTTTACAGCTACATAAACAGCCCTATGTTGCCCAACACTTGGATTATTTCCAGTCTTTTGCTATGATGAACAGTACCACAAAGGACACTTTGTCTCTGACATTTCATGCAGGTATGTTTGCATGATGGAGCCCTACAAGTGGGATTGCTGGGTCAAAGGATTTGCCTACGTGTCCAACAATAAGGTCAAGATTCTAAACCCAGGGCTTGGATGAGAGGAAGCATGCTGCCCAATGTGCGGTCCATGGGCTGATGCCAGTCTCTCAACGAAATACTGCGGAAATTGACAGTAGTCAGAGAATTTAGAGCAACTTTACCTTGTTGCAATACCAAAGTGCGTTATCATTTTTCTAAGGATTGATTTTAACAATCTGTGACCACAGATACGAAAGAAAAAAATTACTTTTTTTTTTTTTTTTTTTGAAATACAGTCTTGATCTGTTGCCCAGGATGAGTACAGCAACACAATCATGGCTCATTGCAGCCTCAATTTCCCAGGCTCAAGTGATCCTCCCATTTTAGCCTTCTACTTTAGAGTAGCTGGGACTTCAGGCATGTGTCATCACGCCCAGCAAATTTTATTTATTTTATTTTTTTGTAGAGATGGCCTCTCCCTATGTTACCCAGGCTGATCTACAACTCCTGGGCCAAGCAAAACTCCCACTTTGGCCTCACCAAAGTGCGGAGATTGCAGGCATGAGCCACCGAGCCCAGCCACAAAATACTCCTCATGGCTATGCAAGATATGTTTGAAATTACAAATAAAAATCACACTGGGTATAGTATCTCATGCTTGTAATCCCAGCACTTTTGGAGGCTGAGGCGGATAGATCACTTGAGGTCAAGTGTTCGAAACCAGCCCTGCCAAGATGGTGAAACTCCATCTCTACCAAAAGTACAAAAATTAGCCGGGCATGGTGGCGGGCATCTCTAATCCCAGCTACTTGGGAGGCTGAGGCACATGAACCATACGAACCTGCAAGGCAGAGGCTGCAGTAAGCCGAGATCGCACCACTGCACTCCAGCCTGGAGATCCTTCTCAAAAAATAAAATAAAATAACAAATAAAAATGAATGTTTCCAAAGCTACAAACAACTTCTTTATTATTATTGTTATTTTAAAATTTTATGTTGCCCAGAATGGACTCAAACTCTTAGGCTCAAGCAATACTCCCACCTCAGTCTCCCAAGTAGCTGAAACTACAGGCATGCACCACCACATCCAGCAAAGCTTTTTTGTTAACGTGAGATTTTCCTTTCAAATCATTTCACATCCAGAAAGGCTTGTTATTCACACCTCCAGAAAAGTTGTGGAAGAATAGAACTATGCCTAAACATCAACCCAGGGGTGGAGGTTGCAGTGAGCTGAGACTGTGCCACTCTAGCCTGGGCGACAGAGTGAGACTTCGCCTCAAAAAAAAAAAAAAGCTGATATGGACTCAACCTAAGTGCCCCTCAATGGAAGAATAGATGAGGAAAATGTGGTACATATATACATAATAGGATTCTCTTCAGCCTAAAAAGAAATGAAATTCTGTCCTCTGTAGCAACATGGTTGGAATTGGAGGTCATTATGTTAAATGAAATAAGCCAGACACGAAAAGACAAGTATCGCCTATTTTCACTCATATGTAGGAGTTTAAAAGCTGATCTCATGGAGGTAGACAGTCAAGTGGTAGTTAGGAGATGCTGGGAAGGGTGGGGAGAGGTGAAGAGAGGTTTGGTGAATGGGTACAAAAATACAGTTAGGGGCTGGGCACAGTGGCTCACTCCCGTAATTCCAGCGATTTGGGAAGCCAAGGTGAGAGGATGGCTTCAGCCCAGGAGTTCAAGACCAGCCTGGGCAACATGGTGAAACTCCGTCTCTAAAAAAACAAAAACACAAAAAATCAGCTGGGCATAGTGGTTTGTGCCTGTAGTCCCAGCTACTCAGGAGGCTGAGGTGGGAGGATCTCTTGAGCCTAGGAGGTCGAGGCTGCACTGAGCTGTGATTGTGATGATGCCACTGCATTCCAGCCTGGGTAACAGAAGGAGACCTTGTCTTAAACAAAAACAAAAACAAAAACACACAAAGAGACCCCACATAAATATAGTTAGAAGAAATAAGTTCTAGTATTTGATAGCACAGTAGGATGACTATAGTTAACAACAATCTGTAGTATAGTGCAAAATAGCTAGAACAAAAGATGTGAAATGTTTCCAGTACAAAGAAATAATAAATGTTTGAGGTGCTGGATCTCCTAGATACCCTGATTTGATCATTACATGTCATATGCATGTATCAGAACATCCCATGTACCATGTGGATTTGTACAATTATTATGCATCAATTTAGAACAATTATTTTAAGCTGAAAGGCCACTGGATTAGATACATGGCAGGAATGAAGGGCAGGGACCAGGCTTTCTTGCTCACCATTGCACCCCCAGGGCCTAGCACAGTGCCAAGAGGGGTTATGTGGCTGTTTACAGCCTTGAAAACAAGTACCCGCATCAAGAGCCAGCATGCTTCTGCAGGTGTGGTTGCTAAATATTTCAGTTTCTAAAGACAAGGATAAGGCAAAACATCCCATATCTGTCCTGCCAGGGAGTTATTCAAACATAGTATTTTCTTTTCTTTTCTTTTCTTTTTTTTTTTTTTGAGATGGAGTATTGCTTATGTTGCCCAGGCTGGAGTGCAGTGGCATGATCTTGGCTCACTGCAACCCCTTCGCCTCGCGGGTTCAACTGATTCTCCTGCCTCAGGCTCCTGAGTAGCTGGGATTATAGGCGCCCACCACCGTGCCCAGCTAATTTTTATATTTTTAGTGGAGATGGGGTTTCACCATCTCGGCCAGGCTGGTCTCGAACTCCTGACCTCGTGATCCACCCACCTTGACCTCCCAAAGTGCTGGGATTACAAACGTGAGCCACCACGCCCGGCCAAGTATTTTAATCTTTTTGAGTTGAAGGAGAAATTTGAGGCCAGGTGCGGTGGCTCATGCCTGTAATCCCAGCACTTTGGAAGGTCAAGGTGGGTGGATCACCTGAGGTCGTAAGTTCAAGACCAGCCTGGCCAACATAGCAAAAACCCATCTCTACTAAAAATACAAAAATTAGCTGGACATGGTGGTGTGCGCCATAGTCTCAGCTACTCAGGAAACTGAGGTAAGAGAATCACTTGAACCTGGGAGGTGGAGGTTGCAGTGAGCTGAGATTGTGCCACTGCACTCCAGCCTGGGTGACAGAGCGAGACCCTGTCTCAAAAAATAAATAAATAAATAAATAAATAAATAACCAGATGCAATAGCTGATGCCTGTAATCCCAGCACTTTGGGAGGCCGAGGTGGGCAGATCACCTGAGGTCAGGAGTTCAAGACCAGCCTGACCAACATGGTGAAAGCCCATTTCTATTAAAAATACAAAAATTAGATGGGTGTGGTGGTGTATGCCTGTAATCCCAGCTACTTCGGAGGCTGAGGCAGGAGAATCACTTGAACCCAGGAGGCAGAGGTTGCAGTGAGCCGAGATTGTGCCACCGCACTCTAGCCTGGGCAACAGAGTGAGACTTCGTCTCAAAAAAAAGAGAGAGAAATTCGAAATCAGCTGTGGATCCTTTTACATGGGTTTATTCTCTATAAGCACATGGAATCTTGCCACCTGGAAGACAGAGAAATAGAGACTGCCAAAACACAGTTAAGGTGGTTATAAATCAGCTTATTGTAGAAAACCATGATGGAAGCTCATGGCTTTACAAGTGAAAAGAACCAGTTATGGTTCAACTAAAAAAAAAAAAACAGAAAACAAGTAACTCTGGTACTTTGAACTTGCCTTAGTAATATCATTGACTTATTTGTGAGTAATGTTTTGCTACACTCTGGGAGGTATAAATGTCTGGGAAGACTTTTCTTTTTTAAAAAATTACATTTTTTATTCTTTATAGAGATGGGGTTTCACCATATTGCCCAGACTGGTCTCAAACTCCTGGCCTCAAGCGATGCCCCACCCCCCAACTCCCAGTCTCGGCCTCCTAAAGTGCTGGACTTACAGGCGTGAGCCACCAAGCTGGGCCCCTGGAAAAACTTTTCTAAAACACACACCAGATCTGTATAGAACAAGCATGGCAAAGGAGGAATTAGTAGCACAGAGTTCTTTCTTTCCAGCCTGAATCCCAAATGACATCAGTGCAAAGAGCAAGGTTTCTTTGTACGGAAACAGCTGACGAGAAAGCCACGGAATTTTCTGCACTGCACTGTACCAACCATCACCTGTCTGTGACCTCCATCCACCTGAGCTCCCTCGCCAATGCCAAGCCAGGGTCTTCTGTTGTACTCCCAGAGCCCAGGGTAGCACCTGGCACACAGTTAGTTGGTGCCCAATAAATGTGCAAAAGAAGAGAGGAGGGAATCTTTAGATCATATATTTATTTTAATTTGTTTTAAAATCCCAAGTACCATGTAGATTTGTACAATTATTATGCATCAATTTAGAACAATTGTTTTAAGCTGAAAGGCCACTGGATTAGATAGATACATGGCAGGAATGGAGGGCAAGGATCAGGCTTTCTTGCTCACCATTGCACCCCCAGGGCCTATCACAATGCCTGACACAGCAAACCAAGAGGAGTAATGTGGCTGTGTATTTATTTATTTATTTATTTATTTATTTATTTATTTATTTATTTTTAGATGGAGTCTTGCTCTGTTGCCCAGGCTGGAGTGCAATGGCAAATTCTTGGCTCACTGCAACCTTTGCCTCTTTGGTTCAAGCGATTCTCTCACCTCAGCCTTCCAAGTAGCCAGGATTATAGGCGCCACCACACCCAGCTAATTTTTGTATTTTTAGTAGAGACAGGGTTTCACCATGTTGGCCATGCTGGTCTTGAATTCCTGACCTCAAGTGATCCGCCCGCCTCAGCCTCCCAAAGTGCTAGGATTACAGGCATGAGTCACTGTGCCTGCCCCATATATTTATCTTAATATACAAAAGAAATGGAGGGAGGATATAAATGTTTTGAATGAAGAACTCTTAAAACTCAACAAGATGAAACAACTCAATTTAAAAATGAGCAAAGGACTTGATGAACACTTCTCCAAAGAAGACATACAAATGGCCAGCAAGCACTTGAAAAGATTCTCAGTGTTATTAGTCATTAGGGAAATGCAAATCAAAACCGCAAGGAGTTACCACTTCCTACCTACTAGGATGGGTTTTTTTCTTTTTTTAACTTTTTGAGACAAGGTCTCACTCTGTCACCCAGGCTGGAATGCAGTGGCGCAATCACGGCTCCAACTGCAGCCTCAACCTCCCAGGCTCAAGTGATTCTCTCACCTCAGCCTTTTGCATGGCTGGGACTATAGGTGCATACCACCACACTCGGCTAATGTTTGCATATTTTTTGGTAGAGACAGGATTTCGCCATGTTCCCCAGGCTTGTCTTGAACACCTGGGCTCCCAAAGTGCTGGTATTACAAACATGAGTCACCCTGCCTAGCCTAATTTTCTTTTTAAAATTTTTGTAGACACAGGGTCTCACTTTGTTGCCCAGGCTGAACACCTGGCTCCTAGCAACCTCCCTTCCCTCCTTCCCTCCTTCCCTCCTTCCCTCCTTCCCTCCTTCCTTCCTTCCTTCCTTCATCTTATTCTGTCACCCAGACTGGAGTGCAGTAGTGCAATCTTGGCTCACTGCAACCTCCACCTCCCAGGCTCAAGCAATTCTGCTGCTTCAGTCTCCCAAGTAGTTGGGACTACAGGTACGTGCCACCATGCCCTGCTAATTTTTTTGTAGTTTTAGTAGAGATGGGGTTTTGCCATATTTCGCAGGCTGGTCTCAAACTCCTGAGCTCAAGCAATCCACCTGCCTCGGTCTCCCACAATGCTGGGATTACAGGTGTGAGCCACCGCACTTGGCCTCTTTTTTTTTCCCCCCATTTATTTTTATTTTTATTTATTTATTTTTTTTAAGACAGAGTCTTACTCTGTCACCCAGGCTGGAGTGCAGTGGTGCCATCTCAGCTCACTGCAACTTCTGCCTCCCATGTTCAAGAGATTCTCCTGCCTCAGCCTCCAAGTAGCTGAGATGACACGTGCCTGCCACCATGCCTGGCTAATTTTTGTATTTTTAGTAGAGACAGGGTTTCACCATGTTGGCCAGGCTTGTCTTGAACTCCTTACCTCAAGTGATCCGCCCCCCTCGGCCTCCCACAGTGCTGGGATTACAGGCGTGAGCCATAGCACTTGGCTTCTTTCTAAAATCTGTATTTTTTTTATTTCAATAGCTTTTGGGGTACAAGTGGTTTTTGGTTTCATGGATGAATTGTGTAGTGGTGAAGTCTCAGATTTTAGTGCACCTGTCACCCGAGTAGTGTATATTGTACCCAATGTTTTTTTTTAAATCCATCATCCTCCACTCATCCTCCCCGATCCTGAGACTCCAATGTTCATTATATCACTCTCTACGGCTTTGTGTTGGTTTTAATTTTTTTTTTCCCCAGATGGGGTTTCGTTCTTGTTGCCCAGGCTGGACTGCAATGGTGCAATCTTGGCTCATCGCAACTTCTGCTTCCTGGGTTCAAGTGATTCTCCTGCCTCAGCCTCCCGAGTAACTGGGATTACAGGCATACGCCACCACGCCTGGCTAATTTAATATTTTCAGTAGAGACGGGGTTTCTCCATGTTTGTCAGGCTGGTCTCGAACTCCCGACCACGGGTCATCCACCTGCCTCGGCCTCCCAAAGTGCTGGGATTACAAGCATGAACCATGGTTTTAATTTTTAAAAAAGGAAAAGAGCCGGGCGCGGTAGCTCACACCTGTAATCCCAGCACTTTGGGAGGCCAAGGTGGGCGGATCACCTGAGGTCAGGAAATTGAGACCATCCTTGTCAACGTGGTGAAACCCTGTCTCTACTAAAATACAAAAAATTACCCAGGCATGGTGGCATGCGCCTGTAGTCCCAGCTCATCGGAGGCTGAGGCAGGGGAATTGCTTGAACCCAGGAGGCGGAGGTTGCTGTGAGCCAAGATCACGCCACTGCACGCCAGCCTGGCGACATGAGACCCTGTCTCAAAAAAAAAAAAAAATTACCCTGGAGTCATCAGGCCTGATTTCAGGCTCTTCTATTTATTTATTTATTTTTCTTTTGAGATAGGGTCTCACTCTGTCACCCAGGCTGGAGTGCAGTGGTGCAATCATGGCTAACTATAGCCTCCACCTCTCCAGGCTCAGGTGATCCTCCCACCCCAGCCTCCCAAGTACAGGCACAGACCACCACGGCCAGCTAATTTTTTGTAGTTCTTCACAGACACAGGGTGTTTGTCATGTTACCCAGGCTGGTCTCAAACTCCTGGGCTCAAGCGATCCACCCATCTCAGCCTCCTAAAATGCTAGGATTACAGGCTTGAGTCACTGCACCTGGCCATCTCTTCTCTTTTTCTTACTGTGTGTGACCTCAGACAAGTCACTGAATCTCACTAGGTCTCAGTGTCTTTGGGAGTAATGCAGGTGACCTGGGGAAAGTAACTTCCTCTCTAAGGATCAGTTTAGTTAACCAACAAATGTGGGGCTTAGTCAATGGACAAAAGACTTGACCAGGCACTTCACTAAAATACATATCCAAATGGCCAACAGGCAGACAGAGTCAACATCATGACTCATCAGGAAATGAAAATTAAAACCACAGTGTGGGTCGGGTGTGGTGGCTCACGCCTGTAATCCCAGCACTTTGGGAGGCTGAGGTGGGCGGATCACAAGGTCTGGAGATCGAGACCATCCTGGCCAACATGGTGAAACCCCGTCTGTATTAATAATACAAAAAAAAGAAAAGAAAAATTAGGCCAGGTGCGGTGGCTCACGCCTGTAATCCCAGCACTTTGGGAGGCCAAGGCGGGTGGATCATGAGGTCAGGAGATCGAGACCATCCTGGCTAACATGGTGAAACCCCATCTCTACTAGAAATACAAAAAATTAGCCAGGCATGGTGGCGGGCACCTGTAGTCCCAGCTACTTGAGAGGTTGAGGCAGGAGAATGGCATGAACCTGGGAGGCGGAGCTTGCAGTGAGCCGAGTTTGCGCCACTGCACTCCATCCAGCCTAGGCGACAGAGCCAGAGCGAGACTCTGTCTCAAACAAAACAAAACAAAACAGAAAAATTAGTTGGGCGTGGGGTCACACGCCTGTATTCCCAGCTACTCAGGAGGCTGAGGCAGGAGAATTGCTTGAACCCAGGAGGCAGAGGTTGCAGTGATCTGAGATTGCACCACTGCACTCCAGCCTGGGTGACAGAGCAAGACTTCATCTCAAAACAAACAAACAAACAAAAAAACTGTTTGGCAATATGTACTATAGCTAGACATCTGCATAACCAGTAGTCCCACTTTTCAATTTTTTTTTTTTTTTTAAGACGAAGTCTCGCTCTTGTCCCCAGGCTGGAATGCAATGGAATGATCTTGGCTCACTGCAATGTCTGCCTCTGGGGTTCAAGCGATTCTTCTGCCTCAGCCTCCCGAGTAGCTGGGATTATAGGTGCCTGCCACCATGCCCAGCTAATTTTTGTATTTTTAGTAGAGACTGGGTTTCACCATGTTGGCTAGGCTGGTCTTGAACTCTTAACCTCAGGTGATCCGCCCACCTCGGCCTCCCAAAGTGCTGGGATTAGGCGTGAGCCACCACGCCCGGCCTAGATATTTTACCAAAGGTTTGTTTACCAAAAGACATGCTTAAGAATGTTCAGTCATAGTAGCCCCAAAATGGAAAGAACTCAGTTACCTATCGACAAATAAGCTGTGGCGTTCACAGTACCGTAAAATACCAACAGTAATAGGAATGAAATCTACAACTACGCAAAACAATCTGGACGAAACTCATAGTGTTGAGCAAAATAACCCAGACACGAGAGATCACACCATATGATTCTGTTTTTATAATTACAGGAAAAAAGGAGACACAACTTCTCCCTGCTGTTTCAAATCAGAATCATGGTTTCTCTTGGGGAGGGTAATTATTAGAAGGGACACTGGGGTGCTGGCAAAGTTCTGTTTCTTGTTTTGTTGTTGTTGTTGTTGTTGTTGTTTGTTTGTTTTTTCTTTTTTGTTTTTGAGACAGGGTCTCCCTCTGTTGCCCACGCTATAGTGCAGTGGTAGAATCATGGTTCCCTACAGCCTTGACCTCCTGGGCTCAAACAATTCTCCTACCTCAGCTCCCCAAGTAGCTGGGACTACAGGCACGCGTGCACCACCACATCTGGCTAATTTTTATATTTTTAGTAGAGATGGAGTTTTGCCATGTTGCCAGGCTGGTCTCAAACTCCTGAGTTCAAGTGATCTGCTCGCCTCATCCCAAAGTGATAGGATGACAGGCAAAAGCCACTGCATCTGGCCTTTCTCCATTTTTCTTTCCCTAAATCTGTGTCTTCCCAATTCCCCTAAGAGTCAGGTGTTTCAACTGACCACAGGATGGAATTACGCTTCCAAATGTATTAAAGACTTCATTTACTTTACCAATAAATGTGGGAATTAGCTAGTGGGAGAGGCACTTCATCAAAACAGATCACCCAAATGGCTAGCAGGTATATAGAATTGTAGTATCTTAACCAAAAAGAGTATTCCAAACGGCATTTATTGAAAACAATTTTGTGTTACCCTACTCATAATTCTAAAATCTAGTTAAATTGGTTCTTAGAGTATTTCTGGGGCAGACATGGTTGCTCTCAGCACATTGGGAAGCCAAGACAGGGGGATTGCTTGAGTCTGGGAGTTTGAGAACAGACTGGGCAACATAGTAAGACCCCATCTTAAAAAACAAAAGTTAGCCAGGCATGGTGGCTCATGGCTGTAATCCCAGCACCAAGGTCAGGAGTTCGAGACCAGCCTGGCCAACATGATAAACCCTAGCTCTACTAAAAATACAAAAATTAGCTGGACATGGTGGTGGGCATCTGTAATCCCAGCTACTCGGGAGGTCGAGGCAGGAGAATCACTTGAACCCAGGAGGTGGAGGTTGCAGTGAGCAGAGATTGCACCATTGCACTCCAGCCTGGGCAATAAGAACGAAACTCCGTCTCAAAAATAATAATAATAATAATGAGCCCGGTGCAGTGGTGCAGTGGTGCACACCTGTAGTCCCAGCTACTCGGGAAGCTGAGGTGGAAGAATCGCTTGAGCTCAGGATGTCAAGGCGGCAGTGAGCCGTGATTGTGCCACTGCACTCCAGCCTGGGTGACAGAGTGAGACCTTGTCCCTAAAAGAAAAAGAAATAATTCATGAGTAACTGGATATTTACAGAGTTTTACACTGTGTCCCCACAAGGTACTTAATACAAAGGGCAAGAAGACCAAGACGGCCAAGGGAGGCTGAGGAACTGTTCTGGGCTAAAGAAGCCTAAACAGGACAGCAAGGCAACACATTGGAGGTTTTCCCTCTGTTGTAAAGGAGAACAAATGAAATCTGGATTAGGCCTCTACATTAAGTAATGGTGCCATACCAGCACTGAGTTCTTGATTTTTATAATTACTCTGTGGTTATAAAAGAGAAAGTCATTGTGCTTTAGGAAAAACACACTAAATATGTATGGGTAAAGAGACATCATGTCTGCAACTTCCTCTCAAACAGCTCGGAAAACAATGTACAGTATGTGGGCATGGGAGGGGAGAAGGGAGTGAACATACCAAGACCAAAGCAATAAAATGTTAGCACTTGGAAAATCTGGGTGAAGAGTAAAAGGAAATTTATTTTATTTATTTATTTTTATTTTTATTTTTTGAGATGGAGTCTCACTCTGTCACCCAGGCTGGAGTCCAGTGGCGCGATCTTGGCTCACTGCAACCTCCGCCTCCTGGGTTCCAGCGATTCTCCTGCCTCAGCCTCCCGAGTAGCTGGGACTACAGGCGTGCACCACCATGCCCAGCTAATTTTTGCATTTTTTAGTAGAGATGGGGTTTCACCATATTGGCTAGGCTGGTCTCGAACTCCTGACCTCGTGATCCACCTGCCTCAGCCTCCCAGAGTGCTGGGATTACAGGTGTGAGCCACCGCACCTGGCCAATAAAAGGAAATTTTTAGTGCTATTGTTACAACTTTTCTTAAGTCTACAATTATGCCAAAATAAAAGTTAAAAGAATAAAAAATGACATACCTATGACAGTACTTTCCTGATTTTTCTTGCATTCCTTATTGGTGAGATCCACATGACGAAGACTCAGTGGTTCATCTTTGTAGCCCTCATAGCACCTGACACAGCAACTAGCCACTCAGTAAATAAATCAACTGCATCTGCAAAACACACATTACATGTATCCAGAAAATGTATATTGAGAAAATATAAAAGCAACTAATTTTCATAAAAGGTTTCAAGCAGAAAACGGAGGAGACAGGTTAATTTAAAACGTACCTTTTCCTCTCTCCAGGGCTACAGGTAAAGGATGGTAATTGTCTGCACCACACTTAGATTTCCTTTCAAAAGTGTAATCAGGCCCAGCACGCTGGCTCACGCCTGTAATCCCAACACTTTGGAAGGCCTGGTGGATCACTTTCAGGAATCGAAGACCGGTCTGGCCAACACAGCGAACCCCTGACTCTACTAAAAATACAAAAATTAGCCAGGAATGGTGGCACACACCTGTAGTCCCAACTATTCAGGAGGTCGAGGCAGAAGAATTGCTTGAACCCAGGAGGTGGAGGTTGCAGTCAACTGAGATCATGCCACTGCACTCCAGCCTGGGCGACAGAATGAGACTGTGTCCTTCAATTAGGAAAACTACAGATCTGTCCAAAGAAAGGAGAATGCTTTAAGAGTGAGAATCCTGCCGGGCGCAGTAACTCACACCTGTAATCTTAGCACTTTGGGAGGTCGAGGCGGGCGGATCACAAGGTCAGGAAATCAAGACCATCCTGACTAACATGGTGAAACCTCGTCTCTGCCAAAAAAAAAAAAAAAAAAAAAAAAATTAGCCAGGCCTGGTGGCAGGTGCCTGTAGTCCCAGCTACTGGGGAGGCTGAGGCAGGAGAGTGGCATGAACCTGGGAGGCGGAGCGTGCAGTGAGCCAAGATCGTGTCACTGCACTCCAGCCTGGGTGACAGAGTGAGACTCTAATTGTCTAAAAAAAAAAAAAAAAAAAAAAAAAAGAGAATCCTTGGCTTATGCCTGTAATCCCAGTACTTTGGGAGGCTGAGGCTACTGGACTGCTTGAGCTCAGGGGTTTGAGCCCAGCCTGGGCAACATAGTAAGATCTCTTATCTACAAAAAATACATAAAAAATCAGCCAGGTGTGGTGGCAGGACCCTGTAGTGCCAGCTACTTTGGAGGCTGAAGTGGCAGAATTGCTTGAGCCTAGGTGGTTAAGCCCAGCCTAGGCAACCAGACCTTGTCTCTACAAAAATTAAAAAATAAAAAATTAGCCAAGCATGGTAGCATGTGCCTATGGTCCTAGCTACTCAGGAGGCTGAGGTGGGAGGCTCATTTGAGCCTCGGAGGTTGAGGCTGCAGTCAGCCTTGATTGTGCCACTGTACTCAGCCTGAGTGACAAAGCAAGACCCTGCCTCAAAGAAAAAAAAAGTTATTACTATAAAGATAAACACACTAAATTAATTTCTGCCCATAAATTGGATTATGGTTCTCTCAGTGTAAGAAATGCTCTCCAGTCACTCCTATAAATATAGTTCCTTGACTATGTGGTTTCAAACAGGGATCTAAAATGGTAATATTTAACATCAGAAATCTATGACCAGCAGATGGCTGAAGTCTGAAAAGTTACCAATCAGGCTGTTTTGGGGTATTAAGAACTTGTAAGGTTAAGGCTAAGAAGTTAATGTCCTAGGAATCTAATAGGTTGGTGTTGATTAATTAGCAGCCACTAATTCAAATTCTGTGAAGATGCTTTGCTTCTGCTAAGAAAATGCCTGAAATGTGTGTCTGTATATACTGCATGCAAATGTAGCCACTCTGGGTATATCTAGCATGGATCTGAAATGGCTGAGCAAAGGAGTGTTAGTGTAGAAATATTCCCTATTTAGGGATTGCGGGGAGAAGGGGAGATACATATATACTTATTTTAAAGCTTTGCTAACAGAAAAACAAGGAATAATGAAACAAGAAATAAAAATGAATGTATTACAAAAAGAATTTATTAGACAAACACACCAATAGATTGAGTCTAAGGATTTGGTTGGAGAGCCACTGGGCCTTTTAAAGCAGCGGAAGTCCAAAGTCACACGCTTCAAGCATTACTCTGCAACAATCTGTGGAAACCAGAGGGACGGGAATTACAGCACCGTGCTAGGCCACGAACACATCAGTCTCCCACCTCCCTCCCTATTCCCTCTCTTCTACTGAAGTCCGTGATTCTGGTACCTGAGAAGACTGGAATGAAATGTTTCCCACTTATTACAGAAATTCAGCGTATTTGTTACAGAGGAATTGTCACACTTGAATTGTCTGTTTAATATGGGATATTGCTTTTGAGAAACCAACGAATAGTTATTAAAGGAGTGTTTACCAAAGGGTAAGGTAAATATTATCTAGTATAGTATCTGCATTTTTAATCTCATCTGGCACCAACTGTCTTTTAGAAAGTTACAATGTGTTGTCTGGGGGACATTCTTCTTTAGAAGGAAAAGAGTCTAATTAGTGGATATTAAGTAATTAAATAATATATACTATCAAACCTTATGAGAGTCACATGAACCATAAAGTCTTCATTTAATTTGGGAGAAATGGGGAATATTTTCTATCATTCCTGATGATAGAATGAGCTATTTCAATGTCATAGTAATGGAACTGCAATCCATAATACTAAACAGTGTGCTTTACTTTGAAGCCATTGACCACTAAATTTGATTCTTAGTAGCAT
The DNA here is from genome assembly GCF_007565055.1 of Rhinopithecus roxellana. Lineage (NCBI taxonomy): Eukaryota > Metazoa > Chordata > Mammalia > Primates > Cercopithecidae > Rhinopithecus > Rhinopithecus roxellana. The sequence goes on from NC_044559.1 coordinate 44,312,382, forward strand.
AGGCTACCAAAAAATAGCACGGAATATGGTATCCACATAGATCTCAGCTGGCCTCAAGTAATCAAAAGTGAGAATGAAACATACATGACACAACTGGGGACCTCTGGGTTTCTGAGATGTGGGCTACAAGATTATATTAGGTAGAAAACTAAAGGAAACGTATCCCAAGCAAAAGTGGCAAGGGAATTTCGCAGAACGAATTTTTTAAGGGAGGTAATGAAAGCCAGCAGTTAAAATGCATGTCCATGTATCAGGTTCCTGGAGGTGAATCCAGTAGGAACATGACAGCTCTTCACACCCAAGTATTGCTTTCATGGGCCCTTACAATCTCCGCTTGTTCACCACCGTGGAGAGTCTGTTTGTAATAAGAATTGTTTTCAAGTCAGAATTCTAGATGAAGATCTAAAAATGTTGAGTTTGTGCTTTTAAAAAACAGTTCAGCTGTCCACATGTATTGCGTGCTGGTGGAGCTAGCTCTTCCCCAACCTGGCTCACTATTGGGAGCCCAGGAATCCCTGGGACAGTCAGATAAGCCAGGACTGAAGTTTTAAAGAATCAGCTACTGCAAATCAAAGTAGGCAGCCTCATGCATAGACTTCCTGATATTAGTTGAGCCATTGCTGCCTTCATTACCATTTTTATGCCTTTGGGGCCACTGTGTGGTTTGGTCCAAGCTGTTCTCAAAACCTGCAGTGCAACAGACCTGTGTCTACTTTAGCTGGTGAGTCTAGCTACACATCAAAGTCACCTTTCCTACCACAAACTTCTGGCCTACTCAGAAAACCAAGGTACCCCCTCTCTCAGGAATAACCTGGGGAGGTTATTTGGAACAAGTATTGCGCTCCAGTCCGAATCTTAAGTAAAGATCTAGAAATGTGGAGTTCTATGCATTTTAAAAATAGTCGTTTCAGAGCGGCCATGTGTGCTCCAGGACCAAGCTTTCCCCAGCCTCGTTCAGGATTTGGAAGAAATATCTGGGTTTGGGCTGAACCATCGAGCATGAGGAGGGGAAGCTATCAGTTGTGAACAGAGACTGTTTCTCACCCTTTGATGAGCCAGCACCTTTCAAGGTTCCATCCTAGCCGCCAGCAGCTGGCAACCAGGGCGTCTCTGCTCTCTGTGTTTCCCTCCTGGCATCTTGGTTAGCCCCGCGCCAAACACCCAGAGCCTTAAAAAATAGCCCCTGAACTGAATTAAACCTGACCCACAGTGAACCGCAAGGTCCAGAAACCGCAAGGTTTGGGGTCAGCCTCCGTCCCCGGACACTCTGAGGATGGCAGATCCCTGACCCCTGGTGGCAAGCGAGGATCCCGGGTGCGCGCGGCGGGCAGAGGGGCGGAGTCTCAGGCCGCTGGAAGGAAAGGGGCGCGCTGACACCCGCGCACCTGCACCCCCGGTGGAGGAACCGAGGGCACACGACGATGCCAATCCCTCGTGAATCCCGCGAAGGAGGGGCCGGGGGGCTCCTGATTCATAGGTGCGGGGCGTAGAAGGGGGTCAGGTAGGAAGGCCCGAGGAACGGCGCGAAAGGGCTCCCGGGGACGGCAGCCGTCAGCGGGAAGGAGGCGGCGGCCGGGAAGAGGACGTTGGCCGCGGAGTAGGAGGGGAAAGTCTGGAAGGGCAGAGCGCCGGTGCCGTGAGGGCCAGGACTGCCCCCCGAGCCGCCGCCGCCGCCCCCCGCCGCACCTGGCTGGGGCGCGCCACCCCCAACCTGCGCCGCGCCGTCGGCACCTGGGTTCTGCTTCTTCCACTTGGTCCTGCGATTCTGGAACCAGATTTTGACCTGCGTCTCGGTGAGGCTGAGCGACAGCGCGAGGTTCAGGCGCTCGCACACGGACAGGTAGCGTGTGGCCCGGAACTTGTTCTCCAAGGCCACCAGCTGCTCGTAGGTGAAGGCGGTGCGCGCGCGCCGCGGCTTGGCGCAGTTGGGCACCACGCGCCGGCGCCTGGGCCGCGGGGAACCGGGGGAGCCCGGGGGGGACCCCACAGGGCCGCCCCCGCCGTCCTCGCAGGGCTCCCCAGACGCCAATGCCCCGGCCGGGGGGTCAGGTGAGCGCGCTGGGCCCGGCAGCAAGCGCGCAGCCCGTTCCCGCCGCCGCGGCCTCACCGGATCCTCCGCATCCTCCTCCTCTTCCGCTTCGGAACCCTCCAGGGGTGACGCCTGGCCGGCGCCTGGGCCTGCAGCATCTAGGGGAGAAAGGGTCGGTGAACAGAAGCCTCTCCGGGTTCCCAAACCTCCTCCTCGTCCTCCCTAGAGCAAGCAGTTCTCCCCGCAACCCAACTCCGGGGGCTGCTCCTGTCCCCACATCGCGCTTCCCTCAGGCCGGACTGCACATCCTTGCCAGCGGGTTTAGGGGAATGGTGTCCTCTTGCCCTTTACAAATCTGCCATCAAGTAGGCGTCCAAGAAATGTATGCTAAATGAATGAATGACACTCCACATTAAGAAAAAATAGTGACCTTATTGGGTGACCATATTGGGGGGTAGGATCATTGTATTAAGACATCTAGATGTCAGACGCCTTTAGGGCTGTGCCTTCCCCAGACCCTGGAGGCCTATTTTGGTCTAGGACTCCTAGCAATTAAAAAAGAAGTTATTAAGCTCTCTGCCCCACCCCACCCCCACCCCCGCTTTAAAGTGAAATTCCCTTTCCCATCTTCTATCTCCCGCCGTGTTAATAGAGTTTCAGATTTGTGCGGGGCCGGATCGATAGATGTCATCTATTAAAGGTAAGTTTTAATCGAACAATATTAGGATCAGACAGGGAAAGGGGGTTTGAAGTCCGTACCTGCAAGCTGCGGGCAGGAGATATGCAGGCGCCAGTAATAGAATATCGATCACGAGGGTGGGGGAAGGGAGCGCAGCCCCTCGGAGAGAAGGTCGGAACAATTACCAGGCTGCTGGCCCGGGCCCACGTGCGGCCGCCAGAGGCGCCCCGGGCCCCAGGCAATCACCGCCAAACTTGGGGAGGGGAGCAGGGGGCTGCGCGACATCCAGCCTCCCCGGGAACCAGAGCCTCTGACCCTCCAGGGAGCCGCCTGTCCCTGTCTGATCCCACGCCCCACCCAGCAGGACTCCTGCTGTCTTCCGTCCTTCCTGCCAGCCACAAAGTTTCCTGACCCCTTCATCAGGTGTCCGCCAGCGTTGGGAGTAATTCAGAAAGGGTTTCGAGAAGAAAGTACCAAAAGCTTCCCAACACCTCATCCGAACCCCGCCCCCAGCCCCAGTCAACAGTTGGGTCTGGGGAGCTTGAGAGCGTGGGGCAGCCCAGCCCGGCAGGCGTCTCCAGGTGGCACCTGACCTCGCTACTTACCAAGACCCCCGGCGCAAGCCTTAGCCTCAGTTCCTCCATCCATAAAATGGAGGTGATGTTAATGATGCTCTCCAACTCTCAGGTGCCGAAGTTTTCATCACCTTTATCCCAGCCCTTAGCCCAGGTCCTAGCACGTGGCAAGCGCGTTAAATGCCCGATAAATGAGTAAGCCTGGCAAGGTAGGCGCCAGGTAAGTTAAGTTTCCACCGCGAGCATCAGGGCTGTGGTGAGGGTGAGCTTGGAGGGTGAGCAGGGATGCGGCAAATCCCTGCCCCGTAATGCGGGGAGCCTCCTCTCTGCCTCTATCCAGTTCCGAGGCGGGGGCTACACTTCGCACCCGGTCCCGTGCGCCTTCTCTCTTTGAGGAAGACGCCGTTAAGGGCCACTCACCGGGCCCGGGTGTTCCCCCATACACTCCGCAGTGTTGGGGCTGAGGCCGCCTGGGGCCGGGGCCACCTTGCATCTTACCAGGGGTCTCCAGCTGTCGTACACGGTCCCTGGAGCTGGCATCTTTCCCCGCTTCGATCTCCGCCAAACTTTTCCTGGCATCCCGGGGAGCCGGGCGCACGGCCGGGAGCGCTGCACTGGTGAATTTCTGCGGGTCCAGGATGTCCAGGACGGAGAAAGAGATCTTGTGGTGGGAGGGAGCCGCCTTGGCCCCGCCGTCCTGCCATGCCAGCATGCCCGTCGCCCGCGGGCCGGCGGTCGGCGGCGCGGGGTCGGGGATGGCGCCGCTAGGGCTTGCCTTCGGCTGTGGCTTGGCCGCAGCTCTCCAGCCGGGAGCCGGGTCCGCGCGGCCAAGTGAAGCTGGGGAGGGGGGCGGGGAGGCGGGGCGGGGAGAGCGCCGTAGGGGGCTGTGCTCCGATTGGCACCGGCGCAGCGCCGGCCAGCCTCGGGACTATCCGGCGCTGTAAGGAGGCCCCTTGCCTGGGCTCGAGGAATCCTCCGCGCGCCCGGTGCGCGTGCCCGCAGGGACAGTGCAGTCGGCTCCGCGCGCCTCCGCCCAACCCTCTGGGACTCTCGGAGGGCGTCAGGGAGGCTTCCATCCCGGGGATCCCTTTCCCCGACACACACACCTCTGTGACTTGAGTTTGTGCCCTTTCTCCGGCGCACCCGCCTTAGACTTGGGGATGCAATTGAGGCCAGGACTGCTTACTTCCAGGGAATGCTCAGCGCATCTCCTTCCCCGCCAGTGAATTACTGTAATAGCTTCAGACCCGGTTACCTCGGAGGTAAAATCCCTCACGTTCTCACAGTTTAGCGTTCACAAAACCTTGAGGTTTGCACGATCTCTTTTGATTCTTTGAGCATCCCTGTGAGATGGGCGTCACGTGGCACAGACCACTGTCCCCGTTTTAAAGATGAGGAAATCGAGTTTCAAAGGTAAGAAGAGATTTGCCCAGAGTCACTGTGAGTTGGTGACAGAGTCTGGGTTTGGACTTGGGTCTTCTACTGGACCAGTGCTTTTTTAGTACGTCCTGCTGTCTCAGAAACGGAGGGAGAAAATCCCGGACTCTCAGTCTTTTGCTTCGCCCAAAGCCAAGCCAGAGGCCAGCAAGAGGTTTGGAGAGGTGATGAGCCCCCACCGGGATGCCTGCCGCTTTGGAAACCTTAGTGGCTTCAGGCACAGAGCCAAGTGAGATGGCTGAGGAGGTCTGCCCTGGTTTGCTATGACCCGGAGCACAGCCCTCGATGGACAAACTTCAGGCCTTCTCCAAAGTCACAGGTTTGATCATTTGCAACAGAAATTGAATCTGAGAATTAGGTTGCATCTCGGACCCCCATTCCCTCCCAGCCCCAGAAGCAGAAGATTCAGAAATGCCTGTCTGGTTTGAATTTAAGGTCAGAGAAGAGAAACAGTTGAAATGGCCCTCATCTGCCCCACCAAGTCCCCTGGGAAGGTGATCACCAGTGGTTGGAGAAGCTTCCACTGACCACACTCATCCTAAATTTCTTCTTTTGTCTCTTGGAGGGCACACAGCAGTCTGTGAGCGCTAAGCATTTGTTTCAGGCAAATTCTGAGGCTTCTCCTAGTGTTTGGCTCAGAACCACCTCTGACGCTGCTGTTCCTTTCTTCTCTGCCCCATGGGGTTTCCAAACAATGACCTGGCAATTAATATTGTCTGAGCAGGTAAAGAGTAGGAAGAGGAGGAGAAACCTTCTCATTAAAGTGCTGGGGGCTGCTAATCCCATCTGTTATTGAAGAGGCATCCTTAGAAGCCAGCTCCTTGTAGCTTTTTTCATTCAAACCTTGCTGCCCCTCCCAGAGGTGGTCACTGTATTCCCTGCGGACTTTAAAGCCCTGCCGAAATTCAAGCCAGCTCCAGTCCTAAAGTGAAGATGGATTGTGCTTTTAAAGCTCAGGAAAGGAAGTGCCTTTCCCAAGCCCACTGGACCACCTCCCACGAAACGGACTGCACACCATGTGAAAAACCCAAAGAAAAGATGGCCCTGAAACTAAAAAGTGGTGCCCAAGAACCTGGACTGCAAATCACAGAGCCTTCCTGAAATACAGATAGGGTACTTTGTGTTCTGTTTTGATAACGCTTTCTCACCCAGTTCTCGATTTTTTTTTTTTCTAATCTTCTTTTTTGTTTCTCCCCCTTCACCCTTTTGATCCTAGCCGCTACTTCTACCTTTTCCCACCATGTTTACTTTTTTTTTTTTTTTTTTGAGACAGAGTCTTGCTCTGTCACCCAGGCTGGAGTGCAGTGGCACGATCTCAGCTCACTGTGCAACCTCTGCCTCCTGGGTTCAAGCAATTCTCCTGCCTCAGCCTCCTGAGTAGCGGGGATTACAGGTGCATGCCACTGTGCCCGGCTAATTTTTGTATTATTACTAGAGACAGGTTTTCACCATGTTGGCCAGGCTGGTCTCAAACTCATGATCTCAAGGGATCTGCCCACCTCAGGCTCCCAAAGTGCTGAGATTACAGTTATGAGCCATTGTGCCTGGCTCATGTTTACATTTTTAAATGCTAAGGTTCTTCAGGGTAGTTAGTAATAGGTTTCCTTAAGTTAGCCCCAGATGGCAGTATGTGGCTTCCCACTGTCCCTCTTATTCATTCTCCTGTAAGAAACCTTGAGACTCTTTACTTTCACAGGATGGTGGGCATTCCAGGGGCCACCCTATACCTTGAACCAGAGGGTCAAGGGAGGCCCAGACAGTCAAGAGTAACCCAAACCCAGATCATTTCCATTGTACTCCATAGATTACCTCAAAAAATTTTGTTTAAACAATATGAATCATCTTTCCCTTGAGGTTAACAGATGTTAAATATAGGAAAGGAGCCCAAAAAGGAAGAAGCAACAAATTGGAGAAAAAGCCAAGAATGGTAGAGGCCATATTCCTCAAACCTGTGAATCTTTACAAACGCCTTCTTTTTTTTTTTTTTTTTTGAGACGGAGTCTCACTCTGTCGCCCAGGCTGGAGTGCAGTGGCCGGATCTCAGCTCACTGCAAGCTCCACCTCGCGGGTTTACGCCATTCTTCTGCCTCAGCCTCCCGAGTAACTGGGACTACAGGCACCCGCCACATCGCCTGGCTAGTTTTTTTGTATTTTTTTAGTAGACACGGGGTTTCACCATGTTAGCCAGGATGGTCTCGGTCTCCTGACCTCGTGATCCACCCGTCTCAAAGTGCTGGGATTACAGGCTTGAGCCACCGCGCCCAGCCAACAAACGCCTTCTTTTAGTGATTTTCTATTTTGCTTGCCCCTTATTTTTCTTTTTTTTTCTTTTCTTTTTTTTTTTTTTTTTTTTTTTTTGAGACTGGGTCTCGCTCTGTTGCCCAGGCTAGAGTGCAGTGGTGCGTTCTCAGCTCACTGCAGCCTTTACCTCCCCAGTTTAAGTGATTCTTATGCCTCAGCCTCCTGAGTAACTGGCGAGTAGCTGGGATTACAGGTGCGTGCCACCACGCCCGACTAACGTTTTGTTTTGTTTCAGACAGAGTCCTGCTGTGTCTCTTACACTGGAGTGCAATGGCACGATCTTGGCTCACTGCAACCTCTGCCTTTTGGGTTTAAGCAATTCTCCTGCCTCAGCCTCCCCAATAGCTTGGATTACAGGCACACACCACCATGCCTGGCTAATTTTTGTATTTTTAGTAGAGACAGAGTTTCACCATGTTGGCCAGGCTGGTCTTGAACTCCTGACCTCAGGTGTTCCGCCCGCCTTGGCCTCCCAAAGTGCTGGGATTACAGATGTGAGCCACCGCGCCCGGCCTGCACACTTGTTTTTGACTCTCCATGACCCTGCCGAGTTTCTGCATCTCCATATCTTCCGTGAACATGTGTCCCTCAGCGGCCACCCAGCTCCATTTTCCTTGCCCATTAAGCTCAAGCACCCACCAGTGGCAGGGAGCATGTCCTAAGATGAGGGAGTCGATTTTTTTTAACTTTGGTTTGGGGTCAGGTGGGAAGGCTATATTTTCAACTCAGTTTTCACAAGTTAGTCTATGAGGTGTTTTTTGTTTGTTTGTTTGTTTTTTAGGAATGCTTGCTGTGCTTGGCAGCCAGAGTTCAAAGCTCTGGTGGGAAATGGTAAACGCTAGCCTTTAATTGTAAATGACCTCTCCAGCACCAAGGGACATAGAGTCCGGTAAACAAATGACGGACTCTGCTCTCTGTGGCTTCCTTCTAAAATCTAGTGCCTACCCTCTCCCATCTTATAAACCAATTTGAGATGAAGAAGCACATCTTGGGGAAGGTAGCTGAGGTACTGGGAAAAGGGGTTACCCACAGGCTGTCTGGCAGATGAGGTTTCCCTGTTTGTCATCAAACTGTGTCTTATGAAGCTCTTTGGCATATATATTCCTACCCTGGGGCTGGCTCAAAATGCAGGGTTTTACCTAGAGAATTGCAGTTGCATTTTACTTCAGGAACATAAGATTTTATCTAAAATGCTTTAACATGGCTCATAATATTGCCTGTCCCCACCCCTCCCCACTCCCCCCCACTCCCTCTGCATAAACTGCAAATTCTTTCCATTGTTAACACTATTCATGGCACGCAGCGGCTCTTCAAGGCTGTGCTGGAATTATAGGCACCTTTGTTTGTGGAATACCTTGGGAAGCTTGGCACCACTGATTTGCATCAGTGCCTCCGGAATAGCGTTTGCCTCCTCCTTAAAGATACTATCTAAACTGTGAAATTCATTAAATAGCCCCAGAAATGGATCAGGTTATTTAACACAACATCCCTAATGGTGCAATATCTCAGCTGTCTGCACTGATAGTGAACATTGTCTTGGATAGTGTTATCAGCCCAGGACACCCGCTATGAATATTGATCCTGAGCTTGTTACAGGCATCACTTGCCATCAGGACAGGTCAGGGTTGGAACCCACCTAGCATCAAAGCAATTTAAAGACAGCACTCAGGCAGAATTTTAATACCCAGGCTGAAAAAAAAAAAAAAAATCAACTCCATGCACAGAGGGAAGGTTTGCTGGATCTGGGTATATTTTATAGAAATACTGTGGGTATAAATACACATGTGAGGATGTTAGTGAGCCAAACACATGGCCAAATTGTACTGAAAGGGATGCTCATTGCCTCCTGGTCTTTTACAAAACAGGTGGCCAGAAAAAAAAATTACCTAGGACCTCCTCCTCCACTGTTCCCCATGTTGAAGAATGTTCTTTGGGTAGCAGGTTTCTCTTTAAGTTGGATGAGTAAGAGAGGACATTTCTATCCCTCCGGTGTTGATGGGAGACCCAGTGGAGTTTCTTGTGTGCCATCTATTGCCTGCAGCCAAGTACTAAGCATGAGCATTCACATTATCTTGTGCTACAGTGGACACACAGATCAGAAATATCTGGCCAGGCACAGTGGCTCATGCCTGTAATCCCAGCACTTTGGGAGGCCAAGGAGGGCAGATCACTTGAGGCCAGGAGTTCGAGGCCAGCCTGGTCAACATGGTAAAACCCCAGCTCTGTTAAAAACACAAAAAAATTAGGCCAGGCGCAGTAGCTCACACCTGTAATCCCAGCACTTTGGGAGGCCGAGGCAAGTGGATCACGAGGGCAGTAGTTCGAGACCAGCCTCGCCCACATGGTGAAACCCTATCTCTATTAAAAATATAAAAACTAGCTGGGTGCAAGAGTGCACACCTGTAGTCTCAGCTACTCGGGAGGCTAAGGCAGGAGAATTGCTTGAACCCAGGAGCAGAGGTTGCAGTGAGCTGAGATCATGCCACTGCACTCCAGCCTGTGTGACAGAGTAAGACTCTGTATCCAAAAAAAAAAAAAAAATTAGGCCAAGGGAGGCCGAGGCAAGTGGATCATGAGGTCAGTAGTTCGAGACCAGCCTGGCCAACATGGTGAAACCCTGTCTCTACTAAAAATATAAAAACTAGCTGGGTGCAGGAGTGCACACCTGTAGTCTCAGGTGCTTGGGAGGCTGAAGCAGGAGAATCGCTTGAACCTGGGAGGCGGAGGTTGCAGTGAGCCAAGATTGCACCATTGCACTCCAGCCTGGGCAACAAGAATGAAACTCTGTCTCAAATACAAACAAACAAACAAACAACAACAACAAAACAAGTGCAGAGCAGAGCGGAGAAGCCACGAGAGACAGGCAGACGGGTGGGCTCCAGCCGCCGCTACTGTTGCTGACTTCTTCCTAATGCTGGTTGTTCCATTCCGGGTTCCCTAGGAGCCTCACTGCATCCCTACAATACTATTTCTTCTTGAGGGCTTCCCTGACTGACCCCACGCAGACTGGAGCACTCCTTCCCACGTTGTTTCTGGGGCACGCTGCCGTCATAACCCTTGATGGACGTCTCTTGGTTTTGCCTGATCTGAGGATCCACTGCCCCTTTTCTGGTGTCTGTAGTTGATTTTGCTGAGACCCCCCCCCCCCGGGCCCTCACCCTTGTATGTGGTAGTGATGGGACTGCCAATGAGGCCCCCCAACCTTCTTCTGGCCAAGAGGTCAGAGTGAGCTCCTGCAGGAGTAGAGTCCTACTGGCCTCTCTCCCGGGAGTATCTGAGTCAGAGTGACACTGCTTCATTGTGGCAGTGGTGCCCAACACGAAATAATCTGTTATTTCCCACTCTTGACATTGACGGTTCCAGTACTTGCCCGGATCTCGTTGTTCAGCATTTCCTTTGATTTTGTAAATTGCCTACACTCTACCCAACCTTCTCTTCCCCTCTGCAGTTTGGAATTCAATTAGCCAGAGTCAAGGAACCCTGACAGGCACAGCCTTTATCACACTGCCTGGCATACAGAATCTGGTTCTTGGATTGTCTTAAAGTCAGGGAGTGCAGAGCATACATCCCTGTGCCCATCAGTACCCTGGTGTTCAGTAGGTTGAAGAGTTGAAAGCAATAAATGGTGGCCTAATAACACAAACCCAAAGCCCCACAGTTTGACTAAGATAGATTGGAAACCCATACCTTAAGAGACCATATAGGCTGAAGACAAAAATCGGATCAAGAAATGTTTAACACATTTCTTGGATATAGGTTCATAAGATACGGATTTAGGTTCATAAGGGGTCTGACTCCCACGCTGAGCATCTGTGTAACTAGCTTATGCTTTTATTCAGGTCATCCATGCTGGGTACCACGCTCTTTATAAAGAAAAATGCAGGGGCCAGGCACAGTGGTTCACACCTATAATCTCTGCACTTTGGGAGGCTGAGGTGAGAGGATACTTAGCCCGGGAGTTTGAGGCTGCAGTGAGCTATGAGTCATGCCACTGCACTCCAGTCTGGGTGACAGTACAAGACCCTGTCTCAAAAAGAAAGGAAGGAAGGAAGGAAGTGAGGGAGGGAGAGAGGGAGGGAGAAAATAAAAATGCAGGCATAAAACAACCATGAATTTAACCCCACATGGCATTTCTGATACTGGTAGACGTGTTGCGGTATCTAGCCTCGAAAGATGGCCACCCCTAATCAACCATGCTGCTTAGTGCTCATGCCCCTGTGTCATCCACTCCCACACTGAGCCTGGCGTGGCCCTGGGTGACCAGTACAACGTGACTGAAGTGACTCTGTGACTTCCAAAGCTAAATCACAGGAAGCCCTGCAGCCTCTACTTTGTTCCCTGGGAACACTTGCCCTTGAGACATTTCCTCTTTGACTCTTGCTGTCATGCTGTGAGATACACAAGCCACACGCAGAGGCCATGTGTAGGACTCCAGAAAATAACCCACATCAACTGACAGCCGTCTTCCAGGTTCCCAGGGCCACCCAGACCTCCTGAATCTAAACCTATGTTTTAAAAAGCCTTCCAGGTGAATCTAATGCACATTAAAGTTTGAGAAGCTTTTCTTTTTCTTTCTTTCTTTTTTTTTTTTTTTTTTTTGAGACGGAGTCTCGCTCTGTCACCCAGGGTGGGGTGCTGTGGCCGGATCTCAGCTCACTGCAAGCTCCGCCTCCCGGGTTTACGCCATTCTCCTGCCTCAGCCTCCGAGTAGCTGGGACTACAGGCACCGCCACCTCGCCCGGCTAGTTTTTTGTATTTTTTAGTAGAGACGGGGTTTCACCGTGTTAGCCAGGATGGTCTCGATCTCCTGACCTCGTGATCCGCCCGTCTCGGCCTCCCAAAGTGCTGCGATTACAGGCTTGAGCCACCGCGCCCGGCCGAGAAGCTTTTCTTTTTCTTTTTCTTTTTCTTTTTCTTTCTGACAGGCTCGCTCTGTTGCCCAGGCTGGAGCACAGTGGCGCAATCTTGGCTCACTGCAACCTCTGCCTCCCAGGTTCAAGTGATTCTCCTGCCTTAGCCTCCCGAGTAGCTGGGACAATAGGCCTGTGCCACCATGCCCGGCTAATTTTTACATTTTTAGTAGAGACGATATTTCACTGTGTTGGCCAGACTGGTCTCGAACTCCTGACCTCAGGTAATCTGCCTGCCTTGACCTCCCAAGGTGCTGCGATTATAGGTGTGAGCCACTGCGCCTGGCCTGAGAAGCGTTTCTATTATCAATGGTGCTCTAATTTTTTTTTCCACTATAGCCCATCTCAGTAAAACAGAAGATTCTTTGGCTCATATGGGCCTCACTTGGTCTGGTCTCACTTTCCAGGGAGATGGACTTTGATAATAAGAAAGTTCTTGGTGACTGGTGGGCACCTGCTACTTTTGCCTGTACCATGTTGCTTCCTTATTCCTCTTTCACAGTGCCCTGCTTTCTTGCTTTCTTTTTACTTTTTCTTTTCTTTTTTTTTTTTTTTTTTTTAGCGGAGTCTTGCTATATTGCCTAGGCTAGGGTGCAGTGGCCATTCACAGGTGCAGTTGCAGTCGTGTACACTACAGCTTCCAACTCCTGGGTTCAAGTGATCTTTTTTTCTTTTTTTTTTTTTTTCTGAGACGGAGTCTCGCTCTGTGGCCCAGGCTGGAGTGCAGTGGTGCAATCTTGGCTCACTACAACCTCTGCCTCCCGGGTTCAAGTGATTCTCCTGCCTCAGCCTCCTGAGCAGCTGGGATTACAGGTACGTGCCACCACACCTGGCTAATTTTGTATTTTTGGTAGAGATGGGGTTTCACCATGTTGGTCAGGTTGGTCTTGAACTTCTGACCTTGTGATCCACCCACGTCAGCCTCCCAAAGTGTTGGGATTACAGGCGTGAGCCACCACACCCGACTTCAAGTGATCTTCTTGCCCCAGCCTTCGGAGTAGCTGGGGCTTCAAGTAGGTGCTACTGCGTCCAGCTAATGTACCCTGCTTTTTGCTGGGGGGCTTTTCCTCTCCCTTTCCTTCTGGTCATGGTGGGACTGTAGGCACGTGCCCCGCCTCCAGCCCTGGTAAGGGCACAGGTCAGGCTGGAACATGACAGTATCCCTTCCGCTGGAACACATACAATGGGGGACACTGACCCAAGAGAGCCAATCAGAATTCTTTCTGGAACAGCCAGACCAAGTTGAGGAAAAGGATCCTCACCAGGTGGTGTACTGGAGACTCTGTGAGCCCAGAGCTGATAACCAGCCATGCCTGATGCTGTCCATTGGTAGACTATCTGGTTGTGTGAGCCAATAAATTCCTTTTAAATTTAAGCCATTTGAAATTTGGCTTCTGTCACTGGCAGCTGAAGAGTCCTGACTATGACAAGCAAATCTGAAAGGATGAGACATATGTCTAGTATAGCAATAGATGGTTGATGGATTCATAGTTGAGCTGAAATTCAGACATGAGTTGTAGATTTGTTACAACAGGCCGAAAGCTCAGTCAGTGTGTGTGCTTCCTGGCACACTATGGTGTTCATGTACCACCTGACTAGCTCTTGCCCAAAAGATGCAAACGAGAGTCCATCGGATCAGGGTTCTGGGGAAGCTTTTGCTTTCCGGGTATAAAGGGTAAGACTTGGCTGCCACATGCCCTTTTTTATTTTCTTTCCCCTCCTTCCTGCCTGAAATGCAGTCATGATGCCTCGGGTGGAGCAGGAATCTTGCTAGCATGAGGGGCAGGCTGCATGCCGAGAGGGTGGTGGAGTGGAAAGCAGGAGGCAGCCTGATGGTCCTGGGAGCTGTTGTCCCATCCAGGGTTGCCTCCCTCTTGGCTTCTTGATATATGAGGAAAAGAAAAATCTGATTTGGTTAAGCAACTATGGCTGGGTTTCTGTTACATGCAGCCAAATGCAACCCTAACATAGACAATGCCCTACACTCATTGCATCCCAAGAAAAGTCTGGAATTCTCATGTCAAGTTTTAGCCTATCAGTGGCCCACACTTAGAGACTTGACACCTTGGACCAACTTGTCATTTTTCGGGAGGAACCTGGATCCCTGTATTTGTTTCTTGTCACTACTGTAAGAAATTACCATACACTTAGTGGCTTAAAACAACAGATTTATTATCTTACACTTCTGGAGGTAAGAAGTCCTAAACTTGAAGTACCAGCAGGGCTGCATTCCTTCTGGAGACTCTAGGGGAGAATCCAATTCTTTGCCTTTTTTAGCTTCCAGAGGCCACCTGCATTTCTTGGCCCATGGCCCCTTTGTATTCAAGGCCAGCAGTGTAGTATCTTCACATCTTTCTCCCTGACCTCTGCTTCTGCTGTCACACCGCCTTCTCTGACTCTGACTGTCTCCTGCTTCCCTCTTTCCCTTATGAGGACTCATGTCCTTACACTGGGCCCACCTGGACCATCCAGGATAATCTCCCTACAGGAGCATAGGCTCTGCAAGATCTAAGTCCCTTCTGCCATGTCAGGTAATGTATTTAGAGGTTGTGGGGATTGGGAGGTGGACATCTCAAGGGGGCACTATTCTGTCTACTGTAGTCCTAGAAATGAAAAGTGACTTGCTCAGGGGTACCCCACAGAGCTGGCTGAAAAGAAACAACTATAGGCAGGCTCACACCACTGGCAGAAGCACCCCTTTCCCTCCTCCTTGGCATGAAGCTAAAGCCCCCAGGAAATCTGTAAGCTCCTTTCACGTCCCATGTAAACAAAACCCCTCTAACTAGAGTGGCTTCTATTGTCAGCGACTAAGAACCCATATATAAGGTATACTACTCCCCAACCCCATTAGTGGAAATCCCCAAAGGGTAGGAATTCTAGTTTATTTCACTTGTAAACAGCTCACCTAGTAAGCGTATCAACAAAATATACACAATTCATTGAACTGGACTAAAGCTATAACATTTCAACGAATTCCTCATCCTTTCTGTGAATCAAGGGGCTTGTTTTCTGCGTTTCCTGCTCTTTGTCCGCTGATCTCCTGGGAAGAAAACGTCCGAAAAGGAATACCGATTCGGGGGCGAGCGACGCCGGGGCGCCCAGGCCGTGCCCCAGTTCCGGGTTTGCGCCCGGTCTTCCCGCCCTGCCCCGCCCGCGGGACTACAGTTCCCAGGCGCCCCTGCGCGGCGGTGCCGGAGCCGGTTGGGACGCGGAGCCGAGGAGCACTGCCGGGCGCCATGGCCCCGTGGGCTGAGCGGCTGGCTGGAGTGCGCGGGGTGCTGCTCGACATCTCGGGCGTGCTGTACGACAGCGGCGCGGGCGGCGGCACGGCCATCGCCGGCTCGGTGGAGGCGGTGGCCAGGTGAGTGGGCCGCGAGGCGCCGCTGGGGGCATCACTGCGGCCGCCGAGCTCTAAGCTCTGCCCGGTCCCCGGCTGCCGACAGGGGGCGGGGCCGCGGCTCAGGCCCCGCCTCGTTTCCCCCCTTCCCACCCCGGTGAGCTCACAGCGCTGACCCCGAACGACGCCACTGCTGCCCCGGGCGAGCACCAGGCCTCTGCTGGTTAGGGCTGTGCGATCAGACAGGGCGGCCTCCTAGTAAGTGGGCTGCTGAGCGCTTGACCTGCGGCCAGTCTGAGTTGAGATGTGCTGTAAGGGTAAAACGCATACTGATGAACAGGTCTTGGCCGGGGGCGGTGGCTCGCATCTGTGATTCTAGCACTTGCAGAGGCAAAGGAGGGAGAATGGCTTGAGGCCAGGGGGTTGGAGACCACCCTGGGCAACATAGGGAGACCCTGTCTCTGCCAAAAATTTAAAAATTAGCTGGGTGTGGCGGTGCACGCCTGTAGGCCCAGCCACATTGGAGGCTGAGGCAGGAGGATCGCTTGAGCCCAGGAGGTCAAGGCTGCAGTGAGCTGTGATCACGCCACTGTACTCTAGCCTGGACTGCAGAGCGAGACTGTCTCAAAAACAAAACCCCCAAAAACATCAGACTTCGTGAGTAAAATGTAAAATAACACATGAAAATGGGTTTATGTTGTTTGCCTGTTGAAATAATATATTTTTTGTTTGTTTTGTTTTGTTTTCTTCAGACGGAGTGTCGCTCTGTCGCCCAGGCTGGAGTGCGGTGGCACGATCTCGGCTCACTGCAACCTCCGCTTACCGAGTTCAAGCGATTCTCCCTGCTTCAGTCTCCTGAGTAGCTGGGATTAGAAGCACCCGCCATCATGCCCAGTTAATTTTTTTATTTGTTTTGTTTGAGAGGGAGTTTTGCTCTTGTCTCCCAGGCTGGAAAGCAGTGGTGCAATCTCTGCTCACTGCAACCTCCGCCTCCCAGGTTCAAGCGATTCTCCTGCCTCAGCCTCCCGAACAGCTGGAATTACAGGCATGTGCCACCACACCCGGCTAATTTTTTGTATCGTCAGTAGAGACGGGGTTTCACCATGTTGGCCAGGCAGGTCTCTAACTCCTGCCCTCAGGTGATCCACCTGCCTCGGCCTCCAAAGTGCTGGGATTACAAGCGTGAGCTACCGCACCCGGCCAATTTTTGTATTTTTGTAGAGGTGGGGTTTCACCATGTTGGCCAGGCTGGTCTGGAACTCCTGATCTCAGGTGATCCACCTGCTTCCACCTCACAAAGTGCTAGGATTACAGGTGTGAGCCACGTGCCCGGTTGATAATATTTTTAATATACTGTTTTAGTTTAAAATATTTGAAATTAGTTCTACCTTTTTTTAAAACGTTTGTTAATGTGCTTATTAGAAACCTTTAATTACCTTTGTGGCTCTCATTATAATTCTGTTGGACTGCATTGGTTTAGGTGAGAGAAGGAGGAAGAGAACATCGTGCCTGCCAAGACTTGACCATAGAGGACACTTTTTTTTTTGAGACAAAGTTTCGCTCTTGTCTTCCAGGCCAGAGTGCAGTGGCGCCATCTCAGCTCACTGCAACCTCTGCCTCCAGGTTCAAGCGATTCTCCTGCCTCAGCCTCCCAAGTATCTGGGATTACAGGCACCTGCCAGCACGCCCAGCTCATTTTTGTATTTTTAGTAGAGACCGGGTTTCACCATGTTGCCCAGATTGGTCTGGAACTCCTGACCTCAAATGATCCGCCTGCCTCAGTCTCCCAAAGTGCTGGGATTACAGGCGTGAGCCACCGTGCCTGGCCGACACTTTTCTTTTTATTATTATTTTTTTTTTGAGACAAGGTTTCATGATGTTGCCAGGGTGGTCTTTAACTCCTTGGCTCAGGCAGTCCTCCTGCCTCAGTCTCCCAAAGTGCTAGGATAACAGGCATGAGCCACTGCGCCTGGCCTAATTTATTTTTTTTTTTTTTGAGACAGGGTCTTACTTTGTCGCCCAGGCTGGAGTGCAGTGGTTCAATCTTAGCTCACTGCAACCTCCACCTTAAGGGCTCAAGAGATCCTCCCACCTCAGCCTCCCAAGTAACTGGGACTACAGATGCGTGCCACCATGCCCAGCTAATTTTTTTGTATTTTTTGTAGAGATGGGGTTTTGCCATGTTGCCCAGGCCAGTCTTGAACTCCTGGGCTGAAGTAATCTGCCCATCTCAGCCTCCCAAAGTGCTGGGATTAGAGGTGTGAGCCACCGTGGCCAGCCACAAGGACACCTTCAGTAGCGTGGTTGGCACCACTGGACCTGGGCTCTGTAAGGCCTCCTGTTGGCATCCCAGGTCAGCACTGCCATATGTTGATAGGCAGTCGGGAAGGGCTAATTGCCAGGACTTGGCCTCCAGAGTCACTAGCTGGGGCACTACCTGGCTTGGTAGCCTGATGTCACTGGGCCTGAATATTCCTATCTGTAGGTGGCAGTTAAGTGAGTCTCTTGGTCCTTCTTAGAGACCCCATCCTGCCAATCTGCATGTCTGATGTCTGGGAGCTGCTGAGATAATAGGGACCCAAATGGTCCTGCATAGTGAAGCCTGAGGTGCTTGGGAGGCTGGGAACTGGGAACAGGGAGACTTGGCTTCCAGGAGCAAGCGTGAAGGGCAGCCCAGACCTAGGACACTCTGCTGGGTCCTGGGTGTGCTCTCAGTGTTGGCTGAAGTTCAGGGTTAAGTGGTTCCTGACCTTATTCTCCATTACTCCAAAGCTTTAGACTAGCTCAGTCACAGATAAGAGCATTCTGTGGGTGGCACTGGTGGGAATCCAGCAGAGTGCTCTGGGCAGTGTTTTGGGTTGAAGTGGGGCTCATTTGGGGAGCAGGAAGCCAGAGCTCAGTGCTGTGACTGGGGCAGGCAAGGCTTCATAGGAGACCTTGCCACTCATTGCTTATGGAAGATGCATTTGACATCATCTACCAGTGGTTCCACTTCTGAGAATTTGTCCTATCTCATGCGTAAGAAATGACACGAATACAAGGTCATTCCTGGCAATGCCTTTTAAATAGCAAAAGACTGGAAGCAGCTCAGATATCCATCAGTAGGGGAGTTTTAGGGTCTGTCTGTTTATACAGCAGAATAACATGCAGTATAAAAAGGAATGAGCACCCTTGTCTATAGACATATTACCAGTGGAGACAGCAAGCACACAGCAGGGTGCATGGTGCACTGTTTCTGGTATAGAAAAGGCAGAAATGCTTGAATGTATTTCTCTTGCTGTGTTTGCATAAAGACACTGGAAGGCTGCTTCAGAGTCTGGGAAGAGCTGGAGGATAAGGAAAGTGGGGGCCACTGTGTGGCTGGAGACAGGGTAGGAGAAAGACTCTTCACTGTATAACTTTGTATATCAACGTTTTTGTTTTGGAGACAGAGTCTTGCTCTGTCACCCAGATTGGAGGACAGTGGTGCAATTTCGGCTTACTGCAACCTCTGCTTCCTGGGTTCAAACAATTCTCCTGCCTCAGCCTCCCGAGTAGCTGGGATTACAGGCACCTGCCACCATGCCTGGCTAATTTTTGTATTTTTATTAGAGGTGGGGTTTCGCCATGTTGACCAGGCTGGTTTCGAACTCCTGACCTCATGTGATCTGCCCACCTTGGGTTCCCAAAGTGCTGGGATTACAGGTGTGAGTCACCGCGCCTGGCCTGCATATCATTTTTAAGGTTTTTAAACTATGTGAATGTATTTTCTATTCAAAATATTACAATTCAAATATTAAATTGAATATTAAAATTCAGAATATTAATGTTTGGGCACAGTGGCGCACACCTATAATCCCAACACTTTGGGAGGCTGGAGGTAGGAGGATTGATACCAACCTGGGCAACATAGCAAGACCCTATCTCTAAAAAAATACAAAAATTAGCCGGGCATGGTGGTGCACGCTTGTAGTCCCAACTACTTGGGAGGCTGAGGCAGGAGAATTGCCTGAGCCCAGGAGTTTGAGACTATGAGTGTGCTACTATACTCCAGCCTGGGTGACAGAGTGAGACTCCGCCTCTTTTTTTTTGAGGCGGAGTCTCACTCTGTCACCCAGGCTGGAGTGCAGTGGCGCGATCTCGGCTCACTGCAAGCTCCGCCTCCTGGGTTCACGCCATTCTCCTGCCTCAGCCTCCCGAGTAGCTGGGACTACAGGCGCCCGCCACCGCGCCCGGCTAATTTTTTGTATTTTTAGTAGAGACGGGGTTCCACCGTGTTAGCCAGGATGGTCTCGATCTCCTGACTTCGTGATCCGCCCGCCTCGGCCTCCCAAAGTGCAGGGATTACAGGCGTGAGCCACCGCGCCCGGCCAAAAAATTGTTTTTTAATTAAAATAT
Source organism: Rhinopithecus roxellana (assembly GCF_007565055.1). Taxonomy (NCBI): domain Eukaryota; kingdom Metazoa; phylum Chordata; class Mammalia; order Primates; family Cercopithecidae; genus Rhinopithecus; species Rhinopithecus roxellana. The sequence goes on from NC_044559.1 coordinate 44,332,027, forward strand.
TTCAAGGAGATCTCTCTGGCTGCAGTGTAGAGAATAGTCTGGTAGAAGAGCAGGGGCCAGAGAGGACACAGAGTCACCAGTTAGATGGTTCCAGTGGTCCGGGGAGAGCTGGTGGGGCTTGGACTGGGTAGAGGGCAATGGAGATGGGGAGGAGGGCATGAATTAAAGAGGTGTGTTGGAAGTAGGACCTATGGGACCTGCTGACATATGAGGTATTGTTGGGGTCAGGGAGAACTTGAAATAAAGGGTGGTTTCCAGTGTCTGACTGGAACAACTGGCAGGGTGGAGAGGGGGCAGGGAGGGGGTCATGGGGTGGGTATCATGATGGCTCATGATGTATGTCAAGTTCCTGGCCTGGTGTTTGGCACACAGTAGACTCACAACAGTGTAACATTGAAGACCACTTTCTTTTCTTTTCCTTTTTCTTTTTCTTTTTCTTTGAGACAGGATCTTGATCTGTCTCCCCAACTGAAGTGCAGTGATATGATCACAGCTCACTGCAGCCTTGACCTCCTAGGCTCAAAAAAGTCTTTCTACCTCAGTTTCCTAAATAACTGGGACCACAGGTATCCTTCCACATGCAGGTTTTCTTTTTTTATTTTTGAGACAGAGTCTCAGTCTGTCTCCCAGGGTGGAGTGCATTGGTACCATCTCAGCTCACTGGAGCCTCCGCCTCCCGGGTTCTAGCGATTCTCCTGCCTCAGCCTCCTGAGTAGCTGGGATTACAGGTGCCTGCCACCTTGCCTGGTTAATATTTGTATTTTTAATCGAAAAGGGGTTTCACCATGTTGACCAGGCTGACCTCAAACTCCTGACCTCAAGTGATCTACTCGCCTGGGCCTCCCAAAGTGCTGGGATTACAGGCGTGAGCCACCATGCCCAGCCCCCCAGGGACAGTTTGAGCCCTGGTCTGCCCAACCCAGACCCCTACTTGGAATCCTTGAGGGAGAAGGGGCTATTGGGAAACACCACAGGCTTCTCTAACAGCTTATTCTGAGAGATGGCCCCCACCTGATACAGAACTGTCCAACAGACATGTGCAGATTCCGGGTTGTGACATTGGAAGGGGTTCTGTTAACTTCTCTGGGTTCTGGGCTGGCGTCTTCTGACTGATGGATTGCCAGGAGGGTTTTGTTTTGATTTGCTTTGGCTTCTGCAGATTTATCTAGCTGGGGGTGTCTCTGGTAGCAGCTACATCTAACAGCAATATAATAATACTGAAATGTAAATCATCCTGTTAATGTAGCTGGGAGAGGCTAAAAGCTCCCTTCCCAAAAGCATATGGGATTATTTTTGGTGAGGGGACATCACACCCATGATCTGAAAGGTTTTGTTATTGTGCTGTGTGGGCCTGCAGAACTGATGGCCTGGTCTCTCAACCCTGTGGCTTCCCATGCCACAGGACCAAGTCTCCACGCCCTGCCTTGTCCACGGGGACCTTCTCCAGTGACCTTTATGGCCTCTCGCACAGACTTCTTGGTGGGGTTTTCACTGAAGGGGCCGCTGAGCTGTCCAGCACTCACAGACTGTTTCCGCCCACACCGGCGGGCCCTTCGGCTCCCGGCAGACCTTTGCAGGGCCCCTTTCAGCCTTTCTGTTGGCTTTTAAGGGCAAGGCCCCTCCACTCCGGCCCGGTGCTTCTGGGGCCAGATCATCACGCTCAGGGCCCAGGAAGCTCCCTACACCCTCCCTTGCATGCCTGTGGGGCCCATGACAGGTGCCCAAAGTGGCTGCAAAGGTGGTGCCGGAAGCTCCCCTTCCAGGAAAATGTGCCGCTTTTGGAATTTTCCCTGGGGATTTTCCAGAGGTACAGGACGCCTGTTTTCCTCGCCTGGTGATTGAACCAGGAAGCCTTCACGGAGCAGGCCCTGCTTGCCCAGGTGGAGCCTGTGTGGCCTGCAGCCACAGGGGCAAGGTGGCCCTGTGCCTTTCATGCTGTGGCCTCCTTGATATGCACAGCCTGCTTTGAAGTCCTGCAGGAGCTCAGAGGAAGTTCCTGGGGTGAGACCAGCCACCGCAGAGGGACAAGTGTGATGGGGGGTGGTCTTACGGTGGGCAGGGGGAACACAGGCCTCCCTGGTAGCTCCCGGCACTGTGGGCTCTCTGGCAGTATTGTCCGTCCTCTGAGCCTGGGAGGGATGACACACTGTCACCATTCTTCTTGGATTTTCTGTGGTGACAAGGGTCCTCCGATTTTATTGAGGGCCACGGAGCACAGGGGGAGTAGAAGCGCAGGTTTTTAAAATAATATCCACAGCCACAGCAGTCACCCTGCATCGAGGGAGGCCTGTCGTGCGCCAGGCAGGTGCTTAACCACCCGCCTTCCCTTCACACCAGCCCCTGAGGTCGGGGGCTTCCTCTTTTCAAAGTGAGGACCAAAAATCGGAGAGATTCAGAAACTGGCAGAAGTAGAAAAGGTTCCTGAACCCTCATCAAAGATGCGCGCACACACACACACATTCGTTCATTTATTCCTTTTTATTTTTTTTCATGCATTCATCCCTTTACTCTTACACTCAACAAGCATGCACTGAGTGCCTCTGCTGTACTAAAAACACCAACCTAGGCCCTGGGGATGTGCCGCAGTGAACAGGCAGATGGCAGCCCGTGCCCTGGTGGAGCCAACGCTGCAGTCGTGTGGGACCAGCAGGTGACAGCATGCACTAGGGAAGGCTAGAGCATCTGAGACATGCAGCGAGGTGGGGAGCCCAGGGCTAGGTGCCTGGCCTCGCAGATCCCATGGCGAGGGAGCCGGGATTGGAGGATGCTGGGGGAGCCAGCCAGGCAGGCATCTGGGCTAAGGTGGAGGAGCAGGAGGCGCAAACCTCTGAGGCCACACTGGTGCTGCTGGCCAGGCAGGGCCCACTTGCTGCTCTAGGACTTGTGGGTGGGCGTGGTCACAGGACATCTGTAACCTGCTGCGTCCCCCAATAGGCTCTTTATTGAAGCCCTTTCATGGGCGGATTGGGTTCCCCGAGGGGAGCTATTCAGAGGCAGGGCCTGGCACAGCGAGGGGTGTAGAGGCCCAGGCTCAGGGCCCTGGCCCTATGGCTGGGAGGCATCTGCATGTGAAAGAGGGTGGGCATTTACTGCATCCTGTCTTGGGCCACTAAAGCACATCTGCTGGGCCCAGCCCAGGCCTGGCCTGGCCTTTTTGGAGCCGGCGGAAGGAAGCAGGCTTGGCCCAGGGCAGCCTTGTAAAGCAATTCCCACCCAGGACCGCCCCAATCGCCCTGGTGCTATGGGGCCAGGCCCACAGTCCTTCCCTCTAGTAGCACCTCTCAATCGCCTGTGTGTGTGGGTGTCTTGGGAATCCTGACAAAATGCAGGTGCCTCCCAGCAGGTCTGGAGCAGCGAAGGCCAGAGCCAGGGGATCTTTGAAGTCCAGCTGGTCCTGGCACCCCAGGATCCCCTCCTTCGTGCCTGGCTTTCCTGGCACCATCCGGTCCTAGGGACACAGGTCCCTGGGAGTAGCAGCAATAGTAACAATAACAATGACAGCAATAATAATACTAACATGGGCTGTGGGCCTGGGCTGGAGGTTCATCTGTGTTGCCTCATCCAACCCCCATACACGGTGTGGCACCTGCCGGAGGGGTCTGGCAGAACATTGCAGGGAGAGGGCCATTTGTTTGCATTTGTTTAAGCCAACAGGAGCTTTCCTGATGCAACCTGGACCTTGGACAAGGGGTGTTTGTTGAAAACGTGCTGTCGTCACCTGTGGTCCCGTTTGCTGTCAGGAGGTGAAGCACTTTGTCTTCAGAGATGGGAGCCAGTGCTCTTTCATCCTGGGTTCTGTGATTTCAGCTGTCATTTCAACATTTTAAGTTTCATAAGAAATAGGTGGCCTCCTTATGTAAACATTCTCACCAGCCAGTGAATATACAGAGTGAAAAGTCCAAGTCCTCCGTCCTAGACCAAGTCCCAGTCACTTCCCCAGGGTGACATGATACATCCTTTTCCTTTGTATTCTTCAAAAGCACAGAGGATTTTGAGACACAGCCTTCCCTGACTCTTGTCCAGGTCTGCAGGCACCCACCCCATCACTCTTGAATGCCACCGCCCCACCATTGCCTAAGGCATGTGTTTGGTTAGTACACAGGTCACTGGAGGCTGGAGACTCTTTGCAGGTCCCAGGGTCAGGGGTTTTGAATTCTTTGTAGCCTCAGAGCACTTATCCAACCAAATGAAATTATTATATATGTATATATTAAAATTAAATTATAAATTTAATTTTAATTATATTTTATTAAATTTAAATTATAAATTTAAATTATAAAATAAAATTAAATATATATATACACACACATACACATACACACCCACACACACATACACATATATATACACATATATGTATGTGTGTGCGTGTATATATATATATATGAATGATGTTTGAATAGTATATTATTTTTTTTTTTTTTTTTTTTTTTTTTTTTTTTTTTTGAGACGGAGTCTCGCTCTGTCGCCCGGGCTGGAGTGCAGTGGCCGGATCTCAGCTCACTGCAAGCTCCGCCTCCCGGGTTTACGCCATTCTCCTGCCTCAGCCTCCCAAGTAGCTGGGACTACAGGCGCCCGCCACCTCGCCCGGCTAGTTTTTTGTATTTTTTTTTAGTAGAGACGGGGTTTCACCATGTTAGCCAGGATGGTCTCGATCTCCTGACCTCGTGATCCGCCCGTCTCGGCCTCCCAAAGTGCTGGGATTACAGGCTTGAGCTACCGCGCCCGGCCATATATTATTTTTAATAGGGACGAGATCTTACTATATTGCCCAGGCTGGTATCAAACTCCTGGCCTCAAGGAGTCCTCCCAGCTCAGCCTACCTAGTAGCTGGGATTATAGTTATCTGCCACCGTGCCTAGCTCAGAATGGAATATATTTTCTATGTTCAAATTTATAATGTTTCTTCTGAGGTCAATTGATGAAAATGAAGGAAGTGTTTTTATGAATAACAATGTTGGGCCGGGTGCAGTGGCTCACGCCTGTAATCCCTGTACTTTGGGAGGCCAAAGGCGGACAGATCACATGGGGTCAGGAGTTTGAGACCAGCCTGGCCAACATAGTGAAACCCCGTCTCTACTAAACATACAAAAATTAGGTGGGTGTGGTGGTGTGCACCTGTAATCCCAGCTACTCGGGAGGCTGAGGCCAAGAGGCAGAGGTTGGGGTGAGCCAAGATTGTGCCACTGCCCTCCAGCCTGGGTGACACAGCAAGACTCTGCCTCAAAAAAAACATGTTGATCATGTGAACCGCACAACACAGTTTATATGCTTAGAAGTTTATGTGAGTGCTGGAAGTGAGCCTATTAGGAGGGATGAGTGAATGCGTTCTGGTTTATCCAGACTTCAGACTGTTAGGCAGCTATGAAAGAATGAGTTCACTCTGTTTGGGCTGACATTAGTTTATATGACATGAGTGCTGCATATAGCAAGTGAAAAATTGTAGAATAATGTGTATAAACTTCCTTTTCTTTTTGAGACGCATCTCGCTCTGTCTTCCAGGCTGGAGTATAGTGGTGCGATCTCAGCTCACTGCAACCTCGGCCTCCTGGGTTCAAGCGATTCTCCTGCCTCAGCCTCCTGAGTAGCTGGGACTACAGGCATCTGCCACCATGCCCGGCTAATTTTTGTATTTTTAGTAGAGACGGAGTTTCACTATGTTGGCCGGGCTGGTCTTGAACTCAGGTGATCCGCCCGCCTCGGCCTCCCAAAGTGTTGGGATTACAGGCGTGAGCCACCGCGCCCAGCCTAAACTTACATTTTTGTTAAGAAAAAACAAAAAAAGGAAACATAGCCACCCCCATATATCTGGGGTAGAGTCATAACAGAATCACGAACTTGAACTGTATGGAAGGAGACTGAGGAAAATCTGATGGCTGCTCGGAGGCTTTGCCGTGGCTCTAATGGCAGGAGTAAGGTCTGCTTCTCAGTTTCTGATCTCAGCCTTGGTTGGCAGGGGTCGCCCTGTGAAAATCAAGGGCAGCCAGGGTGGGTCTGGCACAGGATTATTGGTTTACCCTGCAGGTGCTGCCTCTGGTTAGAAGCCCTTGGCCAATTACAAAGTGAGTGTGGCACAAGTTACAAAGCTCATGAATGGAATCCTGCTCCTACCCCCAGTGCCCCACAATGTACAAGAATCCATATTGGCAAAGCAGTGCCACACCTGCCCACTGTGGTGTGCAGGGTGATTTCCCAGGCACCCGGCGACAGGCACGTTGCTGTCCAGCTTGTGGAGGAGGAACCTAAGATTCACAGAAGTGAGAGGACTTATTCAGACACCTTTCGAGAAGGAGTGAGGGCTGCTGCTTCTGCCAGGGCAGGCACCACATCTTACCTGTTGCAAAGCTTCATCCTGTCACGTAAAGTGCCAGGTGCTAGGTCTACTGTGAGAACGTGGGTTTCCAATCCCAGCTCTGCCCCATAGTTGCCATGTGGCCTCAAGGAAGTCCCTTAGCCTTCCATCACCCCATTATGGCTGCGCTTCAAGGGCCCCAGTTTCCTATGTGTAATTCCTGTACCCAGGCTGCAAGAATTAAGTGAAATATTTTCTCCTAAATCAACGTTTGGGCTGGGCCAGGTGGCTCACGCCTGTAATCCCAGCACTTTGGGATGCCGAGGCAGGTGGATCATCTGAGGTCAGGAGTTCAAGACCAGCCTGGCCAACACAGTGAAACCCCATCTCACTAAAGATATTAAAAAATTGCCAGGCGCGGTGGCTCAAGCCTGTAATCCCAGCACTTTGGGAGGCCGAGACGGGCGGATCACGAGGTCAGGAGATCGAGACCATCCTGGCTAACACGGTGAAACCCCGTCTCTACTAAAAAAATACAAAAAACTAGCCAGGCGAGGTGGCGGGCGCCTGTAGTCCCAGCTACTCAGGAGGCTGAGGCAGGAGAATGGCGTAAACCCGGGAGGCGGAGCTTGCAGTGAGCTGAGATCCGGCCACTGCACTCCAGCCCGGGCGACAGAGCGAGACTCCGTCTCAAAAAAAAATAATTAGCTGGGTGCGGTGGTGTGCACCTGTAGTCCCAACTACTCAGGAGGCTGAAGAATCACTTGAACCTGGGAAGTGGAGGTTGCAGTGAGCCGAGATTGCACCACTGCACTCCAGCCTGGGCAATACAGTGAGACTCGGTCTCAAAAAAGCAAAAACAAACAAATGCCAACGTTTTCCTTTTTTTTTTTTTAAGTTTTTGTTTTCTTTTCCTTTTTTTTTTTTTTTTTTCTTTTTGAGACAGAGTCTCGCTCTGTCTCCCAGGCTGGAGTGCAGTGGCGCGATCTCGGCTCACTGCAAGCTCCGTCTCCTGGGTTCCTGCCATTCTCCTGCCTCAGCCTCCTGAGTAGCTGGGACTACAGGCGCCCGCCACCGCGCCCGGCTAATTTTTTGTATTTTTAGTAGAGACGGGGTTTCACCGTGGTCTCAATCTCCTGACCTTGTGATCCGCCCACCTCGGCCTCCCAAAGTGCTGGAATTACAGGCGTGAGCCACCGCGCCCGGCCTTCTTTTCCTTTTTACCTTAGACTATGAGGAGATAAAAGCCAATGCTGTACTTATTCCATATCCAGGAGCTAAAGGAGCATTTTGTTGTTGAAGGGGCAAATAATTTTGAAGAGTGGGTTGTTTTTCCAATAAGCAGACCTTTTTTTTTTTTTTTTTTTTTTTGAGACAGGGTCTCACTTTGTCACCTAGGCTGGAGTGCAGTGGCACAATCTTGGCTCACTGCAGCCTCAACCTCCTGGGCTCAAGCAATCCTTTCACCTCAGCCCCCAAAGTGGCTGAGACTACAGCTGCACACCACTGCACCTGGCCAATTTTTGTATTTTTAGTAGAGACAAGGTTTTGCCATGTTGCCCAAGCTGGTCTTGAACTCCTGAGCTCAAGGGATCTGCCCACCTCAGCCTCCCAAAGAGTTGGGATTACAAGTATGAAGCACCGTGCCCGGCCACATGAAGTCTTGTAGTTGTTGAACTCAGTGCACATGCTAAACCGAAGCACGCAGTTCTGCTCAAGGAGCTGTATTGTCCACATCTGCTTATATTTCCATGAGGCTAACGTAAAAGGATTCTCATCCCAGTTCTGTCCCTAGATGAGTCACTGAGCCCCTCCAAACCACAGGTCCCATCTCCAAACCGCGGGTCCCATCTGTAAGTGGAAACTTGAACCCACCTCTCAGATTGTCAAGAGGATTTGACGTGAACATGCCGGTGGGGCTCGGTGGGGGAGGAGCCAGTCACTAGGCGCTGCTGTAGCCATGGTTGGGGCTCAGTTCACCCTGGGCTCCCTGCTGGTGTCAACTTCCCCCTCTTCCTAAAGGTGCCCCTGGGCAATGCACTCTGGGGTCCTCCTGCTGGCCTGCTTCCCTGGGCACCTGGCTTCCTCTCAAAATGTACCTACCCCAACACTGGGTTTGTCAGATACGTGGTTGTCATTGTCACCACCACAGTAATTACTGCCATTTATTTAGTATTCGAAATGTGCCAGGTGCTTCTCATGTCTTTTTTTTTTTTTTTTTCTTTTTTTTTGAAATGCAGTCTCGCTCTGTCGCCCAGACTGGAGTACAGTGGCACCATCTCAGCTCACTGTAACCTCTGCCACCCAGGTTCTAGTGATTCTCCTGCCTCAGCCTCCTGAATAGCTGGGATTACAGGTGTGCACCACCACACCCAGCTAACTTTTGTATTTTTAATAGAGAAGGGGTTTCACTGTGTTGTTCTCCATGTTGGCCAGGCTAGGTCTCAAACTCCTGACCTCAGGTGACCCGCCTGCCTCAGCCTCCCAAAGCGCTGGAGATTACAGGCATGAGCCGGTGGTCAGGAGTTTGAGACCAGCCTGGCCAACATGGTGAAACCCCATCTCTACTAAAAATACAAAAAATAAGCTGGGCATAGTGACGGGTGCCCTTAATCCCAGCTACCTGGGCGACTGAGGCAAGATAATCACTTGAACCTGGGAGGCAGAGGTTGCAGTGAGCCGAGATTGTGCCACTGCACTCCAGTCCGGGTGACAGAGTGAGACTCTGTCTCAAAAATAAAATAAAATAAATAAAAAATATCTTCATGACAGCCCTGTCCAGTAGCTACTGTCAGTGCCTCATTTTACAGGTGAGGAAACAGGTTGCAGAGGGTTAGGTGTGTCTGCTTCCTGAGCCAAGCTCCCACCTTACTTACAGAGGCCTGGCCTTTGTCCCCTGCAGCTGCCGTGGCCCTTGGGGACGTCGGGCTGCTGCTGAGGCTCCTAGGCTGAGGAGTGGAAGAAAGGACCCAGGATCCCCACCCCTCCACCCCCACGTGCCACGAGGCATTTCCTGTCCCTCTGGGCCTTCGTATCCCCCTCTGTGAAGTGAGCCACTCGGGCTGCGTGGTCTCCAAGGTCTCTGGCTGCCGATTCCCGTGCACTTGATTCTAAATTGTGTTTATTGATTCCTGGGACATCAATGCTCATGGGATCAACATGCTCCTGTGATCTGGGCTCTGTGGCACAGGCACTTCAGAGAATACTCTAGATGGGAGTTGTGCGGGCAGGTGAGGAGGCGCAGGGACGGGAAGGTGTGCTGCGTGTTTGATAAGGGCCCTAGCTGGGGGCCTGGCCCAGCGTGACCTCATTGCCGCCCCTCTCAGGTCACTGCCCAGCTGACCGAGACCAGGAGGCCCAGCTAGGGCCCAGCTCCTGCGTCACTGCGTCTCTTCTCTCCATTCAAACTTTGGACACTGATGACACAAGACTGTGTGCAGCCGCTCAACAGTGTCTAGCGGACCATGGGGAGGAGTCCGCGAGTAGGGGCCGGGGAGCAGCTGGCTGCCCGCCTTAACTGCTAGGGTTGCCCTGGCCCGTCAGCTGGCAGGAGGAGCAAGTGCAGCAGGTTCAGCTGGAGCCAGTGTGAGGCCTGCACCGTGCCAAGGGCCCATAGCGTTTCCACTGTGCGCAGCCTTTACCTCGTCTCCTTCATGACAGCCCTGGAGAGCTGGAAGGCTGGGCACCACCATCACACCGTTTATGGCTAGGGCTCAAGACTCCATGAGCCTTGTGCGCGCACCAGGGTGGGAAGCCAGACCCCACTCCTGGGGGACAGATGCCGATCTGTTGCTACTCCTACTTGTAGGTTGTCCCTCAGCCCAAGCTGGTGTGCATCATGGTGCGGGGCACAGGGTGGGCTCATCCCCACATCAGCGTGGGCATCCCCGGGGCGTATGTGAATAACTGTATATTTCTATTGAAAAAACAACTCTGCCCTGCTTACGGGGCTCCTGCTCGACCTTCTGTTGTGGAAAATTGGATTTTTGGAGGAAATGAGCACTTTGTGGGTTTCAGTTCTCCAAACGTGCATGTTCAATCTCCATTGCTTTCCAAAGGGGAGTGACTGAAGATCTGAAAATTAGACAGTGGCTAGCACTGCCCAGAGGCCCCGTTATTAAAAACATTTCAAGGCCAGGTGCGGTGGCTCACGCCTGTAATCCCAGCACTTTGGGAGGCCGAGATGGGCGGATCACGAGGTCAGGAGTTTGAGACCAGCCTGGCAAACATCGTGAAACCCTGTCTCTACTAAAAATACAAAAATTGGCCGTGCATGGTGGTGCGCGCCTGTAGTCCCAGCTACTTGGGAGGTTGAGGCAGGAGAATCACTTGAACCCAGGAGGCAGAGGTTGTGGTAAGTTGAGATTGTGCCACTGCACTCCAGTCTGGGCAACAGAGCGAGACTCCATTTCAAAACAAAACAAAACAAACATTTCGGTGCCACTGGGGCTGCTGAGGGCCTGGGGCTGGTGCTGCGCCTGCATCTCCTTTCACTACAACCCCTGGGAAAGGGGGGTGGTCAATGTCCTTTCCCCTCTCTGAGGAAACTGAGGCGTTGAGCTTGTATTTCTTTGCACTGGTTCCCATTTCAGTAGTAATAGGGACCCTCCAGCGCACCAGGTGATGTCTGTGATGTGGCCCCAGCAGGCAGGAGCAGGCTGGGAGTTAGGGAGGCTGAAGTCTGAAGTCTGATGTGG